>NC_028355.1:35866978-35909465 GCF_000741045.1 Vigna radiata var. radiata | reverse complement strand
ATATACCTGAAATAAAAAATTAACTTTGATATATAAATCAATTTTATATATAAATAATTGCTCATAGACTTACATCATCCATAGCTGAATAATTGAAATATTCAACTCTTGTGTTCCNGACGCAAGCTCANNNACATCTTGGCTATGAAGGTATATTGGGACCTCAGAGCCTGTCCCAAATACATTAGCATCATACTCAACCTCCAAAGGCTTATCTTCAAGGATGTCAGTAAGTAGATGCAATGAAGCAAGAGGATCATCCTCAGATAGAGGAATCTTCTCCTGTGCTTGCTTCTGTTGTTACAGGAAAAAATAAGATAAGTTTTGACATCAATAACCTTTAAAATTGAGAAGTGTAAAGAAGAATTTCATACCGAGGGGTCAGAAACTGAACCAACCAAATGTTTAGGCCAAACGATAAAGGACTTCAATGCTTGTTCCACAGTGAAAATCTCTTCTGTGGCCAGAGGAACTAAGGCATCTGGTATGATCATTTCGTCCACTGAGACCTTCACCTCATCCTCTAATAGTTGCATACCATGAACAACAGTCGCTGCCCTAAACAGTGTTCCATGAGCTACCGGGAACCGTCTCAGTATCGTCTAAAATGTATAGCAGACATGGACTAGCTGATAAGGACATATTTTACCATGATTTCAGTAATGAATTAAGAGAAAATATCAACTTTTCCTTTACCTTNTACNTTNTAAATCCTAGTTTTCTCCTAATTTAGTAAGTGGTTGCACTTTTAACTTTAATGGAATAGTTTGATCATTAATCCCTGCTTTTATAGGTTTAAAGTAGTTGGAAGAAGTCTGTGCATCAAATGAAGGCACTGGAACCCAAAGAAAGCAAGAAAAACAGCCAAAAAAGTGAATTCTGGGATGCTGCCACTGAGCTGCCGCTGGGCTACCGCTCGAGCGGTGACGATGTTGTTCCAGCCAAAATGTGGCGCCCGGGCGCCCAGAAGGGCGCTGGACGCCCTTCAATTCGCTGTTTTTCCCAAATTCTGGCGCTTGGGTGCCCCCAGAGGGCGCTGGGCGCGACTTTTTGCTGACTTGACACCCTAGACCTATAAAAGGCTCACATTCTTCGAGGGTGATAACTCTTCGGCGGCTGAAGCTCTGAAACATCATTTTGGACACCTTGGAGCAAATTTTGGGTTGTGGGAACTCTTCCTTCTTCTTCCTTGGGTCTCCTTCTACCCCATTTTCTTCCATTGTAAGCTCAAGCTCTCCATGATTATGGAGAGCTAAGTTCTTTTATGTTGGGGAATGATGTAAACTATGTAAACCATTTGTAAATGGACTTGTTCTAAATGAAAATATGCTTCTCTCATTACTTGTTAGTGTTTATTTCTATGCTTAAAGCTTGTTATGACTTGATCAACCATGGCATGATGTTAGGGTTTGCTTAGTATTTGGAAATATTTTGTGAACCTTGAAATAAACATAAACACCTAAAGGAAATGATGTCTAGGGATAGAGCTAGGACCTTTGGTTGTCCTAAACTTCTTTTCTTAATGCGGGTGAGCTTGTTGGGTTTCCAAGGGATTGGGATTTTACAAGTGAACCTAGGCTTTCTCACCAAGGGATTGGGTTTAAGTAACTTAGCTAGTTGACAAGAACAAGTTAATGAAGAAGAGTGGTTGAGTGCATTTGCATAGGATTGTATTAGTTAAAATCATTCTCCAACGTATTCAATCCACATATTCATCAATCATCTCATTTTCACGTGTTTTGGCCCCAAGTAGTTCAAACCTTTACTTATGCATGACTTTTACTTTCATTGCACAATTTCACACTAAATTGGAATCATTCTTTAGCTTAAATTAGTTAGCAATTATACGATTGTAAAGTAGTGACCGAGTCTCTTGGAAAATGATATCCAGTCTTACCGGTTTTACTACTTGAGCGATTTGGTGCACTTGCCAAAATCTCAACACTAGCATCGTCCATGTCATCCCCTGGGACGGCTGGTGCGGAACAACTTCCTTTTCGGCTTCTCCCTGTCAGAGTAAATGTTAGATTATACAAAAGATAGAAATAATTGCACATAAATGTTTATTAAGTTTACCTGTGGGAGGCACAACATGTCCTGTTTCTGTACAAGAAATGGCACCGGGTGCATGCCATATGTCTCCAACCGCTGCTGGAACATGGAGTTGAACTCACTATACAATTCAGCCCTGAGCTCTGATCTAATCTTGTTTGTGATCTCTTCCGTAAGGTCCACTCGGACCTTTTTTGTGATCTCTTGTGTTATCCTTTCTCTTTGTGCTTCTCTGTATGCATATGAAGGCTGACGAGAAGAGCTCCCAAAATAATCTTTACTCCAGGACCAGCAGCACATACACATCCAGGGTGCTCAGGTCGTCCAATCGCAGCAGTAAGAATATCCTGGCGACCCTCTGGAGTGAATTGACCTTGGGAGCTCTGCTCAACCAAGGAGTCCTGTAACATTACAAAACACCATTATTCTTTAAAAAGTTCAATGTAGTATGTATAATTACAATTATTATTATTTTAGGAACATTGATAACTTACAATTCTTTCAGAAATTTCCCGTGTAGTGTCGGAAGAGTAGGTGCCCGATGGTCTCATACGAGCCAACTCCCATTTTTCATGTCTTGAAGGTGGGAAGGAGGCTGAGGGGGGCTACCACCCTGAGATGGTGGTCTAGCATCTGCCCTTTGCTTAAGGATTTTCTCTTCAAGCTTCCTATACCCACCACGAGATAATAGGTGGGGGTTTTTGTTATGAGCACTTGTTCCTTGTGCTTTGCTTCTAATTGCCTGTCACATACACATTAATTAATTAGTTCATATGATATATATTTGTTAATGACGAATTGAATAATATCAACTATACTAACCTGCCATTCCTCTGACATCCGACTCTCTTTAAAAAGTCGCCAAGTCTCCTCATCAATGGACTTATATGAACTACATGGAGACTTATGTTTAAGGTGTCCAAAGATATATCTTGATGTCAACTTACTTTTAAAGTTTCTATAGTTTTCAGCTACAGTTGACATACACTTATTTCTAAGTGTTGTGACATTTGGAATGTCAAATGTCAGCTGAAATAAACATAATAAAGTTGTATCAGTACAAAATTATCAATATAAACAAATTTTAATTCAAATGATATTAACTAACTTACTAATATATCGTTCCATATAATGTTCCGATCAAGCTCGGACACATGATCAAAAGATGGAGTGAGAATACTAATCCTATCACGTGCCACTACTTCAAGGTTTGATCGGAAGTCATCTGCATAGGGGCCAATTGCCACACCCGTGATCACGTTCACATTTACTGGAGTTCTTTCACCATTATTCTTTCTGATCAAAAGTTGTTTCATCCTAGTTGGTCCTCTAGTGGATCTGGCAGGGGGAGCCTCATCCCTTGAAGAATGTGGATGATCAACCTATCTGTCAAAATAAATAGCAACATGAAATATTAATAAAGGACTTATGTAATATCATATAATTTAACAAAACATGTAATAGTAATCATAGGAATTATATAAAAGGAAAACTTATGTCATATGGATTCATCATATGTATATTCCCTCATCATGATCTGACCGAATTACATGTACATCGTCGTCAACTAGAGATTGGTCATCCAAATTTGTTGTAGTTTGAAATGAATGGTTGTCAGCAATATGAATATTAATCAGATTGTCTTCGTTAACTTCAATTTGTTTCTTGCCTTGAAGAGCGACATACCAATGGTCAGACGCAGGATCTTTGACATAAAAAACCTGAGATTCTTGATGAACCATGATAAACGGTTCGTCTCGGAAACCCACCTTTCGAAAATCAACCAGTGTCATACCCGATTCATCTATTTTCACACCACTCTTATTGTCAAACCACTTACATTTGAACAATGGAACAAAAAACTTGGTGTAATCAACCTCCCATATCTCTTCTATTATACCATAATATCTCATTGATCCAAGTACAGGAGATTGATCTTTTGATGTGGAAAATTGAAATGACTCAGCTTCTAAGCTGACTCCACTATTTTGTACTATGCTTTTATCATCCAAAGTCTTNGTATAGAATGTGCAATTATTGACTTCATAAACTGTACAACACACGACATCAAACTTCAAACCATTTGCAAGCCACAATAAAGTTTCAGAAGAATGTGACTCTTTGTCAATTTCAGATTTGAACCAAGACATAAATGTTTTGTTATCCACCATCAACTGCCATTTCTCTGATTGTCTTGGATTTTTATTTTTAACAATGGCTTTGTATGCTTCCAATAAAGGGATCACCTCATCTGTGTTGTTCAATATATAAAGATGCGCTTGCAACAATTCTTNGCGATCTTTTGTCACCACATTCACACCTCGGATGCTTTTACTTGTAGAAAATTTATTCAACCATGATGTGCGAGGAACTCCTATTGGATTCGTTGATGTCATGTAATCTGAACAAAACTCGATACTTTCTTCAGCAATATGCCTTTCAACCGTCGAACCTTTAGGATGATATGGATTTTTAACGTACCCTTTCAAAATCTTCATATAACGCTCAATAGGATACATCCATCTTAAGTAAACCGGTCCGCACAACTTGATCCATCTTCATATAACGCTCAATAGGATACATGAACAAGTAAATGTACCATGATGTCAAAAAAAGATGGAGGGAAAAANATCTCTANTTGACACAAAATGATAACAATCTCGCCTTGAAGTTCATCTAACTTTGTAGGATCGATGGTTTTACTACATATTGACGAGAAAAATGAACACAACCTGTTTCTGGTGTGCCTAACATTTTTGGGCAAAATTCCANGAATAGCCACCGGTAACAACTGTTGCATTAAGACGTGGCAATCGTGAGACTTCATGCCAACAAGCTTTAAGTCTTGCATTGACACTAAACTCTTCATATTTGAAGAGTATCCTTGTGGTACTTTGATACTCTTTAAACAAAGACAAAAACTTATCTTCTCTTGTCTAGACATTGTGTAACATGCAGGGGGCAAATAAGTACGTTTACCAATCTCCTTAGGTGCCAACTCTTCTCGGATATTCATGTCAACCAAATCCAAANGAGCATTCACTCCATCTTTTGTCTTTCCCTGAATGTTGAGTAATGTACCAATCAAGCTATCACACACATTCTTTTCTACATGCATCACATCTATGCAATGTCGAACATCTAACTTTGACCAATATGGAAGATCAAAGAATATTGATTTCTTCTTCCAAGGGGTCGTTACAGATGACTTCTTGGATGTTNTCCCAAATACATGATGTATTTTATTAACTTTTTCAAGAACTTGAAGGCCAGTAAGTGGATTTGGTGCTTCGTCCCTCTCTTTATCTCCATTGAATGTTTTATTTAACCTTCGATATGGATGATAACGTTTTAGAAATCTCCGATGACGCAGATACACCGTCTTTCTTCCATGTTTCAATTGATGAGCTGCAGTGTTTTCTTCACAGATAGGACATGCTTTATGACCCTTGACATTGTATCCTGACAAATTACCATAAGCTGGAAAGTCATTAATGGTGCAAAATAACATTGCACGCATCACAAAAGTCTCAGAAGCGAATGCATCAAATATTTCAACCCCATCAACCCACAAACACTTCAAGTCTTCAACTATCATCTATGTCATTTCCAGGTTGCTTTAGACCAGATATCATCATAGACAACATCATGTACTTCCTCTTCATGCACAATGCAGGAGATAAGTTGTAAATTATCAATATAACTGGCCAACAACTATGATTGGTACTCAGATTACCAAATGGGTTCATTCCATCAGTGGCTAAACCAAGCCTAAGATTTCTACACCCTTTACCAAATTGGGGGAATTGTTGATCAATATTTTTCCATTGCTTTGAATCAGCTAGATGACGAAGCAACCCATCAATTTTTCTCTCATCTGCATGCCATCTAAGGTTTTTAGCATCTTTGGGATTCACAAACAAACGCTTAAGTCTAGGCAATATTGGAAGGTACCATACTACTTTCAAAGCAGATCCATTTTTTTCTATCTAACCATTATCTTCACTATTTTTTTTGACTTGTATTGTGATAACCCACATTTTGGACATTTTGTCAAAAATTCAAACTCTTTCCTATATAAAATGTAGTCATTGGGACAAGCATGTATCCTTTTATACTCCATACCCATTGGACAAAGAATTTTCTTCGCATCATAATTACGAGTGGGCAGTGTATTTCCATCTGGCAGCATTTCATTCAACAACGTCAACAGTTATGTAAAACTCTTATCAGTCCATCCATTGCTCGCCTTCAAATTCATGAGCCTTAACACCGCTGACAAACGTGTGAACTTANTTGAACCGACATACAAAGGTGTTTCCGCATCAGTCGACATAGTCTCATACACATGAGCTTTGGCAAAATTTTCTGCTCCAACATCGCAGATCATGTCCTCTAATTTGTCTTCATCCGGTCGATCTTCTTCCATGGTGGAATCAATAACATTTTCAGTTTGGGAGTCAGTGAGAAAATGCATTTCTTTGCCGTGCCATATCCATGTTGTAGCATCTTAGGAAACCATCACAGATAAGATGTTCTCTAATTTGGGTTGCGTTCAACTTTCTCCCATTCAAACAGTTCACACAAGGACATCTAAACTTCACTTCATCATCACTTCTCCTTTCATTACGTTGTGCAAATTGTATAAATTCCTCTACACCTCTCTTGTACTCAGCACTAATGTGTGGTAAATTAATCCAATTTCGATCCATTCCTAAATATTTTAAAATTACAACTATATAATTTTACATATTAAATCAAATCATACAATTAATAAGCAATCAAATGATAAATTCAATCATACAAAATTTGATATTACTAACTTTTAAAAAGTTTCAATAATCTAACAATAAAACAAAATTATTAGTTAAATTTAGTGGATTAGAGATAACCATTCACACTTTCATCTCTTGGATTTTTTGTCTAATGATATAATGTAATTTCGATTCGTATAACATTTTAGTTCTTAAGATTGTTTACAATGATTTTAATTATGTTTCTTTTGTTGACATTGCTATATTTAATTTCATATATTAGATTAATGCAAGATAGACTATTTTTTTTTTCAAAAATAATTTATAGTAATATCTTTTCAAATTATATTATAAAGATGAACAAATAAATCCTATAATTGTATTTTTAATTTGTAAAAAAGTTTTGTGCAACTTGGACCATAAGTGGCTTTTCTATTTATATTTTTCTTCTTAATAAATAAGTTTGTTTTTTTTACAAAAAATATTCTAAGCAGAAGAAAAACTCAAAACTAATTTCCTGCTAACAATGTCTAGCACAATGTGGAATTTGTGGTCACACTCCTATGCTTCACTCATCTCTATGATCTCTTATGTTTTTTAGTGCCTTACGTATTACCTTCAACACAATAACCAATCTTTATTTCAATCTCAGAATCTACTTTTTTTCACCACTTCCTTATTACACCTTTACAATTTAACTCCTTCAATTTTTAATTACAAAATTCAATCTTCTTAATATCACAAAACGACAGTGGCATTCTTTACAACACGACAGTGCCCTCTTCTTTTCAACAATCGACGGTGAAGGTAGGGATAATTAAATTGAATTCAAGGAATCGCATAAAAACAATTGAAATCAATTGAAACAACATTTCATCACAAGCAATCAGACATCAAGCAGATATTGAATACAAATCAGGATAACTTCCATACCTGTTTTGGTTCTCTTCGCAAATAAATTTGGCACAGTGGAGAAGAAGGGTCGCGGCGGAGAACAGAGTCGCGGCGGAGAAGCAGGGTCTGGCGCCCGAGACGATTTGGGCTGGCGTCAATGTGGTGGCGGCGGCGAAGCACGGGTCCGACGACGACGATGACGATTCGGGAATGGCCGGTGTCAATGTGGAGGCGGACGGAGAAGCAGAGTCCGGACGGAGAAAAGCTTGCAGCGCGGTGAGGTTTCGTTTTTTGGTTTTCTGAAAAGAGCGTGGAAGAAGAAAATTGTTCAAAGTTTTATAACCTATGTAAGGGATACTATCGCGGTTCAGATTAAACCTGCGGGCATAGTGCAGCATATGCCGCGGTTGTACTGCGAACCGCGACCTATTCCCATTTATAAAAAATAAAAATTAAAATGAAATGGCAATTTTGAAATATGCAAAAACCTTTATGCCGCGATTGAGTGGGACCCGCGGTCTATTGTCCTCCCAATATGTCGCGGTTCTGCTGGCACCCACTGCCTATTCGCCTGCAAATTTATTGTAGTGTTGAATATTAAATATCATAACGTTACCAGGGGAATAGGTCGCGGTTCTGCGTGCAACCGCTGCCTATTCGCCTGCAAATTTATTGCAGTGCTGAAAATTTGCGAAATGTCAGAACGTTCAGGGGGATAGGTCTGAACGTTCAGGGGGAAATGTCAGAAAATTTATTACATATTCCCCCAACATTTTATTATTTTTGTGACGTGGCTTCAAGGGCAGATGTTTGACCGGGGTATAGGCCGCGGTTCTCTGGCCAACCGTAGCCTAAAGTTCGTTTTAATTTCGAAATTGCCACCGCGCAGTATTATGTTGCAGTTCCTGGTGAACCGTGGCATAATGGGCGCTGTATAAGATCTGTTTTTTACTAGTGATTCACCAATTTCCAACGAATTTCATGAAGGAAAACTACAAATCTTTCTTCATCACCATCAAACCATGTTTCAAGGTGACTAGCTCGTGTAGTGTGAGAAGAAAATGATTGCATTAAAGCTTAATAATTTTCTCTTTGTGGAATTCTCTTTCCACTAGACCTGTGTGACATCTTTCTTTCTTTGGATGGAGTGGTAATACTAGACCATGTTTGCTCAGGGGATAAGAGGGACTAAATGTATAACAAATATGTAATAAAGGAATGCAATCTCGACCAAACAATGAATATTTTTTGTTTTAATTTGAGTAAAAATAAGTTAGGTACAAGGATATAACAACCATGCATATGGAAAATCACATATGTTTAGTTTATAATTTAGAATGAGAATCTTCTTTATTGAGAATAAAAACTTATTTAGATTCGTTTGACTTAGTCAAAGATGTTAGCTTTTAAAAATGTGCTATCACAATGTAATAAGTGTCAAATAAATTAAGACATGCATTTGACTTAGTGGTGGAATTTAAACATGGTACTAAAATGCTAACTTCATGTAACATATTAAGTTTTTTTAATTAAGTAAAAGAAATTATTTTTCATAAAACTTATTTACTACTTTTAACCAATTATAACAACAAATGAATTAACTAAAACATAAATGATCAATTAAAAACATGAAACTATCTTGTTAACATCAAATGTCCTATAAAAAAAGTTGTAACACAATCTATATAATATTTGAGTTATCCAAAATTCTAAAGTTAATTCTCAAGTAATTAATATATCTTTTGCTATTAGTTTTTGTTAATAGATAAGCCAAATGATTAACTGCTTCAATGAACTTAACTACATAGTCACCCTTTCCAAATTAAGTTTTTCATAATTGTATAATGTAACAACGAAACAAAAAAGTATCAAGATATACTATAATATCCTCAAACTAAATAAATAAAGGCGAGAAAAGAAAGAAGAAATTACACCTAGAATGCTATATTAGTTCAGTCTTCCTTAAAGTTACATCTAATTACCTAGCCACACCAATCAGGCTTCCACTATAACAAAAATTACACAACAAACACAATACATGAAATAGAACACAATTCTTGCATCGTACAAGATAAATTCTTGACACCATGTTACTAAACTATTTTTGAAAATTATTCAGAAATAGCAACACACCTCAAAAAGAATATTACGAAGGAATAAAATTTATGATCAAATTCATTTTACAAAAGATCAACCTATTTTGAGTCACCCATCACAAGTCATTCTTACTCCTTGTGATAATGTTAATAATAAGGGTAATAAAGATTATGAATCAAATATTGAGGTTTTGAAATAATTGTATCTACAAATAGACTAAGAGCTTAATGAAGACCATGGCATAAAACAAAATTATGAATCTCGTCAATTAATTTGAATGAGTACTAAAACAAAAAGACCAGATGAGCATCTAAAGGATTGTCATTGTAATCTTAATGTTCTCAATATACCTTCAACAATTAAATATCCTTTGAATTTTATTTAGTCTTATAACAAATTGTTACCTTTTTACACATCCTTTGTTATGTCTTATCTCTTCACATGTTGAGTCAAGTACTTATTTTGAAGTTGTGAAACATGAATGTTGGAGAAAGGTTACATAATGTGAGATATATCTACTTTGGAGTTAAATTAGACATGGGAGGTTGTTTATTTGCCTAAAGACAAAACTACCATAGGTTGCAAAATAGGTATTAAAACTAAAATATAAGGCTAATTGAATTATTGAATGATATAAGGCAATGTTAGTTGCAAAGAGATACGTACAAACAAAATGTATTGACTATCTTGACACTTTTTGTCTAATAGAAAAGATGATAATTATGAGGTTGCTTCTTTTTCTATATTCTAACAACAACCGAGAATTGAAACAATGAGATATAAATAGTACGTTTTTAAATGTTGAAAGAAGATTTATACATAGCTGCTCCTCCTACATTAACTTCTATTCAACTAGGACAAGTTTGTTAATTGAAAAAGGATTTATATGGCCTTAAGCAAGCCAATAGAGAGTGGTTTACCAAATTTTCATCCTTTTTCCATTCTACAAGATATACTCAATCGATGAATGATCATTCCTTATCTATTTAATTATTCTAAAGGATCTTTTACATCATTGTTAGTGTATGTAGATGACATAACATTACTAGAAAATGATAAAGAAGAGATTGTTCCAAGCAAACCTTAAATAAGACATTCAAGATTAAGGATCTTGGAGATTTAAGATACTTTCTCAATCTTGAAGTAGCAAGAAGTGAGAAGGTGTTAGCATAAAGCTGAAGAGAAGAAGTTTTGATGATGTCTCTAAGTCAACTCTCAAGTTCTCTTATTGTAGGGAGATCTTCATATAGACTTTTTTTATATTAAAGCTTTTGTATTTTAGTATATTGATGTAAAAGATGTGGTTTATATTTGATTTTGCGTATTGTTTGCCTTGGGGTGCAATAAAAATCGTTTTGAATTAGAAAACCTCATTTTATACTCAAGATAATTGATTACCACTTATGATAATCGATTTTCAATAATCAATTATGACTTGCCATAACAGATTATCATTAGCAATTATGAAAATTTTCAAGCCAATTATGAAAATTTTCAAGCAATTTTTTACCGTTGTGCATTCAGTGGTGCATAATCGATTACCATATTAGGGTAATCAATTATTACACATTAAAAACCTTACAACGGATTTTTGGAGGTATCCTTGAGTGAGAACTCTATATATTGGACTGGGACTCTCATTCTAATATACGAAACATACAAATGAAGTGTATTTTCGAAATTCTTATCTACAGAGTGCGGTGATAAGTGTTCTAGGGTTTACTGAACCCTTGTACATTGGTTTTTAGAACTTGGCTTGTTGGCATAGAGCGAGAACTTTCACAGGGAATGTGATTTAGTGTTGTTGCCATTAGCATAGAGCAAGAGCTTTCACAAGAAGTGTGATAGAGTGTTGTTGTTGTTGCTGAGTTCAAAGCTTGTCATCCTTTGTGAAGCATTCGGAGGAGGTGTTCATCCTTTGTGAAGATTCAGAGGAGGTGTTCATTCCTTGTGGGTTATAGGGGAAGTGAGTTACATCTCTTAGGGTAACAAGATAGGTGTTCTAACCTTAAACTTTTTTATTTTCTTTGTGATTGTAATAGTTTATTGGTTTGTTCTAGTGGAACGTTAATTCTCGGTTGAGATTAACAACTGGATGTAGAATCTCCGTGATCGGAACCAATATAAAAATTACCTGTGCAAATTTCTCTCTTCCTTACTCTTTAAATTGTTAAAGGAATTTTTATTTTACGAGAAAATTATAAAAAGAATGATTTACGATAAGAAACCAATTCACCCCCTTCTTGGTTTGTTGAACTCGTTAACCATTCCACTGCACCGCTCTGACAATAGGGATAATGGTGAGTCAAAAGAAATATGTACTGAAATTATTAACAAATATAGGTCTTTTAGCATGCAACATGCAATCACTCTTATTGACAATCTTGCTAAATTTTCTTTTATTGGATGTGTGCCTTTCATAGATGTTTAAGCCTAAGATTTGATCCAAAAGGCTTATGTATCTCACTAATCTCCAACTTGACAGAACCTTTTTTATGTAGAAAGTTCCTTAGTTTCCTCTTAAGCCTACAATTGCTCACTATACTATAATAATTAGAATTTTCATATATATTAAATGAGCTACAAGTCTTGGTTTATTTTTCTCTTCCAACACTTATACTGATCTAAAAGTCGTTTGTGATTGTAATTGGAGCACCTATAGTGATTCAAGACAATCAATGATTGGTTCTAATGTGTATCTTGAGAATTCGCTCATATCCTTAAAATAAAAGAGTAAGGAAAATTATAACAGAGTTCCTATGAACATAAATATAGGACAATGACCATTGTTACATGTGAAATTCACTAGCTAACTTATTTTCTTTAAGATTTCAAAGTCCCTTTTGAACATCCATCTCTTTCTGTATTCTGACAATGACTCAATAAGATACATTGCAATAAATCTAGTGTTTCACGAAAACATAAAACATAGAAATAAATTGTCATATTATTAGGAAAAATTGGAAGTTTGTATCAAAGTCTCAAGTCCTCAATCTTTCAAGAGTATTTGTCTCAAGTTGAGTCTCATCAATATTTGCTCCCAAACTTGCAAAAGTATTAAAGGATATTGATACAAGGCTTTTAGAAGGAATACCTAGAATATGTATACAACCAAGGTTGTCAAACTTAAGAGTTTAAATAAACTTGTGAGAGCCTAGTAAACTCGTAAGAGTTTACTTTACAAGAAAAAAAAATATGAACAACATCCTAGAAATAACTTCAAATAAATAAGTTCATAGAAACATTGTTCATAGAAATATTGTAAAACATAAATTGAAATGTAAAAGTGTTTATGTCCAAGTCTCTAATCCTCTAATAATGGCATCATCATCTTCGTTATCATCTTCATCCAACTCTTCCTCAGACGAATGTTGAGAATCTTCATTTTCTCCAAATGCTATGTTATCAAGATCGAGAACATCTAGAATAGGATTTGTTGTTGCTGCATCTAAGTGAACATTTTCACCTTCAACTTGCTCAATCTCAACAACATCATCTGCCTCTTTAGTTATTCATTCATCAAATGAAAGAGTAACAATTTTTCAAACTTGTCTACTTTTCAATTTCAAGTTATACATCACGTAAACTAAATCATTCATCTTTTTTTTTATGCAAATGATTCTCTCTTTGTATGAACCTTAAATAAAATACCAATTTTTTAGTAAAGATATAAACCTAATAAAGAAGTTATAAATAAAAAATAATTTAAATTACCATTTCAAATGAGCTTCAATTACCTCACATCCTGAAGAACTATAAGTTAAGCTTAAAATTTAAACCGCAAATCTCTTTAATTCCAGAGTTCCATCCTCAACCATCTCCCACCATTCCCCTTAATTTAATTCTTTCCTTTATTCCTTTGCATCTTCCATTCCAAAAAGTCCTCTAGTGAAATGAAATTCAACAATTTACAAATTAATTTTCTTCTATCTACCACATCTGGTACCAATCTTGGCATACACATATACAATCCTTCTTTCACCTCTCTACCATCATCACATCTAAAGTTAGATTCATAGTGGAAAGGATGGTTCAAAAAATAGGCATCTCCATGCAAAGGCCTATGAAGTTGATTACCCCATCGAGCATTAATTATTCTCCAAATCTCTTCATAACAACATATAATACCAAACCAATTATGTTGTATTAGAAATAATTTCACATATAAGTAATTAAACTTTGAATGAGTAAAAGTTTGAAATTTTACCTTTTCTTAATATTGTTAAAGTTGAACCTAATCTTCTCTGTTGCACAATCCTTCTATTCATAAATTAAACCTGTTGAGATTGTTGATAGGGGGAGCACAGGTTTAGCTTAACCCACAATCTCAATAATAAATGTTTTTGATGATGAGAACACATAATTAATAACACATGTGTATGCTTAGCATTGTTTCTTAATAGGGTGAATCAATTAAAACTCGTGTCTTTGCACAAACTCTGTTCAAGTGTGCTGTGAGATTTTTCAAAGAGAAAAGTTTTCAAAGAGAAAAGTTTTCAAAACTATGCTTAGCATTGTTGCTTAATCGATTGCATGTGTGATGTATTCAATTAAGTTAGTTATTGTTTTGAAAATTTGTTAATGCTTGACACAATTGTCATAATGGTCATATTTTTAAATGTGTTGACCAAGCATTAAATGATAGTCGACTGCATTAATTGCATATTCAATTAATTGTTGTGTTTGTTGCTAACTGTTATAACAAAATTGTTGTATTCGATTACATTAGTGGCTAAGTCCATTAAATTGTGTCTGATATAAGTTATACTATAAATTGACGCAGATTTAAATTCTGTAGGAACTTTTGTGATTCTAACATTTTCATATATTGTACAGAAAGTTGTGATCCTACAAAAAGAGAGGAAAAGCTCCAAGAAACAAGATTGACCATGGTGATAAAAAAAACTTGTGATTTCTTGAAGAGCAGGACTGTTGTGTTACAAAGACTGATCAATCTGCACATTTGAGTGTTATTACACGATTAGATTCTGCAATCTTTTGAAGATTGGTTTGAGTTCCCTGCTGTGATTACAGAAGAAGAACGTGTGTGTTCTTGACTTTGAGGGTGCCTCAAAGGGATTAGATGGTAGGAGAGAGGATTCTTGCTGCTAGTCTTGTTGTGTATTGCCTATATTTTGATTAAAGGTTTAAAGAGGTGTTTTACATTTTTTGACGACGTGAGGTCTTCTGTAGAAACCTTGTTGTAAAAACCTTGATCATTATAATGCATTTGTTTCCCGTGGTTGGAAGGACACTGGATGTAGGTAGGTTGGTCAAACCAGTATAAAAATGCAATGTTTGAATTTTCTGATCCCTACTCTCTTTTATAATCGATTGCTTTTTGTACTTATTCGATTAAGTTTTCGCTGCATTGAAAATCTTTTACCTTGCGATTCAAGAAAAGTATAAAGGCATCATTTTTTATGAAAAAGATTTTAAAAGCTTTTGTTTTTACATTTCACCAATTCATCCCCCTCTTGGTGTGAGAAATTGAGTCATTCTATTTTAACAAAACCCATTGCGGATTTTACATCTGAGTCCACCAATCTCAAGACCACCATAAGAGGGGTAACAACTTTCAGGCATGTCGATACATTCTTCCAAAACTGACTATCTACTACCTCATATTCTACTCTTCTTCCCTCTTATGAACTTCCAAACTTGCTTGTCTTCCCTCCTCAGAGCTAAACATGGTCAACAATGATGCATTCAATTCATGAATACAAGCAAGAGTTGAATAAGCAATGGAAAATCTAATTACACCCGGTCTTATCAAGTCTCTACCTTTAGTGAACTTTTTCAACAAGGATAGCAACATTGAACTTCCATAAATGTAAATGGTAATCTTTCTTCCCTTCTTAATTCTCAATTCATGGACCTTCAATTGCACATGGAGTCCAATGTAATTTTTCCCTTTTTTGCATTAACAACTCTCTATCTACCTTGAAATTCGCAACATTATCAATGACAACTTGAAAACAATATTTTCTTCTCCAACAAACTCAACAACGTCATCTAACATTTTGAATACTTTAGTTTTTGAAATATTTGAGGTATCAAGTGAATAAAGAAAAATCATCCTTTTAGGACTATTCACCAAGAAGTTGTAAATAGAATGTCTTCTTTTGTTCGTCCAACCATTAAACATAATGATACATCCAGTTCTCTTCCACTCCTTTGTATATTCCTCAAGGATTGTATTTGTTTTATTCACATCTTACTTCAAGAGTTTCTCTTTAATATTATGATAAGATGGTGGTTTGTAGCCAACTTCATACTTACCAATCATTTCACAAACCTTTGCAAATGTTAGATTTCTAATTACATTGTGTAACATCCCAAAAATATAGCTTTAAACTATACTTAAGAGTTCTTACATTTATAATACAATAGAACAGTTACAGGGACAATAAAGCTAATTTACAGTTATCCAAAAATAACCATAAATTTAAAACTCTACAGAAATCCTAAGCTGATATTATTTCAAGTACAAATTGAACGATTATACATTCAACGTGTTAGACCAAACGATACCACTCTAGTAAAAAGGAAAACAAGACCGAACGATCTTACTCCATCCAGCACACGCTTCATAACAACCCCAGCACACTCTGCTCACACCCACATGTGATCATCGTAGTGAAGAGAACGACCGAACGAAACATCGGGACAAGACAAGAAATAAGGGTAAACTTATGTAATTTAATTAATCAATTCAACCATATTATTTAAAAAAAAAACATTAAATGAGTAAAACTGCATATCTAGTCAAACATTCACCATACAAGTATCACAATTAAAGACTGAACATAAAAACACATAATTCCCGACTACTCAACACTGACTGTCCGGACTGTATGAATATGTAGCTATGGTCGTTCTTGCACTTGTGGGTGGTAACCTGGAATAAACCATCAATATTACCGCAACATGGATAACCCTTGAGCTTGCCACACGAGGTTAGCCCGTTAAAACACCTTAGGTCAAGGTTGTACACACCGCCTAGGCTAGAGCCTCCTGTCATTCTCACCACATGCATCACCCTCTCTGGTGAGCATTAGAATATCAGGATGAACACCAATACAAAGCTGACCATATTCATACTTTACCAATCAACATCAATCATATATACTGTATGAACCATGTAGTTACGACATTTGTGCACCCGAGTGGAACCTAGCTGGGATGCCCTCAACAGCTGCCACCTAAGGTTAGTCCAGTGAAGCTTACCTCGGCACAACTGTACCCTAAGGCTAAAGGACCTCCTACCATTCCCATGCATGAGTTACCCTCCTCTACATGAGGTGGAGTAATCACAGAATATCAGGATAAACGACAATTTAACTTAGTTATGTTCATACTTTACCATTCAAAACCAGTCATAAGACATTCCTCCTTGGAATTCTCTTTAAACATCCATATTATTCATTTCATATACATCATAAAAACAATCATCTTTCTCCAACAATAGAATCCAATCGAATAGTATAGCAAAATAACATTCATGAATAATTCTTAAAGGAAGTATTATGATAACTTAAGTATATAACCGAACGGTCAACTAACATAACAGCTCTAATATGTGTTGGATACAGTCTAAGACCGACACTATGAAACTTAATTCGAATATTAAAGGCTTAAACAAGACACTTATACCTTAAACCGAGCAATTTGGACTTAGGTCGAACAATTTGTAGTTTTGGCCGAGCACTTAGAGTTTTGGACGAACACTTAATGATATAGTGACGTTCTCTTCAGGACTTTGAGTAACATCATGAGACCGACCACTCCTAGAATGACCGAGAGTCAATGTAAAACCGAATGCTAGTAAAACCCAGTATTAGTCTAAAACCGAGCATTTTTAAAGACCGAGTGCTAGTCAATGACCAAGCACTCTATATTATTTTAATTATATAATTAAGACGAACAATAATATTACTTAACTTATTCTTTAATTATACTAAATAGAAAACCGATTAGTCTTAAACTAGAACTCTTACAAAAAGAGAATCCAGTCAAAACCGAACGTTCCAAGTTCAAACCAAATGGTCAATATTGACTCTCGACAATAAACACCAATTTCTGCAAAATGTCACAGAGTGAAACTCAATTCTAATCTTACCCAGTTTTCATACCATATCTCAAACATCAATACACACAATCAACATATAATACTTCTAAATCAAGCCAAAGCATCAAACATTCATCATTCAAGCATCCAATCACTCACAACAGTTAATCATAACTAAATTATATAAGCTTCCCTTACCTTATAACTGAACGGCTATTCACATAGCAGCAAAATATGCATTCCTTGAACTCCCTCCTTTTTATAATTCCTACTTCCCATCACCCAAGCAAGAGATCAAAACATGATTAGAATTCTTGTTAAGAAGAGATAGATGAACGCATGCAACTAAAGTTTAACTTGCATGTGCTCAAAGATAGTTTTTTCAAGAGGCAGAGGAACTTACCTACTTAGAACCAGAGTCTGATCGGTGCAACTGAAAACTCTTGACGCTAGAAAGACCTAATTGGTGGCTGATTGGTGATCGGATAAAGAAAAGGGTGAGAAATCTTAGAGAGAAGATGGTGGAATCTAGAGAGAAGGAGGAGAAAATGAAGGTTCAGAAAATTTGGGGAAGAAGAGTGCATGCAGAGAAAATGGCACCGGTTTTGAAATCCCACTTTAAATACCACCTCCAAAAACCGAACGGTCGAATCCCATGCCGCCACCTGTTTTCCACTTTCTGAGTCACACATTCTTTGCCTTGACACATGGATCCCACTAAGTTGGGGAATTTATGGGTCCTGACACATTGAAAGGAATGACATTGGTGTAAAAGAGTTCAGCCACTTGCGCATCAACTTCTTCTTTGTATGCTTTTTTTATCATTTGATTTATAGTTTCTTGAACTCCTCCTTCTAGTAGTAACAAATTTTTGTTTTCATTTAAAACATAATACCATGTGTCCTCCCTCAACACTCTCACTTTCTTCCCCATTTTCATCATCTATAGCTATTTTTATCATTAAATTATTTATTTCTTTCGAAATAAAAGCATAAGATTTATAATCTTTCCTGGTTCTAGCAAGATGACGTTTAAATCTAAATATGCCTCCACTCACAATCTTTGAGCAATAATTACATTTAACTTTTGTTCCATTACCATTAATATCAAACCTATGTTTCCATCCTATATCAAAATGATTTCCCAAAGCATTTTTACTTCTATTTTTAATCAATGAAGATGAACTTGGATGCATCCACTGAATTTGATGCGTTTCCAAATATAATGGGATAAGTTTTTTAACTACAAAGCATAAAAAACAAACAATGCAGCAAAGGGCTTTGTTTAGAACTTAAACACAATGCAACATTTTATTTTTCAAAAATAAAATAACTTATATCATGGGAACAAAGGTTTGTGAGATGAGGTGGAAACAGAGACACACAAACTTAAAATTAGTGCATAGACAAACTTAAAAATAGCGCAATTAATCAAATTTCACTTACACAAAGAATTGAAAGATAATGACTAAGTGAAAAACAGAGGCACACGAAGGAGGCGCAACCACTACTGACGATGAACAAGGGTGCGAGGGATGGCGAACAAAGGCACAAGTGACAATGAATGAGGGCACGAGTGATGACGAACAAGGACATAAGCAACGATACGAGCAAGGACACAAGTGAAACCGCGAGCAAGAGTACGAGAACGAACAAAGAAGATGAATCACAAGAACAAATGAAGAAGATGAACTGCAAGAACAAAAGCAGAGCCTAAGTCAATAGCATGAGAGGAACAAAGAAGATGAGCTTCGTCACTAACCCTAAATCACAAAACCTAATCTAGTGAGTCTTAAAAACAATTTCGTTTTACATTTTAAAAAATTCTCCATGAACTCTCCAAATTGGAAGCAAGCTTGTGATTTTAAACAAGCTTACCAATTCGACCACCGGGTCTACCGATCCTTCACTAAACTTTAGTTTGTACGAATTAACTCGAAAACATTGAGTGAACTCATAAACTCGATTTGAGTTAACGAGTTAACTCGTGAGTTCTATAACCATATATACAACTTGTATATTCAACCTTATGCTTTTGGTTGAGTACACGAAAAGAGAAATATTCATTTCTCAGTTGGCCTTCGTATCTCTCTCGTTCATCTCTATCTTTTATGTAATACAAATACATAAATATCGAGGAGTTTGAGATGCATATTAAAGCTGATACGAATATAATTTTTAATAATAAATATACATACATATCAAAGACGATATATTTATTATGCACGACAAAATAAAGAAAATCGTATTTTTCAATTCATCAAACGACTTTCGTCGCTCGTTAAAGTTATTCTGAAAAAGCTTTCATGTCAGTTCCATAGTAATAATGCGTAATTTTCTTTAAAATAGACATTAGACATTAGAAAAAGAAGTAATTTTAGTTTGTTGTCTTGTGAACAGAGTGAGACACCAAGCTTTTCCTAGAACTTGATTAAATTTTGTTTCAATGATATAATTATGGTATTTCATTTTCAGAAACACAACTGGACATGACTACTACCTTCCCTCACCTTTCTCTAGACTCCTAAACTTCCAAAGAGATCAAACATCTGCTTCATCGTGGTTGGGTTGTCACACACTCTTATGCGAGTCTTTCTCTCTCTTTTAATGTGCTGTATTCCAATGTACCACGTCTCTTATCATTACAACCCACCACCACTCTTCATCCTCTTCAAGCAAACCCATTCTGTGCCTCTCTTTTCTTCTCTCATCCTGGTATGTGTCCCTTCCCATTTTCATTCTTTATCTCCGCACTTTTAGGCTCTAGCTTTGTTCATCAAAACTTTATGCTTGTTGGGTTTGGTTGTCTGTTGCCTTGACATTGTAATGATTCTGTTGTCTGTTGAGCCACTTCCTTTCATTCGCTATATATAATGATGGCTGTGCATAGTTGATTGAGCTGTCTGATTTCAGTACGTTCTGGCTTTTGAAATTGAAGGAAACCAAAATCTATATGACATGGCTTGAAAAATATAATTTGGATAGGTTTTAGTATATACTGCTGTTATAGCATACTTAGTGTTAGAAGAGCCACACAATGTGAGCTTCATAAGATGGTGCAATAGTTTTTGGCTTATTGGAAGACTATTACCTTATGTTACAATAATATGAACAGAGAAATTTTGTTTTTTGTAAGTTTTATACAAAGAAAACTTTGTAACAAAGAGAAATAGGAAGAAAAGGGTGGGGTATAAGATTGTCACATGAGAAATTTCCTGGTATCCTTTGCCCTTCTAGCAAATTGGACTGGTCTTTTACATTACCTGTGTACATGCTAAATCTTTAAAGAAGTGGATGATCTTCTGTGCAGTCTCCTCGTTCACAAAACTATGGCTTATTTATTTATCCATGAGATTACATTACTTGTTATGCAGATTTGCAGTTGGCTGTTTCCTGTTCTTAATTCCTTGAGAAAAAGGAATGGGTGCGAAGAAATGGTTTATGATAATAATCAAATTGAAGAAATCGAAGAAATCCAAACGAGAAAAGGTTATTTCTAGTGTTTTTTTTTTCTTATCAGCAAACACTAATATATATAAAGAGAAAAACAAGAATTTGATACAGGAAGTGCCATATACAGAATACAAGCAAACATTGTCATAACAGAAGATTCCTAGCACCTAAGACAACAATCTTTTATATTTCCCCCACCAAAAGATCAACCCTTTTACTGTTATTCCAAATACTACCCAGCATTCGCTATACAAGCCAAACTGTTTTGCTTTCATCCCTCCCCATAAAGAGACACTGATTAGTCCGAGATCTCTTAAATCTGTAACTCAGCCAAATTAACCCCTAAGCATTTGAGACACCACATTAAAGAGGTTATATCTACTGTTCTTCTTTTCGATCCTTGAATTTCAAGTTTGATAACACTTTGACAGTTTGGAGAGCATTACTCTGGTTCTCGTAAGATATTCTTTCAGCATTAACATTACTTGGGAAGATTTGAATATTTTTGAGTTTTACTTATTCTCTTTGACTTGCACTATTTCATTGGTTTTTTAAGTAAACCATATAATTTTAAGAAAATCGTTATAGTTGAGGAGAAATTCAAAGCTGATAATTTGATATGCAATCCACTGCCGGTGTTTGTTCTCTCGTCACTTTCTGAACAGGTACAGTCTACTGATGAAAATTCAGATGAATGTTCAAACATGAAGCAAAGTATTCGTGAAGAGTCAAGTGGCATTCCCAATGAAGGTTTGATGATGGATCGGACAGTTCCGTCAAGACTGATGGACGATGTGGCAGCTACTAGGATTCAAAATGCATTCCGTTCATTTATGGTACAATATCTTTGCCGTGCTTATTCCGCTTTATGTTCATCACAATTTTCATTGTGAAGTAAGCAGAGACATTTACTAATTTGCTAAATAATAGCAATTAACTGAAAACAAGACGTCTAATTCATAATGCATCTCACTGATATCCAAGTGTTCACACATTGCGTTGCTTTACAATTATCTGTTTTCAATCTCCTCAATGATAAACGAAGTTTGCAAAGGTTAGAAGATTTTGCTTCATTTTCCCCTTGTTAAAATAGTAATATCTTTAAGTAATGCCTTCTAAACTTGAAATATATGTTGCTAGCCAACAGCTAACTCTTTTAAATGGTGCCTTCTAAACTTACCAATGTGATGTGTGGTGCAATTTTGATTCACCAACAGCATAAAATATAGTACATTATCAATGAAACCTGTGATGTCTTTCTTAAAAAACTGAAAGTGGAAATATTTAAACTTAATGACATGGTATTGTTATGTTCCAATTTCTGCAGAATATAATTTATTTTGTAACAACTTCATAACTGATTTTATATTTTACTCGTGTCTTTTTCGTTTCTTCTCCTTCTCAATTTTTACTGTTGAAAAGAATCAAATGAATGCTCTGCTCCGGAACCGTAAGGGGTCCTAGGGATATGATGACATTATCTGCTACTCTTTTGCAGCCTTTTACAACTGTACTAGGAATCCCATTTACTTCTGAGTCAACTATTGGCATCGCGAGGACTCTTGTTTTCTTTCATCTGATATTTATACCCAATTGCTTACTACAAATAATGTCTGTATTAAGAATTGGTTTTTTCCCAACGGTTATGAGCTTCACTTTAGATGCCCCAAAATGCCGGCATATAATTATACAATTATTTAGAGATAGATAACTTCCTCCCTACCCTCCCTTGCAGGCAAGAAGAACATTACATCATCTAAGGGGAGCAGTGAAATTCGAAGCTTTAATTCAAGATCACCTAGCCAGAGAGCAAACAGCAACTGCACTGAACTATATACATTCATGGAGCAGAATACAAGAACAAATTAGAGCTCGAAGAATCTGTATGATAACAGAAGCCAGAATTAAGAAAAAGAAATTGGAAAACCAGTTAAAACTTGAGGCTAAGATTCAGGAGCTTGAGGTAGCTTAGCCTGAGTACCTGATTTCAATTGTTGTCCAAGTGTTACTATTATCATTATAAAGGTCAATTTGGGTATCCTTTCAATATTAATAAAACATGCCTTTTTGATGTCAGGTGGAGTGGTGCAGTGGTTCTGAAACCATGGAAGAGATACTTTGCAGGTTACATCAGCGAGAGGAAGCAGCAATTAAACGAGAGAGAGCCATGGCATATGCCTTTTCCCATCAGGTACAAAACTTGTTTTGCCCGCTTCATCCATAGCATCCGAAAGAAAATCAAAATTTGACTTCTTATGTGAACGTGACATTGCAGTGGAGGCCAAACTGTAGCCAGTATTTTGGTCAGGCTTCTTATAGCCTTGGTAAAGAAAGTTGGGGTTGGAGCTGGACAGAGCGTTGGGTCGCGGCACGTCCTTGGGAAGTACAGGTTCGAGTTCAGCCCTCCAAAACAAAGAAACTTAATGGCCACGATCAAAAAATCAAATTCAACAAGATGAACTACAGTGAAAGCAAAGCAGCCTTGGCTAAACCTTCCCTGTCAAACGGGAAGGAAACTGGAAAAGGAAAGGAAAACAGTACTTCAGGGCAGTCAAAGAACATCGTTACCAAATAGCCCAATACTAATTTGATGGTTTATGGTTTCTTCTTGTTCTTTTGGGGATTTTTTTTTTTTCCTTATTTGGCTTGGCGAGAATCTACCAATTGGTGTGTACTATTTACACTGGGAACTTCACCTATCTGCTATGGCATGGTGTATATGACTATGAATGTGAATTCCCTAGTTTTGGTTGAAACTTGAGAATGGTATTATTATCCCTTTCACTTTCAAATCTTTACCACGAGTACATTTATGTTTTACATATTGGAACTGCAAAGAAGCAGCAGGGAAATTAAATGAAATATCCTCCTGAGGTGAATGATTTCAAATAGACAAAATGTGACAGTGGATGGTCGGCCTCTTTACGGTTAAACAGTCATTAATTATTGCCACATTTTGCATATATGGTAGCCCAGAGTTGTGTGCTGCTTAATGACCAATTCAACTTTTTGGAGTAATGTTATTTATCAACCGACTAGCAGCACCAACAACCAAAAACAATTACTACGATCTCAATAGAGGCCAATGGTTTTTCTGTTTCCTCGTTGCATTATCCCCTTGACAAACAAAATTTCCAGCTGGATACTAGAAAATGTTTTTTTGAGGCACTGAGTTTCACGGGGTAGGGGACCAAGAACAGACGGACAAGAACTACACTCTGGTGGCACTGACGAGTGAATTCTCCCATAATTGAGCTTCATTGTGCTCATCTCTATAGACATCTTCCACTAGCCACTTGTTCTACCTACTAGGATCTATCTACAAAGCTCATTGGTTATGGAGTATGGACTACGACGTACGGATTCCCCAACCACTTAATCTCACCTCACTGCAGAAGTTGATAAAAAAGATAAAAACGATATTTTGGTTCCAATAGGGTAGATCAGATTCCAAATCCAATGGCAAAAACTAAACCACTGTATCAGAAGCTGGAGCTTCCTTTTGGAGAATACTTGAGCATTAGCTGAGTAAGTGGGTAAGCCGACATCAAGATGAATTGAGTTGTTTCCCTTCCTTTTTACACCACACAATCAACCCTTGAGTCACTATCACGAATTATCATATTGTTAAACAGGCGAAAGAGGAACAAAAATAAGACATGGGAAAGGAAAAGCAAAAAACCATACTGAATTTAGGAAAATTGCCCTTTTAACAAGCTGGGAACCAACTCACACGCAACTCCTTTCTTTTGTAAAACAGTTTCTACTGTTCATAGACAACGACTTATCAGCCAAATGCTCCCAAAATTCAAGCACGAAAGAGATAGATCATTGATATAATAAAACAGTAGAATGAATCGTCTTTAATTCTTTTGGCAGTATGAGGAAGCTACAGAAGGATGGACGGTCGCACAAGAAAGCAGTAAAAAGGTAACAGCACGCTCATTTCTATCACAGCAAAGAGAACCAACCTCTTTCATCCCTTTGACAATCCATTGGCGAATCGGGCAGTTTGCAAACGATAAGAAAATGCCCGTCTCTTTCCTTCTATCGAAACAAGACAGTAACAACCAACTCAAAGCTTTAGCACACACTAGTATCCATACGTTGGCTTATTTGGAATTTGCCCTGTTTTGCAATGGAGATAAAGCCTCATCCTGAGACTGGCTCTGCACTAAGTTGGAAATACAAGAAAAATGGAGCGAACTAGGTAGTGAATAAGTAACAGTAGTAATAGCTACGTGCACGTTTTCAAACCAAAACTAAGAAACTAGATATCCAAGTACAAACACGGCCACTACAAATTGCAACAAAACATCAAACATTCAATCCAACACACAACAATACCCAAACCTAAAAGTCTCCCTAATGAAACATGACATACATAATAATGATGATGATGATAATAAAAAAATTAACATAACAATCTGGAGAATTCAAAAACCTGGAAATTCAACCCCAGATTTTCTTCATTCCACAAGCATACTCCACTGAACCGAACCATTCATTCCGAATCTTTCGCCTTCTCGCTGCAGAAACAGACCACACAAGTAGGGTTTCGGAGTCAGCAACTGAAGGAACGAAGTCCGCATCGGCGGTTCAGCGGCGAGAATCGGAGGAAGCAGAGGACGGCTTATCGGACACGCCGTCATGCTCCTCCTCACCCTGAATTCGTGCCGGCACGCGGAATCCCGAGAAGCCCCCGGGCGCAAATGCCGAAGAAGGAGATGACTGATACACCAACGCCGCCGCAGCCGCCGCCGGTGACAAGTAATGATGCCGATGATAATGATCGGCGGCGGCCACGAACGACGGCGCGTCTATCCACGCACGAACGGACGGGGTGTTACTGGACTGAAGGGGTCCCCTCTGAGAAAAATACTGGCCTTGACCATTCCCATTACCATAGCCAAAAACCACCGCCGGCGGCGCCACCGTCGCCGGCCCCGGCAAAGGCGAGGGAGCGTTAACCACAAACCCTCCTCCACCTCCACCACCATGAGTATCATTAGTAGCATTCCCACTGTTGTTCCAAGCTCCCATATTATCAAACCCGGCTCCAGCGAAAAGAACGTGCTCGTTTTGGTTATGGTGGAGCATAATCGGGTCCTGCAAGGACTGAAGCGAGAGACGCAAATCCTGGCTGCTCGTCCTCGAAAGCAAATCCGGTGGGTAGCTTTGGAACTGAATCAACGACGACGTCGTTGTGGGAAAGAACGATCTTATCGCGTCGTTATCCAACGGAAGATAACTCGAACCTCCTCCTCCTCCTCCTCCTCCTCCACCACCACCATCGTTCTCAAGGTTCTCGTTGAACTGGTTCAGAATTTCAGCATCAGGGTTTGTGCTGGTGTTTGTGGTTGAGTTGGGGTTATTAGGGTTTGTTTTGTCTGATTCGTCGTCGTTTAGGTGGTTTGCTGTCGAAAGGGTGGGTTTCCAGGGAGGGAGATGCGCGAGTTGGTCGATGGCGTCCTTGGCTTTGTTGATGAGCCAGTCCACAGCCTTACTGGGCCGGTCGTAGCCCAACCGATCCTGCACGTCGTAGAATTGAATTGCGGTGTGGGCCGATAGCCTCACCCGGCGGTCGCGCGGCCCTTTGGCGGTGCACACTTTGCTGTGGCGATCCTTCCGCCCCGTGGACCGCACAATGTGTCCCCCTTCAACTTCCACTATCTCCCCTCCTCCTCCTCCTCCTCCTCCTCCTCCAACCATCCCCTGCCTCCACGACGTCGTTCCTGCATGCTCCACCGAAGCCGCAAAAGCCCGTTTCCGTTGGTGGTGTTGAAAGTAACCCCGTTGTTGCTGCTCTTCCGTGGTTGTGGTCTTTATCTGATGATGATGATTGGTTTGAGGATCCAGAGTCAGACAGTTTTGTTTGTCTCCCTCTTGCAGGCTTCAACAGAGGATAGCGGGTTTGGCTAGTGAAAGGTGGAGAGTGGAAGCGTGCCATTCAATATTTGGAGTTCCATGCCAGAGTGGATGAGAGAGTACAGAGAAGAGAAGAGAAGTGAAAAAAATGAGTGAGAGTGTTTGAGAATGAATAATGTAATGAACAGTGTTGTTGTTGTTGTTGTAGTACATTACACATACCATGACACCACCACCCACCAACCCATCCAAAACTCATTCAATCACCAAAACTCCCTCTCTTCCTCCCTCTTTCTTCCACTTTTCACCCCTTCTTTTTTATTTTATATATTCACCATTTTTACTTCCCAGTCACATCTTCAAACCGTTGGTTACATTTCTACTCACTGTCTCGATGCCCCCCCTTTCCAAGACTACTCCTTTACATCATCCCACCACACCTTTCGAAAGGGACACCCTCTCTCTCTCTCTCACTTTATTGCTTAGCTTAAAAGAAACAACATTCTATCGTCTCATCTCAGGGCCAGAATTTACTTCTTCTCCCAACTCAACCCTTTTTCTTTTCTCTCTGTATTGAGGTTTACTCTTCTACATCCCATCTCAAGGGGCCTCCTTTTTCTTTCTTTTCGGAACAACATCGTTTGTCTGCGTTTTTCCATGCTTGTCCTTTTCCCCCATCATCCTCTTTCTTTTTTTCTTTTTCTTTTTTACTTCCTCTAATTTAACCTTCACTTTCCAATTTAAAAAGTACCAACATATTCTCATCACACATCTTTATTCATATTACTCTTCTTCTATAACATTATTCTCAGATAATATGCATCACAACGCCACCATGATCTTATCTTTCTACTCGAATACATTCCATAATAATCTTTTTAAAACTTTCTATGTTAGAGGTTAAAATTGCGTCCAATTACTTTGTTAAATTATCACTTTAATATTAATATATTTTTATCATACTTATATTTAATTTTTAATAAGCATACTAAGGTCGACATAAGTAACAAATCTAAATAAGATACTACTTTAAAATTGGTGATCTAATTTGACTAGGATATTTTACACTTATGCCATGTTTACCTCCAACAATTTATTACTGAAACATGAAAGAGAACGGAAGAAAGAGAAGGCCAAAGAGGGAGAGATGCCCGAGGTAAGGAAAAAGTACAATCCTTTTACCTATTTATCCTTTTATACATATATATATATATATATATATATATATATATATATATATATATATATATATATATATATATATATATGAGAATCAACTTTAACAAAATAAATTTAATTTTCACTCACTTTACAAACTCTCCACTTTTCTTTTCAATTTTTTTTTTTTTCCTTTTCGCCCTCACAGCACATAAAGATATGATATAGCAATAGGGTGAAAATAAGATTCTTCACGGTAGAAGGTTTACTATATTTCTTATATATTATGATTTGATAGTTAAATTAGATAATAAAAATAACTTATTTATTTCTCATATGTATCTGTTTTGGATGAAGGATTCAAGATTGTATGCTGGTCCAAGTATGTTGATGGAACACACCGAATGATTCAAGACCAAACGCGAGTCGAATTGTCTTAACGAAACGCTTCAGATAATTTCACTTTTATGCCTGAACTGTTGCGACCTGCAGGTTAGCACTCTGACGCTCCAGTCACCAGAGTCACAATAGTATCAAGGTAAGAATGAATAATTTTCAGGTCCCTTTACCTGGTTGCTTACCCCTATATTTATAGGCGTTGAGTATGAGTTAAGGGCCATAAGCACCTGTACCTACTGGCCCATAATCTCGCAAGATTCGCCCACTAAGCGTAACTGTCGTTAACGTGTCCTTATATCTCGCCGGAACTTTCGTACCTGTCTCCACTTATCTTTTCACTTCTCCCACTTAACTCCGAACAGGATGCCACCTAACCCGATCATGCTACCACTATACCCGATCGTGACACCACTAGCACCAAAAATTATATCATCAACATAAACTTGAACTATAATAAAATCATATTTGACGTATTTGCAAACAATGTAGTGTTTATCTTACCTCTTGTAAAACCATTTAGGGTTAGAAAAGAACTCAAGCATTCATACCAAGCTCTATGAGCTTGTTTCAATCCATATAACACTTTGTTAAGTTTTAAAACATGTTTAGGATTGGTAGAAAATTCAAAATCCGGAAGTTATTCCACATATACTTCCTCTTTGATTTCACCATTTAGAAAATTACTTCTTACATCCATTTGATATAGCTTATTTTTCCAAAACTCTACAAAGGATAGTAATATTCTAATGGCTTCTAACATGGATAAAAGAGCATATGTTTTAATATAGTCTATACCTTACTCTTGGAAGTATCCTTTTGCAACAAGCCTGACTTTATTTCTCACTACATTTCCATCTTCATCCAGTTTTTTTTTAATATCCACTTATCTCCAATGATGTGTTTCCTATGAGTTAGCTCGATGAGCTTCCACACATCATTCTTATTAAACTAATCTAACTCTTTTTGCATAGCATTGGCTGATGATTCATCTTATAATGCTTCATTGACGTTTTATGGTTGTATGTGAGATAGGAGACCTGATGGTCATTGTCTGTAAAACGATCTTGTCTTAACGTTTTCTTTATGATCACCTATGATCTTGTCCATTGGGTGATTCTCTGTTATTAGATAATGTAAGCTACTAAGTTCTCTTATTTCATCAAACTTCTTGTTTAGATATTTCTGATTCTTTTGACTCATTCCTTGCGTTAGATGCTTTATCACTAATATGCAAGTTAAAGAAAGCATAGTCTAGCTCTAACATTTTATTGTCAAGCTCATTCTCGTTAAATTTTTCATGGATGGCTTCTTCCACCTTAGACATTCTAGAGTAATATGCTTTAAACACTTCCGTGGTTTCTAAATAGCCAAGCATGATACCTTCGTCACTTCTAGAGTTAAATTTTCCTAGATTGCCTTTAGTTTTTAGGATAAAGCATTGACAACCAAAAGCATGAAAGTATGATATGTTGGGATTTTTGTGGTGATCAAGCAAATGCGCAAGGAAAATTATTTTATCTTTAGTTACCTATATGTAATTGGGTCATTTCTTGTTAGTTTTAGGTATCTTCTTCTTTTGAGAAGTAGGTGTGTAACCAACATCTTTAGCCTTTACAAAATTTGTTGTTTGGTTGTAGATGTATAATTAGTAGTTTTATTTATACACCCTAAACCTCTCTTGTCAGAGGAATGTTTACAGCCTTTAATGAGGAGCCCTAGATGCTCGTTGCCTTCACATATTCTATTTAACACTTTATGTAAAGTGTCATTTTCTCGTAGAAAAGCCTCGACACATTTAGCATCCTCAGCAATTGTTGAGTTCTACACAAGTCTCTCATTCTGTAGAATGAGGTTTTTGGTATTGGGTTTAGCCTAACAAGATCCCCTTTGAGGTTTTTATTTGTTTCTTTTAATAATCTGGCCTCGTCTTTCAATGACATTAAATTGTTCTTCAAGGACACATTTTTCTTTCAAAACCTTTTTTTTTTGTTTTCTTATAATTTTGAAGGCTTTAGAAAGGTTATAAGATTTAGATAGTAATTCATTATAAGCTTAAACTACATAATGTAAGTAATTGAAATCTACCTTACCATCAGAGTCGTCTGATGAGCATTCACTGTTATCTACCATGAGGCAAAGATTTGCCTCTTTTTCAAGTTCTTCGTCTTATTCTAAGAAACCGAGATCCTCTCACATGCTCATGAGGACGTTATTTTTGTCTTTTATGGGGAGGGTTACGTTCCTTTTGGATTTCTCAAGATCAAAACATTCTGACTTGAAATGGCCTGACTTTTTACACTCGTAGCATATGACTGGCCCATCTTTCTTCTTTTCATTATGCTCATTCTTCGAGGTTGATCTTGTACGTCTCCCTCTAAATGGAGCATTCTTCTTCTTTCTCCACATTGAGTGAATTTTCCTGGAGATAAATGATATTTAATATTTGTCTTCCTTTTCATTGAAGTCTTCTTTGTGTTTGACTCCTTAAAGAGTTCTTTAGCCATAAGGCCTTTATTGGAATCCATCTAGCTAGACTTTGAGCCTTAAGAGCAATATTATTCTTTTTTCTTAAAAATCCATCTTGTTAAAGCTCCAGCTCATGGACTTCAAGGATTCCAACAAGTTCCTTTAAGTTCATACCATCAAGATTGTTTTAGGTTCTTAGAGTGGTAACTTGTGGTCTCCATTGCTTGGGAAGGTTACGATGAATTTTTTCAATATTTTCAAAATTTTCATAGACCTTACCTAGTGATTTTAACTTATTTAAGATCTGTTGAACATGGCTTATCTACTTTCATTTTCCAACTTGAAGAATAACTCATACTTCCTAGCCAACAAACTCAACTTATTTCTTTTAACTTCATTTGAGCCTTCATATGTGATAACTAGTGTGTCCCACATTTCATTTGCTCCCTTAAAGGCATGAGTCTTTCTATAATTGTCAAAGCAGTGTAGTGGAATGGTTACCGTGTACAATAAACCAAGAGGGGGTGAATTAGTTTCTTATCCCAAATAATACCTTCAATAATTTTTTCGTAAAACATAAATTCCTTAATACTAAATTAAACAAATAAAAGAGTAAGGAAGAGAGAAAATTTCACAGGTGATTTTTATACTAGTTCGGATCATACATATCCTACGTCCAATTGTTAATCTCAACCGAGAATTAATGCTTCATTATCACAAACCAACAAATTGTTACAATAACAAAGAAAATAAAACAGTTTAAGGTTAGAACACATCTCTTGTTATCTGAAGAGATGAAACTCGCTTCCCCTAAAACCCACAAGGGATGAACACCCTCTTTGAATGCTTCATGAAGGATGAACACCACTTTTGAATCTTCACAAAGGATGAACACCTCCTTTGAATCTTGACAAAGGATGACAAGCTTTCAACTCAGCAACAACAACAAACACTCAATCACACTCCTAGTGAAAGTTTTCGCTCTATGCCAACACCAAGTTCTCAAAGCCAAAGCACAAGGGTTACACATACCCTAGAACACACTTATCAAAACACACAGCTAAATAGATAAGATTTTTGAAATCAACGTATTTCGTATTTCGTATTTTAGAATAAGAGTCTCAATATAATTTATAGAGATATCACTCAAGGATACCTCTAAAAATTCGTTGTCAGCTAATTAATGTGTGGTAATCGATTATCCACTTATGGTAATCGATTGTGAATTTAATGAATGCACAAAGGTAAAAAAACTTGCTTAAATATTCTCATAATTGCTCGTGATAATCGATTATGACAAGTCATAATTGAATACTGATAATTAATAATTGTGAGTTGATAATTGATTGCTTTAGTATAAAATGAGGTTTTTAGATTTAAAAAATGTTTAATGTAACCTAAGGCAAACAATACATAGTTACAAAGATAAACAACATCCTATACATAAATCTACTAAATTACAAAAGCTTTAACGCAAAACAATACCTTCTTCTCTTTAGCTTTATGCTAACACTCCTCTGTAGAAAGAACACACATTAGGGAATTTCTAACTTTAGAATTGACTAAGTACATTTGTTTATGGTTATTTGACCATTTCTTCTTGTTAAGGGTTCCCCCTTTTTCATTAAGGGGCATACAATTTCCATTCTTAACCTTGTCCCACATATCGATATGATACAATTCAAAGAATGTGATCATACTTTGTTTCTAATAGTGAAAATTTCCACAATTAAATAGAGGAGGATGATTGACTGTATATCCTTTATTTTCCATGGCTCTTTGATCTTTTCCGCAAGTCTTGTTAAGAACTAACCCTTGAGGTTAGCTTTAATACCAACTAAAATAACGTAAAAAAAGTCTAGAAGGGGGGAGGGGGGTTGAATATAGTTTTTGAAATCTTTTCACAAGTATTTAAGCTCTTTCTACAAAGGTTAAATGATCTATAGCAAATATAAAATATTTTAGCTTTTAAATAGTGTTTACTAAAGTGTTTAAGAAAGTAGATGATTAAAACAAATGTGTTTTTATGTTGGTTCACTCAATGTGAGCTATGCCCAGTTCTCCCTTAAGACCTCTTAAGGGGTTCCACTAATCTTTATAAAGATTACACGAGTTTCACCATTCCTGATTTACAACAAGTATTATTGACCACTCTTGGTTTACCACAACCCAAACTGGATGTACGAGTTTACTCACTCTTGGTTTCCAACTAGTCTACCTGATTAGACCATTTAACTAACATGAACTAAACAAACAAGTATTTTGATTCACTCCTGAATTTACAAACACAATCAAGGTGTTGTTTAATACAAGTATAGGTTCAGATAACTATCAAAGAGAAGATAGATTAAGTATAATGAAATATGAAGACTTGAAAAGATTTTTTCTTGTTTAAAGAAAGGCTTAGATGATGTAAGCTTAGAAGAATAGTAACAACGTAAGGATTCAAAGGATTGTTCTTTTTCTTCTCTTCAATGAGTGTTCTTTATATAATCATCTTTGAGAAAGATTCATTACTTAGAGAATTGACCTCTTGAGAGTGGGTGACCTTAGGTATGAAGATATGTACTATTTTGTGTCTTGGGAAAAGCAACATTACTTTAGCAGTGATGGTATGTACAACTTAGAGAGAGCATAAAGCTCTAACGAAACATTACCAGAATGTCTTCCTATCTCTTAACATTTTTCTGATCTTGTACAGAGGTTTTGAATAAAGCTTGATATTGACATTATATGGATATATAAAGAAAACTACATGCATTTAATGTTCTAACATTAGATAATGTTTCGACATATCTCGTTGTATTAAGACTTTAGAATAAGTATGTTCTTTTGAGTTGTATATCTTTTGATAATAAAATATACAACATTTAATACTTCTTGTCTTAGGCGCACTTTTTATCAAATACTATTTTAAACTTTTATAACTTCTTCTATGTATATGTTATGTATAATTTGCTTACATATTTCAATGTTGTTTTTAGTAAACACATCATTTAAATGTTTCACTCAATAAACAATATTTCATTAAGTATTGTATGTTAAACTTCAAAGCAAGAGTTATTAGACAATCTAGTCTCTTTAGACGATCTTGTCTTAACATATTTGTATTGAAAACTTATCCACTTAACTAGAGTTATAATATCACTTGTTTTGTAAAACACCTTTGTTGTGTTTGTATATTCAAAAATGAATTAAAATAATTGGTTAGATACCAGGACTTAAACGGTCTAGTCAGTTGGACTAGTAATATACCAAAAGTGATTAAACTTGTCTAATCAGTGGACTAGTTTGTAAAACCAGAAGTGGTCAAACTCGTTTGTAATTTTTTGAAAGATTAGTGAAATTCCTTAAGAGTGCTTAAAGAAGAACTGGACATAGTTCAGTTTGGAGTGAACCAATATAAAAATTAACTTGCTTTATTGCTTTCATTTTTAAAAGTTTTCCTAAACACTCTTAGAAATACTCAAGTATTTAACACTTATTACATGTCATCTGCAAAAGTATTTAAACCCTTATTGTATGTCACTTAAATAATGCTTAAAAAAAATCATTAAAAAAAAAGAATTTCTCAATAAGTTGATGTGACCAAAAAGTTGATTTCAAAAATACAAAAAATAAATGTCAAAACAAAATTATTCCATAAATTGAATATAACAACGAAATGGGATCCATTGATATAAGTTTTCAAATAATGTGAAAATGAAAAAAAAAAAAAAAAAAAACAGATCACATGTTGAATCTTTTCTTAACAAAATTATCGAGTGCATCGTATTTTCAAAAACAAAATTTCAAAACAATAAAATAAATAATGGTGAAGAAGCGAAGTTTTTTCATGATTCGTTTCTTTTGGGACATCTTATTTTCATCTCCTATGGAAGCATCACCATCATGTTGCTTGAATATCTGGCCAATTCAATTATCCAAAAAAAAAGGATTTTCTCAATACAATAAACATAAATATCACACTTTCAATATCTTGATAAAATTATTATTAAAAGCATATTTGAACAAAACAAGAATAACCTACACATACTTTATTTATAGAATTACAATTTTTCAACCTACACTTCCACTCAAATGAAAATATTAAAAATAAATATATTTAAAAACTATAAATTTTCTCAAGAAACACATAATCCAACACAAATTTTAATATTTTCACATTAAAAAAACTATTAAAATATTCATATAGACTTATAATAAACAAACATTATTTATATACCTAAAAATAAATATTTACTTAATCTATTTCAAGTTAAATTGATTTTATTTATGTTGTTAAAGAAATCGAGTCGAGTTGTTTTAAAGTGTACTCACTTATTCTCTTATGTAAATTGGAGTTGTGAGTTATCATAAAAAAGAAAGTTCAATTATAAAAACTCCAACTCTCAAGTGAGAATGAGATATTTTGTAAGTATTTGAATAAAAAGAAGAGTATGAGATGATTGTACTTTATGTGATATCCTATATTTATAGACCTTATAAACCTTTTGATGTTTATAGAATAAAATATAATTATTTTCGTATTTAAAAGATTTGAATATTATACTCATATATTTTATTGTTCATCAAATTGTTTAAATATGACAATAATAACATGATTTTGCAGGAAAGGAAAAGGTACAATATCACTCTAACCTAATTTCTCTTTCAGAAAAAAAAAAAAAAACAACTTCAAAATCAACAACAAAAAATTCTAATAAAAGGTTGAAAATCTCTAAATAACTTTTGGAAATCAAAACATAATATTCAACATATTATTAACAATTAGATTAGAAGAGACTTTAAAAATCTTAGTTGATCAAATAAATGAAGTACAAAACTCATGTATAGTAACCGATAAAAAAAACACAAAAAACTTGAATTATAAGAATAAATAAATAAATTACAAATATCAAGATTCTGATCGATAATATTTATATAAATTGAATCACTTCTAGTTAACATAGTCTAAATGAAATAATAATGAATAATTATATCCATAAACTTAAAGTAATATATATATATATATATATATATATATATATATATATATTCTAAAATGGCCCTAGCATAAGACAAGAAAATTCATGGTTGATGTGCAATAGAATTTTGGAACCTTTTTGAAGGGAACGAAAATTGGATTGTAGCTTTAGATATCGTTCGTCCTTGTGAAGTGTGCAGTCCATTTCCAATTTCAAGAATATGTTCTAGAGATACGATCTCAGATTTGCAGGGATTCTAAAATCCGCATAATGAAAATAAAAAAAGTATTGGATTATTAAATTATTGTCTTTAGATTAATATTAAAATATGGTGTTACTTGAATTGCTTTTAAAAAATATTTTAAAAGGTTTGAAAGACAATTTAACTTTTTCTGTATCCATCTGTTTTTATTTATAAAAAGACAAACAGGCTTTTTTTGGTCTCAAATATAAATTTATTTTATATTATTTTTTATTTTAGTGACTTTTTTTGTTAAAATGTCTTATTTTTAATTGATATATGATATTTGATCACACCACCATGTACTTTTTTTACAATATTAATATAAAGAATCATATGAAAAGTATTAAGGAATGGATAAAATCTCATACAGTTAATGTATATTTTTAATATTTGTAAATTTACTTTATTATTTTATTAAGGAAAACAAAGTCTTTACTTTACTTTAGATATATAAATTGGATTTCTGAAAATAAATATTAATTAGAAAACATTACATATGATGGATTACGAATGACTTAAAAAATGAAAAATAATAGTGATTTAAAAATAGTAAAATTTAATTATTTTAATACTAAAATATTTTAATATAAATAGTTTTGTTAGGAAGAAGTTTTGTTTTTCTAAAATATATAATCTCGTTATAATATGTTTGTAGAGTTTTCTGATTTTTTTTAAAAAGGTTTTTCTTTATGTTTAGCTGATTAATTAATGGATACGGTAGAATTGATCCTTGCAGCGAGTTCTTCAATTTAGATTGATCAGTTTCTTCATTCGCGTAAGTTGAGTTGTAACCCTTTTTATTGGTCTTTTATGTTATATGTTGCATGTGAACATTCTTTCACTTGCATGTGTCTTTTTAGTTATTTATATGAGTTTTTATTGTTCAATGATCATAACAATGTGTCTTGATCATTGTGATGTTTCTTTGTGTATAAAGGGCATCCTCCAATATGGGAGGAGTTTCACCGGTTAGGATCTTGTGAGCTGTTAGATCACGTAAGATAAGCTAGTCTTCAATTCTTTTGTAGTGTTCTTGCTCAGTTGATGAATGCATGTTGGTGGTTGATTTTTATGTTGAGAATGAACTTTAGTTCTTTTTTATGAACTTGATTTGTGGGATATAACTGATTTAGCTTGCATGGTTTGAATGATTGGTTCATGATTTGTTTCTTGTTTGTGTTTGGGTTTGTGTGATTAAGAGAATTTAAAATCTGAGCAATTAAGTAAATTGGTACAAGTTTTCATGTTTAAAATTGTTTTGAATCAATGCACTGAGAATAAAGTACCAATTTGATCAATTGATCAGGTCAAAGTTCATTTAAAATCACAAAATGCATTTATTGTCAACGGATATAGCGGTAAGTGGAACTAGCGTGGCATTGAGTGGTAGCTTGTGTTGTAGGTTTGGGATAATTTTAGCTTTAGGTTTGCAATAAAAGCAAGCAATTCTAGCAGGTTTGCTTAAATCAATAAACCTTTTTGCATTGGTTCGGTTAGTCTGAGCTTTATGGCCTATTCCTTACTTGTAAATAGCTCTACCCGAAGACCTTAATACAACATCTAAGTTGTCTCTACCTTGAGTGAATTTGGCTAGCGTGATAATCAAGTAATCTATTTGTTCAATATGAGTAGGACATTTTTCACAAGCTTTCTCTACTGTAATAGTCTCAATTTTAATTTCTTTAGCAGAAAATAGAGCTTCATCTAAATCTTTCTCTAATTTCTCATTTCAGCCACAAGGTTATTTATTCTATGCTCATAATCTCTCCTCTCAGAGTTAAGTTGATTAACCTTGTATTGTAGTCGCATAGCTTCAGCATGTATTTTCTTGAATGCTTCAATCAGCAGATCATACTTCACTTCTATTGGTTCATTCTCAAAATCTGCATCGCTGTCATAGTCATCCCATGTTGCTCCAGCCATATAACGTATATTTGATTCTTCCTCTTAATCAACATCTTCATCATTTGATGCATCAAAATCACTATTTTCCCAGGCAATGTAAGCTCATTTGTGCTTTCTGTTTTTGTCCTGTGGAAACTTCCTATTGGCTTTCTGCTTTGGCTTTAATTCTGGACAATCTGGTTTGATATGTCCTTCTTTGCTGCATTCGTAACATTGGACAACATTTGATCTGAAGCCTTTCTTTGATTTACTGTGACCTACATGGTTAGTAAGTTGACTATCATTTTTCCTAAGTCGACTGAACTTTTTTACCATCATGGTCATCATTTCTTTTTCGTCAATTTCTGCATCTGAGTCATCTGACTTTGAGATTTTCTTGCTTGTTGCTTTCAGAGCAATGGAATTCTTTTCTTCAATCTCTTCCTCATCCTTCATCCTTCCAAGTTCCAATCCATGTTCTATTAACTTGTCGAACAAGGTAGCCATGTTCATGCTTGTAAGGTCTTTGAATTCTGAGATTTGATTGCTAGTTTCTGTTTAGACTTTTCAGAATCTTGATGTTGATCTCCTCTTTATCAAACACTTTGCCAATAGCCATAAGGTGATTAACAATATGTGTGAATCTTTTTTAGACTTCATAGATTGTCTCTTTAGCCTTCATCTAGAAAATTCCATACTCTTGAATCAAAGAATTCTTCCTTGCTCTCTTGACTTCATCAGTGCCTTCATGTGTGACTTCCAAGACATCTCACATCTCCTTGGCAGATTTGCATTTAGATATCCTGAAAAATTCATCAACAGATAGTGTAGAGGCAATGATATTTCTAGCTTTAACATCATACTGTGCTTTTCTATTCTCCTTTGGAGTCCACTCAAAAAAATTTTTTAAACAATTTTTCCTTCAACAGTGTGAGTAGGCTGAAAAAGACCATTTAAAGTTGCATCCCAAATTCCTCTATCCACAAATTCAAGAAATATTTGCATTCTGATTTTCCAAAAAGGATAATTTTCACCAGCAAACAGAGGTGGTCTGTTTGTAGATGCACCTTCACCAAAGGTTTGAAAACTGGAATCCATCCCCAGGTATATAGTCGACTCAAGAAAAATAGAAGTCGACTTGTTTTTCAAATATCTTATGAAAACCAGCTCTGGTGCCAATTGTTGGAAAACAGGTTGGCATCGTTTTAACACCAAGAAGGGGGTGAACTGATGAGTTTTCAAAATCAGAGTCTTTTCACAATCTTTTTCACAAAGTTTAAAACTTTACAAATTTTCTTGAATCGCAAGTAATAGAAATTTAAGTGCAGCGAAAAATCAAAGTAGACTACATAAATAGAAAAGTCGACTGAATGTAAAACTATAGGGATAGAGAATTCAAACGCAGGTTTTCATACTGGTTCGGCCTCAATGCCTACAGTGTGCTTCCAATCCTAGGAAGCAAATGCACTATAATGGTCAAGGTTTTTACAACAAGGCTTTTATAGAGACCTCCACGTCAAAAATATAAAACACCTCTTTAACCCTCTAACCAAAATATAAGAAGTACACACAACAAGACTTGCACCAAGATATCCCTCTTCTGCAATCTGCAACCCACTTTGAACAATCCTCAAAGTGTACCAGACTCCACGAGTCTAACCCCTGTAATCACAACAGGTACAACAACAATCACCACGGAATGCAACACGAGTCTTGATCAACCAAAGAACACCTTAATTGTGCGGATAATGATCAAGCAGTAAGCACAGTAGAATTCTTCTTCAAAACCTCTTCAAAGAATGATCTCCATGGTCTTCTTGATGAGTTCTTGGAGCTCTAAATCTCAGAGAAATAATCTGAAACAAAATATGAAAATGTTTAGTTTTTTAAAAGTTCTCTAAATCAACTCAGGTCTCGTCTATTTATAGATTTCTATATAACAGACGCTCCTATAGTCGACTAAGCTACTAATACAGTCGACTGTCTTCTGACAGTAATAACAGTTAAGTCAAAATAGTAGCTGTCAGATCAAACAAATTAATTCCACATTCAGTACAATTGACTCTCATTCAATGCTTAACTAACTTTTAAAAATATAGTCGTTACTGGTCACAAGCATAACAAAATCTCAAATAAAACAACTAACAAAGTCGAATGCAAAGTGCACACAGTCTGTTGAGGTTGTTGACAACACAATTTCTAGGTCAATCTAGTTTTTATGATGACAACACATTGCTTAATAACATGCATATGTTGTTGCTGCATTACATGTTCTTATACTGATTGATTGTTATATCTGTTGAACATGTTTATATAATGTGTTACATCTTTCTATTTTGATTGATATATATATATATATATATATATATATATATATATATATATATATATATATATATATATGGAACGTGTTTATATGTGCTTTATGTGCTATGTGCAATGAATCATTACATATGTTTTACTACACATGTTTTAAAGCTGAAAACCACAAGCAATTTCATGATCTTATCATTGTTTGACAAAGCTACAGTACAGTCGACTACATTATAAATGGATTCAACTTTGCTAAAATCTTTGTACAAATTTTGAGAATCAGTGCTCTGTGATATTTTGAGAAGAAAGGAATTTCAAAGTGTTTTGCATATTGAAAGTCGACTATGTGTATAACACATTCGACTGTATTATGTGTCTGATTTGAAATTTTGTTATGCTCTTGCGCTCCAACGACTATATTTTTAAAAGTTAGTTGAGCATTGATGACTTGGTCAAATGTGTTAAATGTGTTTTATTTTTAGTCGACTGAATTAGTAGCATATTTGATTGTGAGACTATTTGAAAAACAGAAATCTATAAATAGGCTTAACACAATTTGTTCAAAGGACTTTTGATGAACTAACATTTTCATTTTTGTTTCAGATTGAATTCTCTAGTTAGAGAGCTCCAAGAATTCTCCAAGAAGACAATGGTGATCTTTCTTGAAAGATATTCAAAGGGAGATTGTTCTACGCACACATTGATTGATCATATTTTGCACAGGAAGGTGCATCTGGATTGATCACATTCAGGCTTGACATCCTTGAAGACTACTGCGTTGATTTTGGCTTGGCATCTGTAAAGACTGCTAGTTTTAGACCTGTTGTGATACAGGGGGATATTTCATTATGAGGATTGTTTAGAGTGGTTAGCAGATTGCAGAAGAGGGGATTCTTGCTGCATTTCTTGTTGTTGGTATTGCCTATATTTTAGTTCAGGGTTAGAGAGGAGATTTATATTTTTGACGTTGAGGTCTTCTATAACTTCCTTGTTGTAAAAACCGGAAAAATTATAGTGCATTTGCTTCCTGGGTTGGAAGGACACTGGATGTAGGCATTGTTGGCCGAAACAATATAAAAATAATGTTTGCTTTTCTCTATCCCTACACTTTTACTTTGCAGTCGACTTTAAGTTTCATGCAGTCAACTACTTTTTTCCACTACTTACAAATTTTTATTACTTGCATTTCAAGAAAGTTTGAAAAGTTTCATACTGTGATATAAAGATTGTGAAAAGATTTTGTTTTTGATAAAACACCAATTCACCCCCCCTCTTGGTGTAAAAACAAAGTCTACTTGTTTCCTAACACAGTCGACTTTGACACATCTGCACATTTTGAAATTATTTTCAATGCAAAATATCACATAGCACTATATTTGAAAATCTGTGGAAAGTCTTTAGTCTCAGTCGATTCAAATTAATAATGAAGTCGACTTGAAATATCAGATTTGCCACACAGTTTAAGTTCACAAAAGTGCATGTGGTTTTCTTATTTGAAACTATGTGTTATGCAACCAAAAATGATGTAAAATATACAAGCTCAATAAATGTGCATTCACATATCAAAATCAACACAAAACATGTTCAACAAGATATCAATCAATAAGCAACAAAACATGTAACACATAACAACACATGTGTTATTAATAATGTGTTGTCATCATAAAAAACAGGGTGAATAAAGCACTGTGAGATTAAAGTTAGCTAAACCAGTGCTTCCCTTATTAACAATTGTTGACAAATTAGCAAGTGTACCAAATCGTACAAATAATATAAATGGTAAGACCAAGTATCGTTTTCCCAAGAGACTCGTATGGCTTCCTCGTTCGCGTGAATTAAAATAATAAGACTTGAAAAATAAAAATTAA
>NC_028355.1:35765582-35866218 GCF_000741045.1 Vigna radiata var. radiata | reverse complement strand
TCCTCTCCAGAGAGCAAAATTAGGTCTGGTCGTTCTCCCCTGTCAAAAGAATGCATCTAAACTCGCACTAGGACTACTTATAACCAAGAAAAGTGACAAAATTCAAGCCCAGGCCCATCTGATAACCGCCCAACGCCAAAAATGGCCGCTCGGCGGTTTGCCTCAAGCCGCAGAACCGCCCGGCGCCAAAAACAGCCGCCCAGCGCTCCGGTCAACCGCCCGGCGGTGGTCAACTGCGCTCTGGTCAACTTTTCAGCATTCTGGTCAACTGGTTGACTAGTTGACTTTTCTGGTTGACTGGTTGACTTTTCTGCATTTTGTTTGACTTTTCTGCACTCCAACCATTTGATAATTCAACAATTCTTTCAAATCATTCCAAAAACCTTTATCATTGCCGCCGGGCGGTGGGTCGACTCTTCAAATCTTCATTTTTCTGCTCTTTTCTTGAGTCAACGACCTATATCTTTAACTCCATTCTTTACTTTTCTCAAATTAGCTACAAAACAATGCAAAACAAGCATAAAATCGCTAAAAACAACTTTTGACTCTCTTCAGACTCATTTATTGAGTTTTGCTTGATTCTAAGCTTATTCCGAGTAGTAAAGGGTGTAATTTGGTCCAAATTGACATATGAAAATAACTGTTTTTCAACCTTCATCAACAATGTCAACATAATCGACCAGAGGAGCGTCAGTTCTGTGATAAACTATAAATAGACGCAAATTTGATTTCTACAAAGACTTTTGTGAATTTAACGATTTCATTGATTCTTTTCAGATTTGTAGAACGTCCTAAGGCTTCAAGAACTCATCAAGAAAGACAGTGGTGATCATTCTTTGGTGGTTGCTTGTAGAGCCAAATTTTGTGCTCAAGACAGATTGATCATACTGCACAGTGAGGTGTTTCTGATAGGTGATCAACTACTTCTTTCAATCTTGTGAAGATTGTGGCTAATCTGTTGTGATTATAAGAAGAGAACGTGTTGCGTTTCAAGACTTTTAGGATTGTTCTTGCTGCTGTTCTTTGTGCGTATATGCCTATATTTTGGTTAGAGGGTTAGAGAGGTGTTTTATATTTTGACGTAGAGGTCTCTATACAAACCTTGTTGTAAAAACCTTGACCATTATAGGGCATTTGCTTCCAGGTATAGGAAGGACACTGGATGTAGGCAGTTTGGCCGAACCAGTATAAAAATTGTGTTTGAATCTTTTATCCCTAAACTCTTTACATTTCAAGTCGACTCTATATTCTACATAGTCAACTATTTCCACTGCATTTAAATTATCTTTTTCCTAGCGTTTCAAGAAACTTTCGAAAATTCTCTCTTTTACGAAAAAGATTTTAAAAAGACTCTGATTTTTATATTTCACCAATTCACCCCCCCCCCCTCTTGGTGTTGAAACTAAGCCATTCTATTTTCAATATTATTCTTCTTCTAACATTGAGGGATTGATCAAGGCAATAAAGGTCCTCGCTCCTTTGTCGCATGAGCTGGTCACGTAGTAGATGTAAGCTACTCTTTAACCAAGACTAACACCTATATGGGTAACTATAAATCCTGCAAAGAACAACACAAAAAGTAAGCCAAGTCATTAGATGAGCTAATAAAGGCTAAGGATGAACATATATTAAGCATATCCATGAGAGGATTAAGGGTTATTAACACAACCACCATTTTTTGAGTGGGATGTCGTCGAGGAAGTGTATCCAAGACACTTAAAATTTTATTGTCCTTGGTTATCATCATAGTTCTCGACCACTTATCTTAATGAAGAGGATGACAAATCCAAAAGAGGGGAAATTTAAGCTTATCTCCATAAAAAGTAAGAATGATCAGAGGGGTTGATCACAACTCGAAAGAAGGCATTTTTAAAGTTTTTTAATAAAGAAGTGAATGGGGTGATTAAATAAAATTTTGATTGACTAAATAGGGATATCCAATCAATTGGATCCTTAGGCCTAGTATTGTAATAGGGGAAAAACTAATGGATGAAGACTTCAATTTGATAAGCTCGTAGAGTATCCAAAACGCCTGTAATGCAGCCTATGCATTAGGATGAAATTATGTTGGGGCAACGTTTAACACATGTAGCACCTTTATAATCAGATCATCAAAGGGAATCCTAACATGAAGGTTGGTCATCAAAATTGAATACATATAGAAAAAGTCATGAGGATAATCCTCTTGGCCATGCTAGACATTGTCGCGGGACCCCACTCGGTCTAGAGACTCGATATCATTTAGGCAATCTCTGACTAAGATGTGGTACACATTAGCAAATGCATGAACCATAAACATCCACTTATACTTTGGAAAACATTCTTGTACACTACCATCTACCCCCTCATACCAAGTATGGAGAGGAGGATAATCTGAAACCTCATCTACTAAAGCAGTCTCTACACCACTAGCATTACTAGCTGAGGTGAATGAAGACGAAGACATATAAATTAAAGGGGGACGAAGATGAAGACATACCTGTAGATGACACAAGAAACGATTGAGAGTTCTTCGACTACCATAGCAAAAAGTGTGGTCCCTTCATGACCAACAAACCTATTTATAAAAAATGGGAGAGATACTCGAAAACTGCTCCATCACACCCTAGCCGTTAAATCTAAATATATCTAAGGTACAAAAACGATTGCCTTTTCCTCTTTCCTAAAAGAGAGTAATGTCCTATCATTATTGGGCCAAACCTATGTTCTTTCACCTTTGTATCCATTCGGTATGTTATAGCCTCTTTATCCCTTTAAGGTTTTCTAGGTTAGGGGACTATTATACTAGTAGAGCCCAAGAAATTCAAACATACAAAGATAAAAGAATTATTCTTACATCGTTCACTAAAACAATCTCAACTAGGAGGCCTCAACCTTCGAGACTAACATCAAACTTATATAAATTTAAAAGAATACAATAAAAACAATTAAAAAATACTAACATAATTTGTTATTAGCAAGAATAATTGGTTTACTCTACTTTAAATTTTATATAACACTTTTAGTTGTTTACAGCAATCAACAACATTTTATAAATTGTATTTGTGAAAACAAAGAGTAATACAAAACTCTTTTCTATTTAAAACTGTTCAATTTCTAATCGTTCAAAGACAAAGTGTTTGGAACAAGTTGCATAAAAATAAAACTCAGTACGAGAAATTATTCTTTCATAGATTAGAAATAGGTCACATTCAAGGTGATTTGATTATAATCTATGTGATAATTTCTTTTATTATGGTTATCACATCTATATTTGATGTGTTAGGCGTAGTAGGTTTCTGCACATATTTTTTTAATTAAGTTTTTAAGAAAGTTCAAACTTTTGTCTGTATTATATGGTCTTTACAATATAACATATATAATGAAGTTAAATTTCTAGAATAGTGAAAAATGCATCTCATATTAATTGAGTTGTAGATTCGAGAATAACCAAACAGGTTTATAAGTTTTCTATATTCTTGCTCTTATTCTTTATTTTTATTTTTTTACACATAAAACTATTAATGTTGTATCTAAAGAATATTCCATGATTTAAGAAGTATTTTTGATATACAAAACACTTTTGGAACAATATCAAATTTCTATGATAGACAAAACAACATAATGCAATGTACGATATTTGATAAACAAAAGAATCTAAAATGTTTTGGTTTTCAATTGCATGGCGTACAATTTTGGAATCATATCAGATTTCTATGGATCACAAACCAACTTGTTTATAATGTAATGTTCAAATTTGGCCTCGTTCTTTTGTGGGATTTGAACTTATTAGTTCATTTGGATAGAAATAACCATAAACAAATCATTTTCTAAGTTGAAATAAGAGTAGGAAGAAGAATATTCTAGTTTCCTAGACAAAAAAATAAATAAAAAAATATTAGGGTGGTCTAAAAAACAAAATTAAGGTCGTGATTATAAATTCACATAACGTTGGCGTTGATTATGAACTAAGCATATTATATTCTATTTTATTGAAAATAGTTCTCAAACTTGTAATAATAGCAACAAAATAATCAATAATTATACATCTAGTGATTATTGACAACATCATGAATCAATGTCCTCTACATATTTATTACTTCTTTGCATAGAATTTATTAGCAATTAATGTCGGTTTTTAGTTGCTTTTTTCTGCATCAGCATCGTACTCTTGTCTGCAAACAAAATTGTACTTTTATACTCCTAAAAATGTACCATATATGCAGGTGTAGTGGATGTGTATTAATTTCTATTTAATTTTTAAACATTAAATCCGATTCCAATATCTCAGAAAAAAAAAAGTCCTCGATCACTTTACCTTATTGACAAAAAGGATTTAGAGAAAAAAGTATTCACAATCTTTCTTTTTTAACTTTTAAAATATGTTATAGTAATTCACTCTAATTGTTAATAGTTTTAGCATTACCAATAAGTAATATATGATATACTGAACTTTATTATTAAGTCCTATTATTAATATTGCCGAATATATGTTAGTTTTTTTTGGCCAATAATTGAATGATATTTTAATTAAAGTTTAAATTTTTATTTATTAAAAAATATTTATTTATCCAACTACGAGAAGGGAAGGGGTTGAAAAAAAAAATGAAAAGTTTTGTTTTGATTGAACGAAAAAGACTGAAAATGAATAACTTTATTTATTATTTATTCTCCTTCTTATTATTATAAAGAGAAATAAAAAACCGTAATTGTTGTAGGTGTATCTTTATGTGCATCATTTACTTTTTCTTTTATTCTTTCTCTGTCATTAATAAAACTATTCCAGCCAAAAAATTTCAAACTAAAAAACATTAAATTATGTAATTGAAAATTTACTTTTTATGGCCTAAAAAAATTATATATAAAAAATTGAAAGTGGTACTTTCATAAATTCATTATAAAACTATTTATTTATTTTATTTAAAATAGTAAGTGACTTTCTTGACAAATACCAATTTAGTCACTCGTTATAAAAGTGTTTGAAATGGATCCTTACTTTTAAAATTTTGAGTCAAATTAGTCTCTTCTGTTAAATATAACCAAACGAAGTTAATGGGGTGATGATCTGGCAACAGTTAGTGGTTACGTGTCAAAATATACTTTTGTGTGTGCTAGCGTGTTCGTTAGTTAGAGAAGATAGGGTTTTATTAAAAAATTTTAATCGGGGAAAAACTGGTTTAGGATTGATTTATGCGAGATTAGGGTTGATTTACATTATTCTCTCTTCTCTCCCACAAATGACCATGACATAAGATGGGAGTAGATCATCCAACGCAGCACCAAGCTTTCAAAGCAGCCCCTGAAGTACACTACTCGCAGAGGTCAAATTTTGATGCAAAATCCCCAAACCACCTTCACTGTCATTATCATCATTAATTATTGACCAAGAATTGGAAAAGTGCGAAATTGAGTGAAAAGCAAGCCTAGAATTGAAAAGCAAGCCTAGAAAATCTTTCAACCTCTTCACCACCACTACCGGCCCTGCCTCCAGCATCACCTTATACGTCGTCCCGAAAGTTCCTTTCCCCAAAACATCCACCGACGCCCTAAGCAAATCCTCTAAATCGAATGCCCTAGCCGTATTCCCAAAAAACACCAACTTCTTTGCTGTCCCACCACCGTTCACTTCTGCCTTGTTCCCCGCCGAAACCGCAGCTACAGCCGCTGTAGAGTAAAATGAAGAAGAAGACAAGCAGCAGAAGAAACACGATTAATCCGACAACAATCCCCGCAATGGCGCCAACAAATAACTTGTGGGAGGTGTGGTTGTTTGGCTTGGAGTTGTTGTCGACAGAGATAGGATCGGATATATCTCCGGGGTAGAGAGAGAGTGGGTAGCCATAGAGGGAGTTCCCAAGAAAGGAATCTTGAGGGAATGTCTGAAGGTTAAGGGGGACAGAGCCATTGAGGAGGTTGTGGGAGAAGTTGAACTGATTCAGGCTTAGTTTGCTCAAGTCGGGGATTGGGCCAGAGAGCTGGTTATTTTCCACAAACAGAGTCTTCAACCGAGTGAGGCTATTGAAGTCGGTCGGAAATGAGCCTGAGAAGTTGTTGAAGCCTATGTTCAAGCGAACCAAGTCAGGTAACTCGAACAAGAATGACAGGATAGTGCCCCTCAACAGTCCTTGCTCCATGTTTCCACACAAAATCCACCTAACTCGTAGTCTATCAACTTGCTCACCACCAACCGTCAATCACGCTTTCATCCACCCAATAATCCCTACCATGGATAGAATCTTTGTTCGTAGAATGCCTAATCTAGCACAATTCAATCCTAAATCAATTTTTTCCCAATTAAAAAAATCCAATTTCTTAATAAAACACTATCTTCTCTAATTAACGAACACGTCAACACACACAGAAGTATATTTTGACATGTAACCAATAGCTACTGCCAAATCATCACCCCATTAATTTCGTTTGGTTATATTTAACAGAGGAACTAATTTAACTCAAAATTTTAAAAATGAGGACCCATTTCAAACACTTTTATAAGGAGAGACTAAATTTAGATTTATCAACGAAACTAGGAACTAAATTGATTATTAAACCAAACTTATTTTAAGGCCCATATTTTATTATAATGATTTATGTGATTACATTCTTAAAAATAATAGTATATTTTTGCAAATTAAATTATATAGATTACTATATTGTCAATGTAAGGGCCTTAAAAACATAGGGTTGTTGGGCCTTATGTGAGGCAGTTAGGCCCATGAAGCTAAGGACAACCTAGCCTTAGGAGGGGCTTCTCAACAATTCTGGTTCATTTTGCTGAAAGCTCTCTCTCTCTCTCTAAAAACTCCTTTGCCCTAAATTCTCTCTGCCTTCTCTCTAACTTTCCCATTCATTGAACCGATAAATTTTTTATTTGAAGATGCTCAAGAGTTCACGACGTGAAGGGCTTTCTTTTGCACCGATTAGTTTCTCCGTTTCATCCGAGTAAGAAATTTCCCCTTTTTCTTCCACTGTTTTTGAAGCTAGGGCATGCAAGCTTACTAGTGCATGTAACTAGTAAACTTTCCCTTTGTGTTCTCTGCCCAATCAAGCTCTAGAGCTGATTCCCACTACCATTTCAGTGGGTGTAAGGAGCTGGTTGCGTTTTCCTCCGGGGAGGGCAATTTAGAAACGGTATTCTAAGCTGCGTTGAGAAACTTGCAAGGTAAGGGGAGCTAGTCTTATTTGATTTTGTTTGATTGATGATTTCTAATTAATGTTTGTAGGTAAAATATTGATTTAATTGTGAAATTTCATTGAATTGAGAAATATGGCATGTTGAGTTGCTTGTATATTCTTGTATTAACATGAAAACTGATGAATGATGAGGTGAGATGTGTTTTATGATGTAAATGTTATGTGTGATGAATTTGGAACACTAAGTTGGATAAAATATGAGTTATCGAACTGTTATAAGTCCTTGTTTTGTATTTAGTAGAAGAAATAGGTAGTTTTTAGGTTATAAAAAGGGTTTTGATAGGTGAAAAGTTAAAGGAAAGGTTATTTTGGATAAACTGTGTTTTGGTAGGGGTTTAAGGGTTAATTAAGACTTGTTTGAGTGTTATGACAACAAAATTTTGTTGTAGAACTGGTTGTTAGCCTTTTAGTGTGTTTTGTATGATTTTTGGTTCATTTTTAAGGGTTTTCACTAGTGAGATTCTGAATTAAGTGGTAAGGGAGAAATGTGATGGTTTTGGGACTGTTGTTAAGTCTATTAAAACTTGTTCAAGCTGTTAGTTGCAGAAAATTTGGGTTAAAAAGTATAGAATTGGGTTAATTTGAGTTTTAATGGCTTAAAGTACTTGAATTGGATTGAGGTAGCAAATATGATTTAGGAGAGTGTTTTTCCATGTAGCTTGATGCATAGGAGATCTTAAGAGTCAATAGAATGTAAAGGGAAAGTGTCCAAGTTGATATTTAAAGTGTATTTATAAGAGGTTAGTTTCTACTCTACACAATTCCGTAACCCATGGAAAAATCCACAATCTGCTTGTGGACTTCTCTGTTTTCATATTCATAGTTCCTGAAGTAAATCCACAAGTTGTGGAAAAAGCCACAACTTAGTTGTTGAACTTATTGGTTTTCAATTTGTTTCCCTCGAGACAATTCCACAGGTTGTGGAAATGTTCACAACTATGTCGTGGACCTCTCTCGAGACAATTTCATGCTTATGTTTTAATTGAATTGAAATGCATTGTTGGATTATTTATTGTATAAGGTCAGGAGCTTTGAAATGGTCTGTTTATCCCTACACTCAAAGCATTGTTCATACTCATATAGAGGAGAACAGTGTGAGTGGTGAGAGTAGAGGGAGGTCCTCGTCTATAGTCTTTGAATTTAGACATAGACAGATTGGGGGGACTTACCTTGCATAGTGTTGGGGATGGGCCAGCTGAACTATGCAAGTGTATTATGCCTTTTGCCCCAGCGATCACTCTCCACCCTCGTCAGTGCACACTTTTTGAGAAAACTTCCCAGAAGGTCACCCATCCCAAATTACTCTAGGCTAAGCTCGATTAACCATGACGTTCTTATAGGTTAGGCTACCGAAAAAAAAAATGCATTTATTGATATGAGTAGTCAAATCAATTCCTTTAAGCTATCCTTCAACTGTATAGTCTTATACCTATACAGTCTCTAGATCCCTCTCATTCCGGTGTATGTTCGATTCGTCCATGTGTCCTTTCCACTAGAAGCCTGCTAGGAGCCGCTCTTTGTCTGTGCCTCTTGCACTCCATGCCTCTTACATCGACAATCACTCTCCGCCCTCGTCAGTGTCCAGGTGTCACAGTCAACATGGTTGAGATGTAGCTAAAAGATTTTTTTTTTTTAAATATTAAATTTAAGATTTAGATGTAAAAGAAAAAAGAAAAGAAAAGCTATAATTAGAAAGAAGAATCGTATTTAATAAAATTACCACCCAAAATTACTCATTAAGAAAGTTAATAAATAAAATTACTCCTATAATGTGTTTATATTAGCACCAGTAAGGACCATTGATGAATGGAAGGACCACCACATTGTATCCTCCATCTCCACCATTTTTGGCTTGAAAGAAGATGCTTTCTCAATCACCAATATTTCTACTATGTCCCACAAAACAGACCTATGTAATGTCTAGATCTTTTTTGTTTTTTTATTTATTTTAGTTGGTGATGCAATTAATTGTTGTTTTATATATATATATATATATATATATATATATATATATATATATATATATATATATATATATATATATATATATATATATATATATTATTTATGGTTATTTATTGAAAAAAAAGGTAACTTTTTTTTCCGATTATATTTCATTTTAGGAATGAACGATTTTTCTTAAAAAATGTTTAAGGTAAATATTTAAAATTTATTTTATTTACTTTCTGGGTTTTTTTTTTTTGGTTCCCTTATTTATTTGTGAATTAAATTTTATTATCTATGATCATATTTCAATTTCTATTACTAATTATCCATTTTAATCTTATTTATTTCTTAATTTTTTTTTCATATACCTGCAACTTTGTCCAAAGTTTACGTCTGGAAAATAGGTCGAAGATTTAGTTCAAAGTAAATGAAAAACTATTAGGCTATATTTGGAAAGTAACTAAAATAGTAGTTCAAAACAAAAAGGAAAGATGCTAGCTTAAGATGCAAATTTTAAGTTAACTTTTAATTAGAAGTCTTGGTAAAATTACGTCTGAACGTATATAATAAATATAAAGTGGAAAAATAGATATATTTATGTAATATTTAAAATTTTTAAAGTTTATTTTATTGATAAAAATGCGGAGGTATTTATAAATATATTTTTATATTGATTTTAATTAATTTTAATTTCATGTAATTTTTATTTAATAAAAGAAATTATTTTAATCACACATAACTTTATATAGTATATATTTCTATTGATATTTTGTTATATCTTATAATATTTTCAAATAAATTTTAAAATAAAAATAAAATAAGCATTCACTTAACTTATGTCATATTTTCCTTATGTTAACAAATAATGATTAAACATTTAGTTTATTATTATAATTATCTTAAAAATAAAACTATATAGAAAGATAGTAATGCTCATAATAAACATTATAATATAAAAAATATCTAAATAAAATTGTTCTCTAGCATGTTATTATTTTATGTAATACAAAGGTAAATTCATAAAATATTACCTTAAGTGAAAAAAGGATGAAAGTTATGAATGAAAAAGAGAAAAACAGAGAAATAAAACATACCATCACGAGGATTATACATTAATAATAAATAACTCAATCAATCAATTAACTTTTTGAAAACTAAAAGAAAATAAACTACTAGTTTTTGTTTTATATTTTAATTAAGCTTAAAATATCAAGACATAAAAATGGGCTTGGAATCCTTTCAAGCATTTTCTCCGATTCTTAATTCCTTCTTAATAAAAATTTAAAATTAAAATAACAAATTAAAAAGTTTTAAAAAAAATCACTAAATGATATGTAACATGTGAATTAATATCTTTCTTCAGTTCTACCAAAAATATTCAAATTACATCAAATTTTTAAACATAAAAATTTAATTTAAACTAATAAAAATATGAAAACCTATTTAAAATTCATTAAAAAAATATAAAAACAAATAAAATATTTTTAACCTATAATTTATCAATTGATAAAATAAAGTTTAGGCTTAATTTCTTTGACAAACTCTTTATTCTCAATTCTCAAGTATGAATCTAACTCCTTACACAATTATCAACATGCAATAAAAGTTAAAAAATTAAAATGAAATTCATATATTGTTTTCTTTTCACTCTATTCATATACACCAAGCTCTAGTTATTTTTAACTAAAACCCAATAAATTCAAATTATCCAATTGCTAATTAAAATTTCAAATTACTATAAAATGGAGTCAGTGAAAAAATCTATAAATCTAATCACATGAAAAGATGTAAAATTTCGGAAAGAAATTCATTTACAAAATGTCGAAATTGAAATCCATCTTCTATCCATTCCTAAACTAAATTATAAAATTAGAGAAAAATAATGAAACAAAACTAACAAATAGCATAATCTATGTTTTGACTAGTAACAATTGGAAAATATTAAAGAAAATCATTTAAAATAATTTTAAATTATCGTAAAATTAATCTAACACCAAATCAAACATATATTTTTAAGACAAATGTAATAGAATCAACCAACACAGTAACAAAGATGACAATTATTTTTATGGAATATATATTAATAAAGAACTTAAAATTAATTTATAAAGAGAAGTTTACATACCCTTATGTAATATAAATATATTTTTAGTGGATGACATGAAACACAATAGTAATGATCCAAAAACTGATTTACCTTGTTTTTTATTTTTCATGAAGAACTTTACGAAAGATAAGGAATCTGTTCCTTTTTCTGTGTCTGAGTTTTCTGGCAATGGTAGGCCAGTTTGCAGTTGCACACTGGCCAAACGACAACAATGACGCGTTAAACATAAAACACAATTTGGATGTAGCATTCAATGCAATCCCTTTTGCCCCTACGCCACAAAATCAATTCATCACACATTTATAAATACAGTTACATTAGCATGTTTTGCGTAGTTTAAATTTCATTAGCTGTGTCTGATATTGAAGAACACTGATAGACATGTGAGATCTACATCAGGTTGATGTCCCATTTGTATTAGAAATTAGGATCCAATTTTAGGTGTGAGTGGGGTTTGTGTGGTGCTCATGATTCCTATGCCTTGCAAACACAACTTTTATTGGACATGCTTCAAGGACTTTCTCATAAAGGCCATCTAGAGTTAAACTAAAGCTGTTTGGTCCTCAGTTCTCATGTGCTGGTGGACTCCATATCCCACATGCATTTATGCTATATTCAATGTTCTTACACCAATCACTTCATCAACATGACTTTACAATTTATACACACTATAGTTTTCTTATTCATATTGTTTTGGGTTGTAAGTCGAGATCAACATCCAACGTCTAGAAAGTAATCCAAGGAGTTCAAAAGTTGTTTTATGTTCCAAGTCTCTTGTAGTCGTTTATGCAAACCATTTTGAGGACACCTACAGAAGATACTTTGATGTCAAAGTTAGTTTAACATTTCACAGTTCAAATATTCAAGGTGCAGTAAATGAAATTATCTAACTTTTTACCTCTAATCTATATTTATATATTTCAAAATGGGTTTCTGATTAGTAATGACTTAATTACGGTCCAAGTAGTGGTAATTACACTTTACCTTAAGTTTTTCAGCATTGGAGTTAATTGCCTTAAAAGTTGGCCGATCGGCCAAAATCCGTGATCATTCGATCTTCGTGGTAGTTCTTTATGTGTCTGGTTAAAAGTTGACCGTCCAGTCCGTAGCTAACCGAATGTTCATATAGTATACATATCTTTATCAATATTTCTTTTAACATTTAATCTTTCATAAAAAGTTATTAAAGTATATTCTTTACAAATAGTAAGTGATTATCACTATTTTGTACTATTCACTTAGTTTTCCGCACCGAAGGATTGTGGATTGTTCACTAGACGATGTTCCAACAGACGTTGTTGAAGACTATTGAGCCTTACATGCTGCTTCTTTTTCTTTTTCAAGAAGCCTCTTCGCTTCAAAGTCTCGTCTAATATAACGATTCTTCAATTCCAGCATCGTTATGTACAACGCCTTCGAGAGGCCTGCAACTTTGAATGTCTCCTTCTTTTTGGGTTTCATATGAGGAGGAGTCAATCTACTCTTTCAATAGTTGACGATCTTGTTGATGTTGAGTGCAAGAACTTTGTCTAATTTCTTCGCCTCCGACTAGATCTGCCTTACATTGATGATATTGAATTTTTGGCCTCGTGAAGCATCACTCAGTAGTATGTCGTTCCTTACTAGAGCAAGGACATTTAGAGATAACAGATGCTTAACCCGATCCCTTGCTTAACAAGTAGCCTATACACAAACGAAGAGTAATAGCAATTGATCACCTCCTCATATAGGCTTCTGATTGATGGGGTGAAATGGATGAAGATGAGGTGTGGCAAGTTGAATGACAACCCAATTATTACATGGTGGAAAACGAATCTATCCAGCTCAATTACATTGTCTTTAACGGTCCTTTTGTGTAGAAACTTCTTGGAGCAAACGTGTTGGAGAACCTTTGCGTATGAGCACAACTCTTTATAGATTATTTCCTTGCCAAAATACTTCTTTTTGAATTTTACACCATAGAGAGTGTGTTCAACGATTCCTTTGGTAGCATGCATTTCATCACAACCTTAGCAATTGTAGAACCTAGGGCATCCGATAGTAGAAATAATGGTCTCGATGTTGATCAAAACTACCTCACCAATTCAGGCAGTAAGGGAGTATCCCACTTAAAGAAGCTTGTGATGCCACATTTGTGAGCATCATAGAGAATATCGTAGTTGTATGCTCTAGGATCCTTAAGATCCACCAATGCTTAAGATAAAGCCTTATGGATTTTCCTCAGTGGACTGAATAATCGAGACTCGTTTTGCACCCCATAAACTTCATCGATAGAGATAACAACTTCTTGTGCAACAAGCATGGAAGCAGGTGAAGGTTTTCTTTTAGAGAGTGTTTTGGTGGATTAGGGTTTCTTAGAGATGAGTGCTTGAGAGAATGGATTTAGAATGACTAAGGAAGCACGAAGACGTTTGACGTTTCTAGCAATTGCGTGTGTGAGGAATAAAAATGATTTCTTGGAATGGTAACCGTCAAGCATTAAGGGCAATCATGACATATTCAATGCCATGTGTACGGTTTCACTTATCTAACACTTATGAATGTTTCTCTAACTTGAATGGTCTTTATTGGGCAACTAATTTGGGCTTAGCATTAAACAATATCATGCATGTATGCATGTACTAGACACATTGCTTATCATTTTAGTGCAAAATAGAGTTTTTGTGAGATCAACACATTATTACTATTGCTAGATGTAAGAATCTTACTATTGTTGATGTTATAGCCTTTGAGTTGATTCTTTGTTCCAAAAGCCTTCTTTTATAGCTTCATTTTCATTAGATGATCCTTCTTTGGGAGATGAGAGCAACTAACCGTAGTCTATAGAAGATCTTGGTCTTGACATACCATTTGATGTCAAAAAATGCTTTACTCATTAGACAATTTTTCTTCATCAGACAATATGACCTATTGGGCTTTCTTTTCTACCTCAAGTGATTCATAATCTTGTCTAGACGCTTGTTTCCAATCTATGTATCTGCAAAGAAATCATCTAGCTTTGACATTTCATGTGTCAAGTTTGTACTTGTTATTTCAACATGTAAGGCCTTTTTCAAACATGACAATGTATCTGCTGCCATATTGACTATTTGTCAACAGATCATGTTTAGGCCTTGAAGTAATAAATTTTCAATTTATAGGATAACATCCATACTTATCTTTTTAGTATCTACTTTCTTTCCTTTTTAGCTTTCTTTGAGATTTACACGTTATTTTGTCTTATTCTTTAGGTCTTGGGACATAGACCTTTTTTCCGTTGTGATATGATAAGATCCATTGACTTGGTGTCATGATAGAAGTGTCTTTTCGATAGTCTAACAGATCTGCAAGAGAGATAATTTGGTTCTTCGGTACCCATCTAAAGTTGGGTCCAACTTTGTTAGTTTTGCTTATCCTTTTCTTTTCGGAATTGGACTTAACATTGAAAACTTTCTTTCTAGCTTTGAAAAATTTAACAAATTTTGATGAAGATATATGATGAACCTTTCAATCCCGAACTTGTCTTGTCAGATGGGTGTTTAATACTTTTTATGAAAAGCCTTAAATGCTCTTTACCTTCATAAATTTTGTTCAACACTTTGAGTAAAGTGTTGTTTTCATGCTAAACTTGTTCGACACATTTAGTATTTTCATTTTCTTTTTTCAAAATGTTTAGCTTCCTTTCCAGGTTGCTACCTTTTTTGTTGGAAACAAGATGGCTTAGTTTCAACACCAAGAGGGGGGGTGAATTGGTGAGGTTAAAAACTCAGAGTCTTTTTAAAATATTTTTCGCAAAGTATAAAGCTTTACAAAGTTTCTTGAATCGTCAGGAATAAGAAGTTTAAGTGCAGCGAAAATATAAAGATGACTACGCAAAATGTAAAGTCAACTGAAAGTAAAGAGTTTAGGAAAAGAGAAAGCTAACACAGAGTTTTTATACTGGTTCGGCCCAATGCCTACATCCAGTGTCCTTCCACAACTAGGAAGTCAATGCACTATATTAGTCAAGGTTTTTACACGAGATTTCTATAGAGACCTCCACGTCAAAAATATAGACAATCTCTCTAACCCTCTAACTAAAAGTATAGGCAACAACACAAAGATCTACAACAAGATATTCCCTCTTTTGCAATCTTTAACCCACTTTGAACAATCCTCAAAGTGTACAAAACTCTACAAGTTCTCTTCCTGTAATCCCAACAGGGCAGTCCAATCTTCAACAGATTGGTAAAAGTCTTGATCAATATGATGAACACCAGCAGTGCAGAATTTGATCATACAGTAAGCGCAAATTTCTTCGTCCTAAAGAAACTCTTTAAAGAAAGATCTCCTTCATCTTCTTGATGAGTTCTTGGAGCATTTTCACAAAGATCACAATCTGAAACAACAAATGAAATTGTTAGAACAACCAAAGTCTTTGTGAATTACAGAATCGCATCTATTTATAGTTTTCTATGAAACAGACGCTCTTGTAGTCGATTATACCACTAATGTAGTCGATTGTCATCAAACAGTTATAGTAGTTAAAACAATTAGCAACAGTCAAACCAACCAAATTGGTTACGCATTTAATTCATTTGACTTGCATTTAATGCTTTAACAAATAATTGAAATATAGTCGTTATAGTTCACCAACATTAACATAATTTCAAAACATTAACTAACTAAGTCGAATTTCCTGTGCATGTAGTTGACTTTAACACTTCAAATCAGTTTTGAAAAACTTTTCATTGCAAAATTACTCACAACACTGTTTTAGAAAATCTGTGCAAAGTCACGAGTTTTAATCGACTTACTTCATAATGAAGTCAACTTAAAACTTACAGTTTTGCCACACAATATAAGTTCAGCAAAGTGCATGTGGTTTTCTTTTCTAAAACATATGTTATGCAATCACAAATGATGTATCAAGTATAAAATCAGTGAATATGCATACATATATGAAAATCAACACAAACATTTTCTTTAAGATATCATTCACAATAAAGAATGGAACATGTAACACATAACAATACATGTGTTATTAATAATGTGTTGCCATCATAAAAAACTAGAACACTGTGAGATTAAGGTTTAGCTAAAACAGTGCTTCCTTTATCAATAATCTCAACATTTTTGTTGTAAGAATTTTACATCATCCTTAGATGATGTCAAGTCATTTTTTAAAATCTCATTTTCTCATCAAGAAAGTTTAAATTATTTTCTTAAGCTTTGATAAGCTTCTGACAATTTTGAAGAGTTTGATATTAACTCATCATATACTTCAATGATAGAGTGGAGATCATTAAAATCTACCTCATTATCAATCATCTGACGTATCATCAGCTGAGTCAGCCATTAGGCATAGACTAACTTCTCTTTCTTCGTCTTTAGATAAGTTTAGTTTTTCTAAAGTACTTGTTGCCTCATCTTTTTTTTACATCATCCTTAGATGATGTCAAGTCATTTTTTAAAATCTCATTTTCTCGTGAAGAATGTTTAAATTATTTTCTTATGCTTTGATAGGCTTCAAAAAATTTTGAGGAGTTTGACATTAACTCATCATATGCTTCAATGATAGAGTGGAGATCATTAAAATCTACCTCGTCATCAATCATCTGACGTATCACAAGCTGAGTCAGCCATTAGGCATAGACTAACTTCTCTTTCTTCGTCTTTAGATAAGGTTAGTTCTTCTAAAGTACTTACTGCCTCATCTTCTTTGATTTTGTTGGTTTCTTCATATGTGGCTATCAATGTGTCCCACATATATTTTGCACTCTTGTATTGTTGTACCTTTTCGTACTCATCTTTACATAAAGCACACATTAAAATGCTTTTGACTTTAGAGTTGAGAAGATACCTTTGTTTATGATCTTCTAACCAAAAGCTTCTGGCTAGGGGTCTCCCTTTTTATTCAGAGGTATAAAGATTCCACTTTCCACAATGACCCACATGTTAACATGACATGATTCAAAGAAAGTGATCATTCTTTGCTTTTAGTGGTTAAACTTTTATCCTTTGAATAAAGGAGGACTATTGATGGTGTACCTTTCGTTTTCCATTGCGATCTTGATCATTTCCTCAAGTCCTGATAAGAACTAACCCCCAAGGTTAGTTGTGATACCAAAGGGGAGGGGGTGTTTGAATAATGTTTTCAACTTTTTCACATTGTACTGGTTAGATGGTCTACAATAGTTTTTAGACACGTGTATTTTTAATAAAGCTTTAGGAAATCGCTTTAAACCATATAAGCAATAACACAAGTGTTTTTGTACTGGATCACTCAACCAATAATCTTTTATAAGATTACAACGAGTACAAACCACTCCTGGTTCCCAAGTATTATTAACTACTCTGGTTTTAACTCTAATCAACTTAACTATACCGAGTTTAACCACTCCTGGTATCCATCCTAGGTAAACTTTCTAGAACGTTTAACTTAACTGAGTTAAACAATACATGTGTTTTAATTCACTTTTGAATCTACAAATACAAGAAGTGTTTTAAGTACAAGTACAGATTCAAATAACTCTTAAAGAGAGAATAGACTCAATACAATGAAATATGAGAACTTGTAAAGTTCTTTCTCTTAAAATGAGAAGCTTTAGACGATGTAAGCTTGGAGCACCAAAGTAAGTATTCAATGATAACACTCTTGTTCTTAGTGTATATTCGTTTTTTATTTTCTTTGGTGAGTCCTCTTTATAGAGTCTTCTTTGAGAGATGATCGTTGGACATAAAGTTGACTTCCAGATAAACTTTATATCCTTTTTAGATAGTTAGTCAGAATCAGGTCTATGTTGTAAATTGATAGTGCTTTATTAACGCTTTCTTTCATAAGTAGTTTGTACGTTCTTTTAGAGCTAAAAGCTTTAAGGAAACATTCCATAAATGTCTTCCTATCTCTCAACGTCTTTCCGTTCTTTATGTAGAGCTTCTAAATAAATCTTGACATTGTCATCACCTACATAGACAAGGAGAGCAAAACATACAAGCAAACAAGCATGTTACCAATGAGGAGCATTGGTATCTTGAAGCTATTAAAGTTTTGATGATGTTACAAAGCCGAAGAAATTTGAGACTCCTATTGTATTTACATTGTATTTACTTTAAGAGCATTTTGTAGTAACAATTATATAGGAATAACTTTGTTGATGTAAGCATACTTAGAATTTTTCCTTTCTAGAGAAACCTTGCGCAGATAATCGATTATTTGGTGAAATAATCAATTATCACGAGCCTATTTGTAAAAGAGTTGGTCACGCATAGAATAGATTATTGCTGAGAATAATCGATTATCTCTATTTGCTTTGATATTGCCCAAGTCGCGCAGATAATCGATTATTCCTCAAGATAATCAATTATCACTTTTTGAAAAGCCCATAAGGACACTAATAATCGATTATCACTTATGATAATTGATTATCACTAGTAGTTGGGAGTTGGGACTTCAGTTTCTGACCCTTGGGCTACATATACTTTCTACTAAACCTCTTAGAGGTTTATCTCAGCCATTTGAGAATTCAGAAATGTTCTGAGGAAGTTCTCAAGTGTTAGAGCTTCTCAAGTCAAGTCTTGTGAATAAGAGAAGCTTGCGCTTAGTGCATTTAAGGTCGAAGTGGTTCTCTTCAAGTTAATTGAGCTGAAGTTCTTTTGTTCGTTTGTCGAAGGAATGTGTTTTCTGTTCTTTAAATTTGCTTTTCTAATTGTAATTTGTAAACTGCATTTTAGTGAAATAGTTAATTATTATTTAAGGTTAAATATGTTTTTGGTCCCTTAAGTATCACACGATTTTGGATTTAGTCCCTACTCGAAACATTCGTTCATTTTAATCCTTTTACTTTTGAAACTCTTGTGTTTAGTCCTTAAAATTAAACGGTGTTAAATTTTTTTTGACGTGGCAAACGGCAATTCCACGTATGATGTCAGCTTCCTCGTTCCTGTGTGCCAAGTTCTTGTTTTCTTTTTTTCTGATAAGTTTCAGAACACTTGTCGATGGTTATCAAGGATTTCTGCTTGTTTATGCTCTCCATGTCCCATCTCACTTTTGTCTTCCATGATTGCAGATTGGTCAGCTTCAGTTACTTTTTTTTCACTTTTTCCATGCCCGTGGGCTATTTTTATAGTCTTCTCATTTTCTTCATCCTTAAATACTTTGGGCATTTTTTTCCATTTTCATGTGCTTTCTTTGCCTCCGTTTCAAATTAGATGCTTCAGGATTCATAATTTTTTCATCATGTTCAAGAGCCTCTTTTGTTGCTTTATATTTTTTCTCATACTCCTCCACCTGATAGTTTCCTTCAATTGTTTTTTTTTTTGTTTTTTTCGCTTCTGAGCATGTTTTTGAGCTCCAGTACCTTGACCAAATTCTTACTCTGCTTTTGAGTTACCATTCTAGATTGTTCCCCCCGCCAGTTCAAAAAAATCAGATTCATCTTTCCCAGCTAACTGAACTGATATCCAACTAGAACAAGTCTGCTTCTACAACATAAATTCAATTCAAGTTCGAAAAATAGCACATAAAAATTAAAATAAAAAAATAAATAAAGTAAGAAATATAACTTTGTAAATGGTAATGTTAACAACGCGATCCGACGCAGTGGCCTCAAACACAGTGACCAAATCCGCAACTCGGTTAAAGTAAATCCCTTTACAGATCTTCTACAAATTCTCTAACACGGGCTCAAATGCCAAAACCTAAAACCCCATGGCAGAGGCGGCGAAGGTGGCCATACCCATGTTGGCACCAACGTCGACGACCAACCCATCCTTGTCTTTGCTCTTGGCCTTATCGAGCAGGTCTTGAATGGTGACGAAGATGTCGGCCTTGCGAAAGGGCCTCCCTTTCCTTACGATGTTCTTGTGAGACTTGTCGGGGAGGGTTCTGAAATCGGAGAGGGAGAAGAAGAAGGGGGTAGTGCAAGCCCTCAATGGTGTTGGCGAAGACCAGATGAGCCTAAGTTGAGGCGGAGTAGTCGAAGGGGGAGACTACTTCAAGGAGAAGAACCAGAATCAGGCTTGTGGGTTTTTTTGGGCTTATGATTTTGGGTCTTGCTTCGGATCTGCCAGTGAATCCACTGGCTCCGGTGAAATCATGAATCAGAATTGAAGAACCCTAATCTGATTTAGAGAAAAAAATATATGTGGCACACACCTAAGATAGAAGTTGACGTCCTTGACATCACACATGGAACCGTCGTTTGCCACGTCAAAGAAAATTTAATACCGTTTAATTTTAAGGACTAAACATAAGAGTTTCAAAAGTAAAAGGATTAAAATGAACGAATGTTTCGAGTAGGGACTAAATCCAAAATCGTGTGATACTTAAGGGACAAAAAACATATTTAACCCCATTTTTATAGTGATTAGCAATTGAACATATAATCTTTATATTCGAACCAGTATAAAAATCCTTTGTTTTGATTTTCTCTAACCTTACACTTTTAGCACTTTAATTGTTTGATAAAAGTCCCAAAAGAAAAATCACGATTTTTAAAAGAACCAGTTCACCCCTCCCCTCTTGGTTTTTGAACGTAACACGCTTCTTTTCTAATTCGTTTCCGTTGTGCGATACCGATTATACCAACAAAGCATTTTTTATTCATACAACAAAGCATTTTTTTTCGTACAACATTAAATATTTTATACATTGATGACCATAAATCATATTGCATGTTCAAAGCATATTAACATATGTCAGCATCATTTAATAAAAACCTTATTTGAAGCAAACCGTTTGATGTATTAGACTTAGATGATATAGTCTTTAAATGCTTGTTTCATACAACTATCTAACCCACTTTACATCGTTTAGCAGATCTAACGTTTAAACGCTTTATCATTTGTTCAAATGTTATATCTTTTGTTCAAACATATCATGTTTAGACACTTCGTTAGAAATTCTATAGCATTTAGCGCTTTTTGTGTCAATGCATTAGATGTGTTTGAGATATTAGATAATCATATATAATTTGATAGCGTGTAGCGTTTTACAAATGATTCATTTTGTTAGACGCTTAGTGGCTCAAGATATTAAATCTAAAAGCATCAACTTTTAGCTCATTGTTCACTTAGATATTTTCGTTATATTTGTTCGTTGTTGGACATAATTTACTTAAAAGACTACATTCATTATAAATCTTTATCTCATCCAATACTTTGGATAGATAGTTATATTTGATAAAAACTTATTTCATTCAGTATTATTCTTTAGTACATACAATCATTAGATGCTACATTCTATAAACAATATTTCGTTGAGTATTGTTTGTTAAATTTCAAAGCATGAGTTGTTAGACAATTTAGTCTCTCTAAACGATCTTGTCTTAATAATGAGAGTGAGATTGTCCTCCTTATACACACATAATGCAAAACCTTTATCTTATACGTGAACAAACAATATTAAACAACTTTGTTCTCTCCTTAATCATCAATAACACATACCCTTTTAGAAAAAAAAAAAAAAAAACTTAATATATAATGACTTTGACTAGGAGCCAAAGACACCCAAAGCTATCTCTTAAACTTTGTCACTTTATATAATGTTATTATTAGAAATACAAATAAGAGTTGAAAGTTTAAAAACAAAGTTGAATAGTATATAAAAAAAGAAAACAAAAGATTGAGTTGTATATAAGAAAAAAAACAAAGAATAATTAATTTATTTGGTTTTAGTGTTCGTCCTTCATTAGTCTATATATGTATGCATGCATTAAGTACAATTTTTAAAAGTATGGAGTATCTACTCTTTCTATGCTCCAGCTTTACATAAATAAATGATATATTGAACTAGTACACCCTTATTAATCACCAACAATAGTTGGAAGAATGAAACCTGAGTGGATAATTACCATTTATTCTTTATAAAGTGACAAATAAGTCAAAATCCTGCAGCTAGCTTTCAAATAAAGGAATTGCTAAAATTTTGCTTTTCCCTCACACTAGGAAAAGAAACAAAAATATGTGGCTGTGTGTGTTTTGACGTTGAAATTTAAGTGTAATAAAAAGAATTAGTGCATACATTGCTTTTTCTTTCGTTCTTAAAGTCATTGTCTGAGTCTGTACACCACGACAAATAAAACAACAATTTTCTTCACAAATGCATTATTGCATTCTCCTTTATTTTTCGAACCAATTTTCCTTTTCAAAAATCAACTACTTAATATGTCTTTCCAAACCATTCTTCGATTCTCTTGCTTTTTACAAAATTCCAAACAACCAATAAGTCATAGCTGATGTTAACTTTCCATGTTTAAACCGTTGTTTTTGTTTTCCTAATTTGCCTTCTCATTCAACAAATTATTCTTTTTCCAAAATATACCTAATACCTCATCACATTATTTTTTTCTTAAATAATTTCTTTTACCTTTCATAATTTTTTTTTGAATTAAATACCTATAAGTTTACTGTTTTAGTTTAATTACTTTCTTTATCAATTATAGTTCTATTTTAAGTTGTTTCATGTCTCAGATCATTTTTAGTGTTTACCAATTATTAAGTTTATTTTATTATTTGTAATATAAGGGACAAAAAAATTTATAAATTGTTATGACAAAACAATATTAAAGAGCATATCCTTATTTTTTGACGATTTTGTTTGATATTTTTATAATGTTATCTAAATTATTAATAAATAAATGGTTGTGTGTTAGTTCGTGTTTTTATTTAAATTTTTATTATTCTTTTTAGATTTTTTTTTTAATTTTAAAAAAGTTATCCATATGTTAAGTTGATATTGTGATACAGTATCACATGTCAAGTTAATGTCAATATCACACGTAAAGTTAATGTTAGTGTCACATGTCAAGTCAGTGTCAATATCACGTGTCAAGTCTGTATTTTGTATTTAATTTGGTCCTAATTTTTATTATTTTTTTCAATTTATTCCCAAATTTTGTTAATTTTGTTTAATTCAGTTCGAATTTTAAATTTTAAGAGAAAAAATCTTTATTATTTTTAAAATTGGAGAAAAAATTCTTCATTATTTTTAAAATTAGAATTTTGTTTTATTTTTAAATTAGAAGGATGATTTTTTATTTTTAAAATTTGAAGAAAAATTCTTCATCACTTTTAAAATTAGAAAGAATATTCTTTATTATTTTTAAAATTAGTAAGAAATTTCTTCATTATTTTTAAAATTATAAGGAACATTATTATTTTTTTTAATTATTAGGAAAGTTGTAATTTATTTATAAAAATAGAAGGAAATTTCTAATTTATTTTTAAAATTAGCAGGAAATATTTTTAGTATTTTTAAAATTAAAAAACAATTATTCATTTTTTAAACCAACATTAATCCTATTTTTTACAAAAGTCCAATATAAATATGATAATTATATTCTAATAATATAGTTAGAGTTAAATAAAAAGTAATGAAAGAAATATTTAATAAAAGTGTATTTTTAATAAATATTAAATTTAATATCAATTTAGAGAGAAAAAAAGATTAAAACTTAATTTAATAAACTTAACAAAAATTAGGACTAAATTAAACAAAATTAATGAAAATCGAGAATCAATTGAATATAAGACACTTGGTATTGACACTAACTTAACACATGACACTAACATTGTCACGTGTACAATATTGACAATTTACTTTTTAAATTAAGAAAAAAATCTAAAATAATTAATAAAAATTCTTAAAAATTTTAAAAAATTAAAAGAGACACTTGACACACACGGCTCATCAATGGATAATAATTTAGATGATCTCATGAAAGAAAAATCAAATCGAACCTAAATTAAAAAAATTAAGACAATATGAAACACTAAAAAAAATTATCTCATATTCAACAAAATCGATAAAAATAGAATCTAAGACTAGAGAATAAACATAAAAGAATTAAAAACATTTCAATGATTTATATTAAAATAAATAGATAAATAATTTATTTGAAGGTTTATATAAAACTTATTATGTCCACAACTTAAACAAAGATTGATTAAATATTCAAAATAAAATTTGGTAACGTGAAACTTAAACCGATTTTTTTTTAAACATGTTATTTTTTCACTACTGTTTCGTCTCTAAAATCCATAAGAAAACAACATGTATATTATTATTGTTCACGTATTCCGGAAATCAAAATGAAAAAAAAAATAAAAAGGATAAAATTGGAAGTGCGAAGTGTATAGAGGTCCATAAAGAAATTACGGAGGTACAGGAAGAAACAGATCCATTTGACATTTAGGCCCAATTACCCCCGATGAGTGTGATGGGTTTATCTTACTGTACAGAAAGAAATTGTGAGGTACCACTTTCAGACTTCACCTCCCAATTCTTTAATTTTTATTTATTTTTGCTTAACACCTAATTCCCGAACTAAATACATCAATTGAATTGTGTTCTACTTTGAAATATATATAGTTTTTTTTTAAAATATATACATTTTGAACAATTTTTTTAAAATGCTTTTTTTTTTCAAAATATTATACAATTCTTATTCTACATAATTCTAAAAATGTGTATTTTAATTTTGTTTACCATCTTTCCAAATTATTCATTCTAAAATTTATTGGACAGCATTATACAGTATATATAAAATGTAAAATGTTTTTTTATTTTTCTGTCAGTATAAGTTTAATCCAAGAAATTTGTAAAATGAGTTATGCAAAAGATAAATTATAACCTAAATTGAATGTGATATCTTTAAATTAACTTATTTATTTAAAGATTTAAATAATTTTGGGTTAGGTAAAATTGTAAACTTGTATATTAGTCTTTTATAAAATAATTTAAAATATAAAAAATTTAGAATTAAAACAATTAAAAAATTATGTGTTACAGTTTGTATGTTAAATTATTATATTTGAAATTAAAATTAATGTTTTAATGGAATTTTTAATTTAAAAACATATATTTTATTTTTTAGTTAAATTATTTTAATTTTGTTATTATCCTTTCAAACGGATCAAGATGATTAATTAATAAACCGATTTTCTGTATAATACGGCAGATATGTTAAAGTATGAGTTGTTGTTTTTTTCCATTCATTATTTATTAAGAAATATGGAAATCTATATTAAACAAAATGAGAAAAAAGTTAAGGGCTTTGAAGAGAGAATTATGCTCTGTCCTATAAACTATATCATTATTTTATCTATCTTCTTTTAAGGTTCTTAAAATAGTGGTGAGAAAGTTAAATAAGTTATAATGTAGCTATGTAGGAGAAGGTTGTCAAGAGAGGAGGAAAACCTCAAGGAAAAAAGTGAGAGAAAATCTACAACCCAAAAAAAAAAAAATGAACAATATGAGTTGTTTGGACACACATACATAAAAAAGAGAAAAAAAATCCTCTATCAAGTATGGACAATATGAGTTGTTTGGACATACATAGAAAAAGAGAGGGAAAGTAATTATAAAAATACAAAACAAATTATTCACAATAGTGAAGAAAGATTTCTCACTATTTTTCATTTATAGAGAAAATTTATTACAACTCAACACTTCTCTACATTTATAGAAAAAAAATATTACAACAACTCAACACTTTTAAATCTTTCACTTCTTTGGTGAAAACATTTGCAACTTAATTATAAGTGTTATTATAATATATCAACTCTAATTTTCCTTCATTGGTTAGATCTTTTAAATATTGAAAATTCGTATTAATATGTTACTTTTTTTATTATCATGAATTACAATGTTATTTGAAAAGTAAATGAATATTTATACATCATGCTTTAGCTTTTACTCAATCAACAATTCATCTAGTCATACAATTTGTATTTGAAAAGACACACATACATAGACTGAGTTTGTAGTGTATAGTCTTAATACTTGTGTTTTCTTTCTTCTTTTCACAGTAGTCGTTGTGTAAGTCAAGAACAAACATGTTTTTTCAATCCTTTGCTTGAAGTAGGTTGTATGATCTTTTTAGACTTTACTTCAAGTAAGGAACATTTCGTGAATATATCCTTTGTCTCTAATGTCCACATTTTGATATTTGATCTGTAGCATTGTGGATACGTGTAGAATAACTATTTGCAAAATTAGAGCAAATCGTGCATGCATCAAATATAATTTTTCTTATTATTTTGGTTTAATAGATTCGGAGGTTTTTATTTGTGCAGCTTTTCGTCAAGTAGGTTCCTCTATTTTCAAGTTGATCAATTTGGTCCCTGTTTATGAAAAATTTGAGCAATTCAGTCTGTGCCGTTAACTTCTCTAGATGATGTCAAATTAGTTGCCTGCTGGCTAAGTGAAGTGGCATTTCATCTTAAAAGTACGTGGCATGTGTCATCCCCTTCCCCACCCAAAATTAGGGTTTGCCAGATTGGGGGAAACCTTGCTTTGCACTACGCCATCGCTGAAGGAAATGAATGCTACTTGCTTGCAATTTGGACTTCCCAGATGACTAGCACTTGGTGGCTGCTGTGATATGCATTTCTGGTTCTTGATTTTCTGAGTGTAGGTTGTAGCGTATCTAGATGACGGTGATAATGCGAAAAAGGGGGTCACGGTCAGGCAAGGTGGTTGCAGTGCGATTCTGGATCTGTGTTTGCTTTGCAGGTTGAATCGCGATGGCTTCTTCAAGGCACGATTTGGAAGCGCTTTGTTTCTGCGATTTCTGGGTTTATTGCAGGTCTGGTTTTGATGCAAGTTTCTGATGTGGTGATGGAGGAGATTTCATGCCTTAACTTTGATGGAGAAGCTTTGTTACGATTTCTGTGGAGAGGTGGGTGCTACGGTGGAGATTGGGCGCTTGTTGCGCGAGAGAATGGAGGTTGGTGACGTTGCTGGCGACGAGGGTGGTTGTACGATGATGGTCTACGTGAGTGAGGCTCGAAGCTTGTGCGATTGTGGGGCGTGGTGGCGGAGTGCTGCGATGGCGCTATGGTGGTTTTGCTGGAGAAGATGAAGGTGCGAAATGGTGGTTCTACGACGGTAGCTTAGGCGTTGATAATGCGTTGGAGAGGACGACTGCGGGCGAGGATGGCGGTGAAGGTGCTGGATGATGCGGCGGCTAGGGTTTCTTGGAGAGAAATTAGGGTTTGTCTGGAGATGGTGATAATGACGTGTCAGGGTGGTGATGTGGCACAAACTTTTTTAAACTTTTTTAAATTAAAAAAATCATTTAAGTCCACCTCAGGCAACATTTTTTACACCGTCTAGAGAAGTTAACGGCACGAACTGAATTGTTCGAATTTTTCATAAACAGGGACCAAATTGATCAACTTGGAAATAGAGGGACCTACTTGACGAAAAACTGCAGAAATAAGGACCTTCGAATCTATTAAACCTATCATTTTTGTTGTTTTTGAACGCTGAACATTTAATGTCATTTAATGCTTGCTAAGAATAACAAAGTGCTTTTGATTTCCTACTGTTAGGTAGCATTTTACACTTAAGTTATTTCCTTTAAAGATACCAAGCATAGATATACACTTCATCAAAAGATGAGGTACTTATTGAGCTCATGGTATCGTCTAGTCAAGTAATCGCTTCTTTAGCTTTTGTCTCTTTTTAGATAGATAGCGTTTAACTTGCTTAAGCTTCCTTACATATTTTAATGATAAAGTCTTTTAATGTATTTTTTCAGAGACATTGTTTCTACCTATTATGTTTTCGAAAGAATCCAAATACTTATTCCAAGTATTATAAGCATTAAGCATTTAACTCAATCTCTCTTTGACACTTTTGACAGAACATCGTTTAGCCATGCTTCTGGGTGTTTTCAGCCTAGATGTTTTTCTATTTTCTAGGACCTAAGTGTTTTTCTATGTTTTTCAATGCTTGCGGTTCAGGTTCTAGCTTGTATGTGTTTTGGGATTTTGGCTCTAAGTCTTGTGGTCTAGGTTATTTTCTGATTGTTAACCTATTTTAATGTTATTTGATTAAACTTCAAAATATGAGAGTGTTTGGTCACATAGACTATTTTGTCTTTAACATTATGGTCTAGTAGTAGTAAGGTCTAAAATCAAGAGTTAGATGTTGTAATAGGGTCCAGTAATATTTCCATGTTAAAGAAAATTCCTTCCTTAGTGTTTTAAATAATGTTTAAGTTCGGTGATGTTCCAATTTGATATAAAATGTAAAAGGAGTGCCTTAGTTGCTGTAAAACACTTTTTAATATTTTTCTAGTGGTTTTAGGATATGTCTTTGGTTCCAATTGTTTTAGCTTGTACCTTCACTAAAGTAGTGGCTATAGGATGTGGTTCCATTGGGTTAAAGTGTTTTACCTTTAATTTGTTATTATAGTGGCTTTTCCTATTATTAATGTATGTTATAACTACCTATGATATTTTTCCACGTATCTAAATTGTCAAAATAGGTGAATAGAGTACCAAAATTGTGAGTTTATGTGGACTAGTGATAAGAGGGATGTCTAATAGGTTTAAATGAGCGTTCAATATTAATTTGCTTTTTGGAATAATCGATTATCTTAAGTGATAATCGATTATCCACGAGTCTATTCTAGAGTCGTGCTTTTAGAATAATCGATTACCCTTAGTGATAATCGATTATCTCAATAAATCTTGTTGTCCTAGAAAACCTTAGTATTCCAGACCCTGCTAGAATAAATGATTATCCTTAGTGATAATCAATTATCCCAAATAACTTTGCCTTTTGTATGTCTTACTAAGATAATCGATTATCATTTATGAAATGATAATCGATTATCCCAGTGTATTTTTTTGAAAGTTGATTCATGATGAAAGATGGACGAGGATACCAGTGTGATGGGCTATAAGATGAGATGTTTCGAGAGGAAGCCGAGTTGATTGCCATGTTTGAGTTATGGATGACTCATGCTTGATAGTGAAGCATGCTAGGGTGATATACCAAGTTATGTTGTTAACGGATGCACATGCTATGTGATGGAAGTGTCTACTTGTTGTACGTGATGAATCTTGAGATTGGTGCTTTCGATTGTGTGATGTGGAAAAGAGACTCGCTTTGGCCCTACGATGTGGGAAGAGAGTAGGATTTGAGTGTTGTACTCTCTCGCCTGTGCGAGATAGTGGAAAGGGGAACGATGTTTCACTTGGACTTTGGTTCGATTGCTAAGTATAGTTCCCAGTGTGCGATTCACCGAAATTTTTAATCCTAGGTCATTGAGACCAGGGAAACAAGTCCTTTAGCCACAAGGGCGAGACGACTCGAACCACCCTGTTTGGTAGAGCAGGTGTGTGAGGTGGGGTACAAGAGATAGACCAATATCCTACATGATGATGATGATGATGATGAGGGTGAGGATGATGATGTTGATGATGATGATGACGAGGATGAATGTTTGGTTAATATGTTGTGTTTATTTGTCATTCTTATATTCTATTGTTATTGGTTATTTTAACTATAGCTTACTCCATTTTTGTTTGTCTTTGTATTTATACGATGATTGTATGACATTTGGTTATATCAGAGTAGATGTCGTTGTAGATATTCCTGATGTAGAATAGAGACGAAAGAGGATGGGAAAGACATAAGATTTTCATTTAAGTTGTTTAATTCTTTCATAAATTTTAGAACTATGTAATTAGATAATGTTTTTGGAACATTTATGACTTTGTTTTATTTTCACACGTTTCAAATAATGAAGTTATTTTTTATATATACCGTTTTTTGCATTATTACTAAATCTTATAATATTTCAATTTTATCACAACTCGCGACATCTTGAATTTGGGTATTACAGTTTTAATATCTTTTTATCAGTGAGTCTTACTCGTCTTGTAAAACAAAGTTTCTTTACAGCCTAGCCAATGAAAGACCTTAGTGATCCATGCTAATTGTGTGTTGGCAGTGCTTGGAAATAAGATACAAAATTGAGTGAAATCTCACAAGGTTGTTTGGATCATGACATACTTAAGCTAGGGAGTGCATTCATTATAAATCAGATGGAAAAACATGAGTGAAATTCCATGTTGGTTCCAAAACTATGAACTGCTATGCATTTGTGTTGGTTCATGAATGAATGTATTCCCTTGTTGTTTCACACTTGCATTAAATATGTTGGAACCAGTTCTTTGGTAACCTCTACAATATATATTTTTCCATTTTGTTTAGTTTTGCTTTGTTTAGGGGAAAACAAAGAACAAACGTGGGGTATTGTAAAGTGTCTATAATATATAAAAGTTTCATATAAATTTAACACTTATCATGCTTTAATTTATCATATTTGGTAAGTAACAACCCTTTTTAACTTATCATTACATGATGAGGTACTAGAAGTAGAAAAATAGAAAATTGATGATTTTTTCTTTATGATTTTACAACAATTTCTCAAAGAATTAAAGATGACACAGTTGAGCCCAAAATCCATAGTAGAGCACTAATGTAGCGACCAAGGAAAGATCCAAATGTGACTTTTACAGTTAAGCCACAAGAAAATGGTGCTTAACAGGCAATGCATGGTTGAACCATAAGAAAGTAGTGCTCAGCCATAAAGGCACCAAGAATAGAAGAAAACCCTCCATAGAAGGAAACTTCCATAGGTGAGCACTAAATGTTGGGTTGAGCACCACAGAAGGATTTATATAAATAAAGACCTCATGTCCTCCTTTTAAGAATTGAGTGAAGGATTAAATATGTAGTAAAGTTGGAATACAATGTTGGAGGCTCGAGAGAGATGCTTTCATTATAAATAGGTTTAATGTCACCATAGGTCCATATTTGCACCCAGAATCTCAAACAGACCCTCTTCTTTTTTGGCATCTCAATTGGATCCTTATTTTTGTAAAATTGAATCAAACAGGGACTTTCCGTCAAATTGAGAAGACGTCGTCAAAAAGATTATTACGTGGCATGCTGAGGGTGTTGTTTTAGATTACGTGTCAGTTTATACATAATTGTGACATGTATTTTTTAATTTCTAAATTAAAAAAATTGAGGGAAATTGGGGAAAAGAAATGAAAGGTTGCTCCTTTCTCAGATTTCAATTGCAGAGAACGATCTAATTTTGAGGTGTTCGTGTTTTTGTTCGTCACGGTTTGGGTTGCTTCATTGATGACTTGCGATTTCAATCTCCTTTCCGGCATGGTGATCTTTCGCAATTAGGGTTTGTGTGGAGGAGTTTTGGGGCTCGTGATGATGTAGTTTTTGTTTTGTGGTGGTGCAACTCTGGTGCAGAGATTTGGTTCGTGTTGTGATGGAGCCTTCACGCGTGGCTCGCAAGGTGGTTTAGTGAGGATGATGCGAGCTCACAATGGTTTTTCCAGTTCTGGTGGCTGTTGCGAGATGCATTTGAGGTGAAGGGAGGTCCGAGATGGTGTTCCTGCAGTGGTTGAACGACGTGGTGGCTGACTATGGATTTAGGGTTTTGGTGGGTTGTTTTGATGTGGTTTCCCTCTTTTAAATATATACCCCATTTTCTATTTATCAACCTATTTCTTCTCCCTAATCTCTATGTTCCCAACACTTCTCCACAAGCAAGTGAAGCATATTCTATCAGCCAGACCATCAAAAACCGAGAGATGACATTTACGAGCAATACATATTAAGAATCGTGATAACCTATAATTAATGTGTATCTTGATTTCATAAGTAAAATTACAAAAAATAAACTCTTGACCGAAAAAGAAAACAATTTACAAGCCACATTAACTCCACTAGAGAAAACTCTTAAATTGTGTTTTTCCTATCTGCAGGAGCCATACATTGCCATAATGAACGGTAGGATGCAATATTGGTTGCTTCAACCCCAAGTGCAGAGAGGTTACAGGCATACTCCTGGTGACAATTTGCAAGAGGACACTCAAAAGTTACTAAATGTTTCATCTTTGATCTTTGCTTCACTTTCTTTGGTTTCCCCAATCTGATTTCAATTGTTGAGAAATGTCTGTTTTCCACAATCCAACAAAATTGTTGCTTTTTTCTCCAATGAACCCTAATTTCGCATTCCTCAATTGTAGAGAAAGGAGTTGTCTTTAACTTTTTTTTTCCAATTTGCCTTCAATTTTTTAATTTAAAAATTACAAAATACATGTCACAATTATGTATAAATTACCACGTCATCTAAAACAACACCCTCAACATGCCACGTAATACCCTCTTTAACACTTTAACGACGTCTTCTCAATTTGACGGAAAGCTCTATTTGATTCAATTTCACAAAAATAAGGACCCAATTGAGACGCCGAAAAAGAAGGGGGCCTATTTGAGATTCCAAACAAAAATAAGGACCTATGATGACATTAAACCTTATAAATATTATGTCTAGGTGTTGCTAGATTTACATTACAATTTTCAATAAGTAACCGAACTCTATTTTATCAAGATAGGATGTAATCAATTCTAATTTTATATACTTCTACTTCTTGGATATTTATCTATGCTTTCATTCAATATGTTTTTGAATTAGTTTATGTTTGTTGTTGGATAAATTGATTACTCATCTTATTTCACTAGCCTAGGATTGAGTGAGAACTGGTTTAAAGTTGTAATTCAACTAATTCTACTCCTACTAATATATGCTAGAAATAAATCTAAGACTCTAGCTAGTTATAGAGTTTTGATCTTAATGCAATTGATTCATTCAAGTAGTCACTAAGCGATCATAATGAAGTTTGATGATCTTAGACTCTAGGTGCTAGGAATGAACCTAAAGTAACATTTAAAGAGCACTCTGAGGACATTGAATGATTTGTGTAGGTACATAGACAAGATTTGTTATACTGTAGTAGAAGAGGATGAAATGAAATTCACTCATAGCCTCTACTCCACTCAATCTATATAATGTATACTACTATCATTATTTTCCAAATCCGAAAACTTAGAAGCAAACTACCAATGTACTTGTTAAATCCTTTTGGATACGATAACCCCCATTAGGTTCTAGTACAAATGACTTGGTACATTTGTAAGTAAATCACACAATTAAATAACTCTTTTGAAACTTGATATTATGTGATGCTGGAGATTTTGGAACTTAATCTCATGAATATAAAATCTCAACCCAAATTTTCTCCATCAAAGACCATTTAAACTAACCTATTAACACATATTATATAAGTTTTAAAATTAAAGTAATGAAATTTCGCATATTTGAATTTAATTTTTATTTATTATTTGAAATATTTAAACAATAAACTTCTTATTTGGATAACATTTTATATTAAATATATTTTGACTAAATTTTATATAAAATTTCATGGAAAGAAAAGTATCTCTACTTAAACTTATGGAGAGCTATTTGACGGTTTTATCGATAAATTTATTATTAATAAATATGTTGTTATTGATAAAAATATCTATAAGTAGTAAAAATTCTAAATCATTTATTAAATTTACTTGACAAATTTATTATTCATAAAAGTATCTATTAGTACAAAATTAATCAATAAATTATTTTGACAGATTTATTAATGATAGAAATATCTATTCATATAACATCCCAAATTTTAGGATGACACAAGTTTACAAAAACATTTTAAACTTTAACTCTAATACCATTGCAAAATACAAATTAAATAAAACTTCTATTTATTATAACTAAATTAAAGAAAAATTTCATAAATCAAATGCAACTATAAAACGTTCATGAAATCTCGATACAAAACTATTAGCACTGAAATTAAAATTCTTTAATTTTTCCATATTATCAGACAACTACAAGACCACCAAGCCAAAGCCACTTTGTTTCTTTTTTTTTTTTTTATATAAAGAAAATGTATACTATTTATTCATGACTGTTATAAATCTCAATCACTTTTTGAATCTCTTCATTTTGAAATACTTTCATTTTGTGAAATTTCTTCTTTCTCAGAATTTGTTCCTATCATAATGAACACTATGTCAGCTGCTTGCGACTTTCCCTTGTTACCTATCTCTTGAGAGATTTGGACAATTTCGTTTTCGATGAGCTCCCACACATCTAAAGCATTTCAAGGTTCTTTGTCCCAACTGTTGAGGTCGCTCGTACGACTTCTTCTGATGTTTTCCCCAGAGGAACTGCCTTTTTGCATTCTCATCATGTGACTCAGATCCTCCTCCATCCTTTCTGCCACCATGGCCTCCTCCACCAACTACGAAAACTTTTTTATCTTCAAGTGGATGAGTGCCTTCAATAGGTTTTGACACAAGTCTCTCTCGAACATTCTACACTTCCACTCTTCGCTCATATTCTGATTGTAGAATCGAGCCAGATACTCAAACCACTCCTTATAGGCTTGCACCGACAAACTCCCTTGCCGCAAGGTCATGAAGTCTACCTCTTGTTGTAACTTAGCACTGACTGGAAAGTATCTCTCTAGGAATAGGACGTGCTTTATATGTAATTAGCAGACATCTGTCTTATATTTTGTCTATAGTAGATATTAATCTATTATGAAATCTAGATACATTAAAAAACTTAATACATTTTTAAATATTAAAATCAATGTACTTTGAAAATTAAGGACAACATAAAAAATTTTAAGCCGATAATCCAAATTCCTAACTATGTTATCTTGTTTAGTTGATACAAAATATTTTTAATTTTTTTCCTTAACTATTTTTTTATTACAATAATTTATATATAGATTTCATCACACATTATAATCATATCAATATAAATAAAAAGTTAATAATCGTAAAATCCAACTTTTTATTAAGATCTAAAGTTTATTCAAGCTTATTTTTATAATAATTTTACTTATTTGAATTGTGATAAATTAGTAATCACGAAAGATCGACCGTAGCAAATTAATATTTTATCATTTAACCATAATATTTCAATTAATATTATTCACACTAAATAGGTTACATGCCTAGAGGAAACTTATTACTTTCGACAACAATCTTTGGAGAAAAAACCCAAGAAATTCAATTCATATGAAACTTCTACAAATATAATTAACATAATTATAATAGATTAAGATTTAAAACACGTTATCGTTTAGTATAATCTTAATTGAACTGAGTATTAGAGGGCATCTACCTGACCTTTTATTTGAGCACTCTCTATATGCAATCTATTTAAAACACATATGCTATTTATAAACTATAGAGAGCTTACTCAATTTTAAAAGTATATTGCTTAATTTGGTCTCAACTTGGTTAAAGTTAGCATAGATCCAAAATGTTGAATAATTTATTGTTAACGTTAAACATTATGAAATTAATTAGTTAATTCTGTACGATTAGACGGCCTTTGTTTTAAAATGCATTTATTTTTTTTACTTTTCTCCCACTCAAATATATATATTTTGAATGGATTTTATAAAATAATGAAAAGGAAAAGAAGTAGGCTTTGTCTATGCAGGCCAAAATTAAGAATATAAAACAATGGACCCTCAAGCATGGTTTACAAAAAAAACTTTATTTGTAGAGACAAAACCTTAGTAATTTTAATACTACTTTCCATAATGTCTTTCAAACTATTATTTCATAAAAAGAATTTGAGTGAGTGTTTTCTTTTTGTCTTGTTCGAAACTCACGAGTTCTATTAATTTAAAAACTAAACACATTAAAAAAATTTAAAGTATCACATTAAAATATATAACGTTATTCTTGTACTTTTTTTTTTTTTGCATATATTCATGAAAGCTAAGTTGGTTATGGATCCCGTTGAGATAATTTATTGACACAGTTGACTTAATATATATCTTTAACACAATTTTATAACTTCAATCTATGTTTTAAATTTTTATCATAATAAATTACTGATATGATATAACAAATAAAGTCCAACACGGTAATTTTATAGATAAAATACAAAAACAACAATATAATAAAGCAATTAATTAATTTATTTTAATAACAATGTTTATAAACAAGTAGGTCAACAACACAACTTCATAAATATATTCAAGTATTTAAAAAAAAATATTGTGAGATTCACTCATATAATGGATTTTCTTATAATTCGATTACATCATTATGTGAAAAATACTGTTCGTAATTCTATTAGGTTTTTTCACTACACATTCTATATTAAGAACAACAAACAACAAAAATATCGTTAATAGTTTTAAGCGTAACTCAATTTCACAAAATCATTTTGTAAGATAAAGTTTGTATTCACTTATATATTATAAACTGATCTTATCTTTAGTCAATATGATATTTTCAATATTATGTGTAATGAATACTATTAATTTTTTTGTTATGTAAATTGAATCTTACGTCAACAAGGAAAAAGACAAAGAAGCATTGTTATTACAGCTAATAAGAATATGTGTGGGGGTGTATCATTCCAAATAACAAGTCAGCCATTATTTGTGGTGAAGAGAAAAAGGGAGAAAACTTCATTTTATCTTCATATGAGGAATGGCATTTTAAATATGAAATGTAGAAAAAAAAAGTTGTCCACAATTAAACCAAACCATTATTGTTATTTTTTATATATCGAGAGATTTTTTTTCTCACAAGTTTAAGTGAATTCGATATCAGGAGTTCATCTTGTCTAAAAAGCTTAAAAATAAGTTAGATTATTTACTAAAAATGTCCTACATCAACAACATTACAAAATTTTGCTATTATATCTTAACATTTAAGCTCATTGATTTGTAATATATTTTACTTCAAAATATAATAAAATTATTATAAATAATAAGATATTATATATTGAATATTCTCTTAATAAAAAATTTAGATTCTAATCGAATTTTTTTCATCTAAATGGTTAGATTTTTATATACATGTTTACAATTAAATCAGTAATATGATTTTGATTTCTTTTTTTGTTATAAACCACTTTCGAACTTATTAATGTAAATAGATCATAAAGAATTTTATTTCCCTAACTGGACTCTTTCATTGTTCAAGTACAATTTTATTTTGTCAAAAACTAAATTCTCGTCATATTTTTCCTAATTTTGCATGTCGTTTGCTGCTTGAATTCTGTTTTTCTAGGAACCAATTCTTAACCGCTTTTTTATTTCTAGTTTTATAGATTTGCATATTTATTTATAATAAATTAATTCAGTAAAAATTTTAATTTTTTTTATAAACTTATGGGAATATAAATTTAAGAAATATATTTCATTTAATATTCATAAATTAATTCGGAATAAAAAATTTGAAGAGTGATTATGTAAATAAGATAATTTAGATATATTGTAAATATGATAATCATTAATGTAAAAACAGCGTATAACGTTATGCGTTTAACGTCCAATTATTGAATAGTCAACGTTAAAAATGACCGGTGATATTTGTGTAAATAAATACAATTGTAAAACATCGAATTGTATGGAATTTGATATTCTATTATAGTAATTATTTAAATCAACGCGTCATTCTCTTTCTTCTTTCTTTTAAATCACCAAACGTCGAGTTCTATAGGGACTTCGACATATTATTTGTCAGCCAGAAGTCAAAAAGTAATCTCTTTTTTAATTCTTTTTTCTTTTGTTTTTTTAAACCACATATAATACGTCAAATTCAGTAGGGGTTTTCTACCACTAGTGGAAAAATGCTGTTTAACATCGGTTATTTTGGACTTTTAACGTCAGATCCCGAACCGACGTCTATTCGAGTGACGTTAATATAGACGTCGGACTATATAGGTCTGACGTCTATCTAGACGTCGGACTATATAGATCAGACGTCTAAAATGTCGTCGTATTTGATAGGATCATTCTCCGCTTGAGGCCTCTCGAGTTGCTCCTAAGTCATGGTGATTCAAGTTTACAACTTTATATTTTAGTTGAAGAGAATGGATTGTATGTTCTTATTTTGTATTGGACAGTTTTGATAATGTAGTGGAGGGAATTGGAGGAGTGCAAAACGCAAGAAATCGCTATCCAAGAACGCTACCTAAGGACATGAGCAAAACTGCACAAAAATTCAATGAAAACGCATTTTAATCGGTTCAAATGAAAAATAATTCATCAAAGAGTAATGTAATCCGAGTAGAATTAATTTTAAACAGTGCAAAAGTGAGAAAATGAACCTGAAAAACGTAGCTTGTGCAGAGAAAACGCGAGGAAGATGATGAACAATGAGTGCGCGTAACTATTGCCTCGCGTTCACAGTGTTTTAATGCAAACATTTAGACGTCGGTTCCCCTTACAACAGACGTCTAAAGTGCTTTAGAAGTCGGAGTGGCGGGATCAGACATCTAAATGGAGTGAAAAAATGACTTTTTAAATTTTTGGATTTAGAGTTTAGACGTCGGTTCCTAGAATAACAGACGTCTAAAGTGCTTTAGAAGTCGGAGTGGCGGGATCAGACGTCTAAATGGAGTCAAAAAGTGACTTTTTAAATTTCTGGATTTAGGTTTTAGACGTCGGTTCCCCCAATAATAGACGTCTATAATATTTTAGACGTCGGGACTCTCCCAACTGACATCTATATGTCTGACAGGTAGGTAAATAGCCATTAATTTTCGCCATATAGACGTTGGGGCCCCTCCTAATTGACGTCTATATGACTGAAAGAAATGACTTTTCACCCACTTGTCAGACATATAGACGTCAGTTAGGAGGGGCCCCGACGTCTAAAATATTATAAACGTCGGGCACCTTCTAATTGATGTCTATATGACCAACTTATTTACGAAAATGCCATCGGTCATCAATATACGTCGTGCTTACCCTTAACCGACGTCTAAGGGGTGACGTTAAATAGCGTTTTTGCACTAGTGTACGTATTATTTTTCAGCCAGAAGCCAAAGAGTTACCCCTTTTTAATTCGTTTTTCTTTTAAACCACTTATAATACATCGAATTTGTAAGGGCTTCGACGTATTATTTGTCAACCGAAAGTTCCCTTTTTTAATTTGAGCGAGAGATTGCAAATTCATTCACTTATCGTAGTGCGCGAAACCTTCTTCTCTTCTCAAACTTTTCTCAAACGAAGTTTGACGTCTATCACATGTAATCTTTCTTTCATTTGATACAAATACATGTTAATTAACTACTTTATGTATGACTTTCGTTTGTTTTGACCGATTTTTTTCGTGTCCTTGTCCTTCATAGGCGCATTCTGCTTTCTCTCACTAGTGGAAACACTTTATTCCGACGAACCCACTGAAGGTTAGTTTTCGTTTTTGTTTTCGTTTTGAAGAACTTATTTGTTGAACTTGTATGTTGTTTTTTCTTGAACTTGTTTGTTGTTATTATTTGGTTGAACTTGTTTGTTGTTGTTATTGTTTGATTGAACTTGTTTGTTGTTTGTTATTGTTGTTTGTTATTGTTGTTTGTTATTGATACTATACTACACGTTCATAGTTCATGCTTTATAAAATACCAACAACTGAAATTACTTGTTTTTCTGCTTTTCAGGTTTCGTAGAGTTGTAAATAAGGATCATAATTAATTTAAAAAATAAAAAAAATGCTTAATGTCGTATATTGACAAAATTCGACACCAATTTGATTAACGTCGAATTTTTTAATTTCGACTTCAACAATTGGATCGTTGGGGTTACCGTACTATTAGTCTAGGTTTTATCTTTTTAACAATAGGTAATATATCAAGAGCAATATGGGCTAATGAGGCATGTGGATCATATTGGAATTGGGATCCAAAGGAAACTTGGGCTTTTATTACTTGGACAATTTTTGCAATTTATTTACATACTAGAAAAAATAAAAAATTGGAATATAGAAAAACATGCCTAACACTTTTTGGGTTGAAGCAGTCTACACTACAATTTACATTCTAAACATATGTCCAACTAAGGCAGTCCAAGACAAGACTCCTATTGAAGCTTGGAGTGGGAGAAAGCCATCAGCCAAACACCTACGAGTATTTGGGTCTATTTGCTACATACATGTTCCTGATCAAAGGAGGCACAAGCTTGAAGATAAAACTATACGAGGAATATTCTTGGGATATAGCACACAATCAAAAGGCTATCGAGTCTACAACCTACTGTCAGAGCGGTTGCAGCGAAATGGTTAGCGTGGAATAACAAACCAAAAGGGGTTTTAATATAAACGTGTGCCTTTTAATTTCTTCTCAATTTATCTTACTACGCAAATAATAAATATAAATAAAAGAGTAAGGTTGAGAGAAATTTGCACAGATGATTTTTATACTGGTTCGAATCTTACCAATCCTACGTCCAGTCGCTTATCTCAAACCAAGATAAATAGTTCACTAAGCAAACAACAATTACAAATTACAATCACAAAGAAACAATTTGTAAGAGTTTGGAAACCACCTCTCTTGATACCACAAGAGATGAACCTGCACCTCCTTTGAGTCTTCACAAAGGATGAGACACCTCCTCTGAATACTTCACGAAGGATGAAACATCTCCTCCGAATACTTCACGAAGGATGATCTTCTTCCACACACCTCCTTAGACGCACCAAGGATGAACCAGTTATTCATCCGTCACCGTAGTAGCAATGTACCAGCACCACAGACAAGAGTTTCCTTAGCGGAGCAAGAACACACAATTCTCAAAGAGTTCTGAGTATTTTAGTGCAAGGGAAGAGTTGTTGTTGATGGATAAAGAGAGCCTATATATAGACTCAAGCAAAAACTCTTCCATTCTTCGTAACTAGCCATTTAACGCTTTTAATCGATTAATATTAATGTTAATCAATTAAAATGAGTACAACGGCTAGTTTTCAAAAACCAGAAAACTCCAATGGCTAGTTTTAATCGATTATTCTAAGGATTAATTGATTAACTAATCGATTAAAAAAGATATTAATCGATTATTCCCTTACTAGTTGAGTTATCAGCACCTGTAACATTTTAATCGATTAATACTTGATTTAATCGATTAAAACCGTGTGTTTATGATTCTGAACAACAAATATAAAGTATGAAGGTACAAGAATCAAAACCTACTACAAATCTAAGTCCTAAACATTTAAACTACAATTATTACAAAAGCTTTTAATAACAAAAAATAATTCTTCAAAGGATCTTCATGAATCTTGATAAATCTTCACTTGATTTGGGCATCATCAAAACTCCATCTTCACCATTTTGCTAACACCTACAAACAAAAAAGCTCATCATCAGTCGAGATGTTGAAGTTGATGAAAATGCTTCTTGGAATTGGGAAGAAGAAAAAGTTGTTAAAAGCAACATTTTACTTCCAATGCAACAATCTCAAGAAGAAACTCGAGAAGAAGCAGAAAATTTAGGTACGTTTTCTCCACCTCCACAACAACAAGATTCTTCACCTAAATCTAGTCCAAGAAGAGTAAGATCTTTGGTAGACATATATGAAACTTGCAATATAGCCATGATTGAGCCTAACTGTTATGAAGAAGCATCAAAGCAAGAAGTATTGGTCAAGGCTATGGAAGAAGAAATTAATGATTGAGAAGAATAACACTTGGGAACTCGTAAATTGCCCTCATGGAAAAGACGTCATAGGAGTGAAACGGATATATAAAACAAAGCTTAATCCTGATGGAACTATACAAAAGCATAAGGCAAGATTAGTCGCTAAAGGATACTCACAGCAACCAGGAATAAACTACAATGAGACATTTGCTCCAGTTTCTCGCTTAGATACAATTAGAGTCTTAATAACTCTTGCAGCACAAAAAGGATGGAACATCTATCAACTAGATGTCAAATCAGGCTTTCTAAATGGAGTGCTCGTAGAAGAAATATATGTTGAACAACCACAAGGCTTCATCAACAAAGGAAATGAAGGCAAAGTACTAAGACTTAAAAAGGCATTATACGACCTAAAGCAAGCTCCTCGAGCATGGTTTAGCAAGATTGATAAATACTTCATCGATCAAGGATTCAGGAGGAGCAAGAGTGAGCAAACACTATATATTAAGGCACAAGGTCAGTACCATATCATTATCTCTTTATATGTCGATGACCTTATCTATATAGGAAACAATATGAAGATGATGAAAGAATTTAAAGAAGACATGATGAAGACATTTGAAATGACCGATCTTGGCTTGATGAACTATTTCCTCGGTATAGAAGTGAAACAAAAAAAAGAAGGCATATTTATCTCTCAAAAGAAATATATTGAAGCTCTACTAAAGAAGTTCGAGATGAATGGTTGTAAACATGTCGCTACTTCGCTGGTGGTAAATAAGAAACTACAAAAAAATGATGGTGCACAAGAGGCATATGCATCACGCTACAGGAGTTTAATTGGAAGTCTCCTGTATCTCACAACCACACGACCAGACATTATGTATGCTACAAGTCTTCTATCAAGGTTCATGCAAAAGCCAAGTCAGATTCATTATGGAGTAGGAAAAAGAATTTTAAGATATCTGCAAGGCACAAAGGAGTTTGACATATGGTACAAAACCATGACTAACTCAAGGATGATTGGCTACGCATATAGTGATTGGGCAGGGTCAATGGACGACTTGAAGAGTAGTCAGGATACGCTTTCTCACTAGGATCCGATATTTTATCTTGGACACCAAAGAAGCAAGCAACCGTGGCACAATCAACAGTAGTAGCAGCTGCTGAAACCACAAGTCAAGCAATATGGCTACGAAGAATACTTGAAGAAATGGGTGAACCACAAGACGGGCCGACTATTATCTATTGCAACAACAAATCGACAATAGCAATAGCAAAAAATCCAGTCCATCATCAAAGAACAGAACACATAGCCATTAAATATCACTTCATTCGAGATGAAAAGACAACTAAACAAATTCGACTCGAGTATTGCCCAACAGAAGACCAAATTGCAAATATTTTTACGAAGGCATTACCTCGACCAAGATTTGAACTACTACGCACTATGCTTGGAGTTACCGAATTTGCATTAAAGAGGAGTATTAAAGTGTAATGCAAATTCTAGAAGAATGTAGAAGCACCTTAGATAGAAGAATTCAAATGTAATGCAAGTTCTAGAATGTTGTAGAAAAGCCTAAGATAGGAAGGAAAATCAAGAATAGTCTACATATGTGAAAATCTAGAATATTCCACATAAGTTATGGGTAGTATGTTCTAAAATATTCTATGGGTCTATAAATACCCATGAACTCTATCATTTGAGGCATGTAAACAAGAAGCCAACATCTACAACAACTAAGACAACTACAACACTTCTTCCAACTACTACTTGTACATTCTACTATCTCCACATTTTCTTTACATTTTCTCTACCTTATCAACTACTCCTTTCACAACCTTAAAATACTAATAGTTTAGAAGGAATGTTGACTTCGGACCCCGTTCGACAGCAACCGTTACAAATACACAAAATAATTTTTATATATTAGATTTTAGTATTTGTTGTATTGAATGTGTTTCGATCGAGTTTAGAAATTGGTTTACATATGATTTCACCTTAACTATTTTGATCTACTTAAAGTACAATTTTGATGTATTTAAATAAATATTTGATGTTTAAGTGAATTTTACTTATTATTCCGGACTAATATTGGATTTTACTTTTTTTTGCAATCCAAACTAATATTGGATTTTATTTTTTTGCAATCCAATACGGGTGGTTGATTTTATTTACAATTATAAGTTGGTAAATGTACAAAATTTGTTTCTTTAGAAAAACCAAGATGTTATAACAATTATGAAGAAAATCAATGTAATATATGTCCCTCCAAAATATCAATTTAATATAATCAAATCAAAATTGAGTTGTAGAGATACATATTATATTGATTTTGGCTATAATCGCTATTAATAATTTTTACATTAGTTTAAAATATGATATAAACTCTATCACACTTATTATATCACGTTGAAATTGATTTAAATACTAATAAATAAACAATACTGAATATTATCTCAATAGTATTGTTATATTCCCATAATCTAAACTGAGTAGAGTGAGAGATCCATCAAAGTGATAAAATCCAAATTACAAGATTGAATAATGAACATACATATTCATGTCCATATACATATCCAATGAAAACCCAATGGAATGAATTCAAATTTACAATATCAATAACACAATCCGAACAACATGCTCAGAATTTTCAAATTTGTTTCCAGTAAGTTAAAAGCAAGAAAGAACAAAGACAAGTGGTGGTTAGGTTTGATCGTTTGTAATTTTTGATATGGACAAGGTATTTAGTAATTGGTCTTAAAACATTACGCATTCAATGGAAACAAAATGTTGGTCACAAAATTTTCACTTGACCAATTGTTTTCAACAAATATATCATTAGTCATAATCTCACACAAAAGGAGACAATCGATAGCAGTTATCATTAAAATTTATTAGGAAATCACCAATGTCTCTGTTCGTTAGTGTTCTTTACTTTCTTAGTTTGGACTCTTCTAAGTATCCAATGAATGCAATTTAAGAAAACTTCTTGTATATATATTAGTACAACACTGCAAATTTTATATTACAAAAATAAAGGTAAAACTTTAATTATCTGGTAATTTATTCAAGTCCCAATAAAATAAATCGTACATGGATCTTACCTAGGGTGTGTTTATCAACATGTAGTGTAATTTTTTATTTTGCTAAATATAAGTATTTTTTTGTGTAATTAAACATTCTTTTTATTGAATAAGTTTAATTGAATAATCAATACTTGTGTTTTATAGTATAAGATTCTTTCTCGAAATCATCTTACCCTCCTTACATAGTTTTTAATACTACTTAAAAAAAAAAGTTAACCTTAACTTTTCACTCTTAATGATTAGTACATTTGGATATGTAGTTGAGTCATCCATTTAAATGTCTGCATCTGAAAAATATGTGGATTATACAGTTTTACTGGTTTTCGTAAAAATATATTAAAAATATTTTTAATATATTTTAAACCTATTTAAATATTTATTAAGTTAAACTCAATATACATGAAAATTTAAAATCCAAATATAAAAAAAAATATTAACTATTAAATTACATGATAAAATATAAAATGACTTTAAATTTATATCGAAATATAAACAAATATAAAGGAGAGTTATTAGGAGAAGCGATGTATTTAAATTCAAAGTTGGAGGTAAACAAAGAAGTTTTAGATGTAAGAAAATCTTATATAGAGTAAAAATGAGAAAATTAAATATTATATAAAAATAATAATAAACTCGTTACTTTAAAGTTTTAAGGTGAAAGATGAAATCAATTATTTATATGTGTTAAACTCATATTTAACTAATATTGTGTAATTCATGTTATCTTACTTTTGATTATTAGTCTTTCATTTAAAAAAATACTAATGTGAAATAACTCACACTTAAAAGTAATGTTAAAAATAATATAAATATAAAAAGAAAATATAAACACAAGTCATTTCTGTTTTTTATCCGAATGGTGAACATTAATAATTAGACATCCTTATACTTAAAACAAACATATATAATCTTCATATCATATATCAAAATAATAATAATAATAATAATAATAATAATAATAATAATAATAATAGTTTTTTCTAGGTTGAAATAAAAAAGAAAAATGTCAAGGAATTTATAAAATATGCAAAATATGAAACAAAATAGAAAAAACATGACAGGTGCCATAACCTCAACCACACATTTCAAACTCACAAAAGAAATATTTTTTATTACTCCTTTAAATAGTAAATTCTGTATTACATATTTTGGTGACGTGGTTCTCCATATTTATTTCTTAAATTCAATGGTTACTTATTCTTATATTATTAACATTATATGAATTTAAATTTAGGTAACCTTATACGTAATTAATTTATATTCATATATATATATATATATATATATATATATATATTTATTTATTTATTTTTGTGTAATGTGTATATAATATCTAATTTATGTAATATTATTAAAGAAAAAATGTAAATTATCGATAGTTTTTATCACAGAATAAAATTTGTCGAAAAATATTAATTATCAACAAATTTATTGAAAAATATTTTAGGTTGATTTATTGATATAATGGATGTAACAGTTATTGTCTTTTCAATGTTGTGTCTAAGATGTTTGTCTGATAAGTATATAGTAAAATTCAATGGATTGGAAACTACCATGACTTTTATTGACGAAATTTACCGATAAATAAATTCATACTTGAGTCATGTAATTAATGACAAATACATTTCTTAATAATTATCAGTATTGTCTTTTTAATGTTTGTGTCTAAGATGTTTGTCGGATAAATAGGTAATAAAGTTTAATATATTGAAAACTTCCATGGTTTTTATTGACAAAATTTACAGATAAATAAATCAATTGGTAATATTCTGTACCTCATGTAATTATTGACAAATATCTCAATTATTATTAAAAAATTATATCAATTGATAATTAATGATGAATGACATATCTGTCGCTAAATTTTATTCACAACACTTTATCACCTGATTTTAATCTATCGAAAAATCATAAAAAAAAAAACAACTATTCATTAAAAAAAAAAACTAATGACAGAGTTTTGTAATTTGTGATGAATATTGAATCTAAATTTTTTTTTTTAACAGTGATATGTGTAAATTAACTACCGATGAATAAAGATACATAAAAAAAAAGGTTTTAAAACATGTTTTAAAGAAGCAACACGTATAAAGATAAAGGTCATGACTTTTGTGTCCGTTCTTTAAGGAGTATAAAAATCCTTTTTGCGTCTCTCCATAATTGTCATATGAAATTACTTTACACACGATGTTATTTATTTATTTATCTTTATTAAGGATGTAAATGTAATCTTTATTAGACACAAAAAGAATAACCACATCTTAAATACACAGAAAATAACACACGAGTATAAAATATAGGGTTAAATATGTTTTTAGTCCCTATACTTTGGAGCGATTTTGATTTTAGTCCATTTTTAAATTATGGTACAATTTAGTCCTTCAACTTTAGAAAACTCTGATTTTAGTTTTTTTTACTAATTTTTTTAAACTTTATTTATTGTTTCAAGCACGTTTTTTAGTTAACATTAAAGCAAAAATGTGTCAAAAAGTGTAAACAATCCAAATACTATAATGAAACGTGTTTGAAACAATAAATAAAGTTAAAAAAATTGGTAAAAAAGACTAAAACCAAAGTTTTCTAAAGTTGAAGGACTAAATTGTACCATAGTTTGAAAATTGACTAAAAGCAAAATTGCCCAAAGTATAGATACTAAAAACATATTTAACCCTAAAATATATAAACCCATTTATTGGGAGATAGAATTCTAAAAGAAAGTTGAGCAATTTGACATGTTTCTTATCAACATCAAGTAATGCAAAAGATTTGACTAGGTAGGAACACCACATTCCCTTGTAAGAACTAATTAGGAATAATTCTTTTCTTTACATCCAAGTATGTTGTTTGATAAAAACGAGTTTGCTCTTTTAGTAAATAGCAGAAAGTTTGATAAATATAAGCAAAAGAGAAGTGGACTTTTAAGTCTAATTTAACTCCACAAAATCAAATTGTAAAATATACTTATATCTTATAAATTGTCTTTATCTCTAGTCGACGTGGAAGTTCCAACAAGAAGAATATGGCTTACTTAGTGTTCCGATGTGAGGTCGAGTCACCTAAATCTTTTACAATTTCTCTGCTTAACCGTCCGTCCTTCTCGTCCTCATCGTTTTCTTCCGTCCAAGTCCGTCCGGGAAGGTACGTGTCAAAGGTCCTCCGATGCTAAAGTCAGTTAACTGGTTCGTTCGGTTTTCAAAGTCCAGTCTTAAATGCGCAATAAATGAATCTACTTACCTCTCACATTTGACTTCTATATATAGCACTAGTTATGGGTCTGAGATTAGTAAAACCTTAATCAAGACCCAATCACAGTCCAATAACCTTTAATCTCATCTTATCTTAACTTAATCTGTCACAATCTTGACTTTCGCATGATCCATTCAGAATGACCGTTCGTCTCATCGTATTCATTGAACCGTCCCTCGAGGCCATCCGGGATTCTTAGTACACTTAAGACATTGATTATAGTTTATTAAAATCTAAGCACTCATTAGTGATTGACTTCAATACAAGTGCGCACGCTATATATCTGACGGAACCAATTTCCCATCATCCCTATGAATACTATTTGACCATATATTACATGTCTCAAATAAAAATTCATAACAAAACGACAATTTTATGAGCCTATAAATATTCCAGCTATCACAGCTTAGAATCTCCGCACCACTTTCTCTGGTTTTTGATATCCTGAAATCGTTTTCAATGGCAAGTTTGAAACATTTATGCCTTGTCCTTCTCTTGACATCCATGTTGGTCTGCCATGATGCAAGGCCTATTTCTTCATCAGTTCCAAGCAGAAACCAAAAGCATGCATTTCTGGAGAGTGCGAACACAGTGTTGAAGGAGATCATGAGAAGGAAAGAGTTGTTGGGAAGCGAATATAAGCCGAATCGTTTAAGTCCTGGTGGTCCAGATCCTCACCATCACTGATCCTTCCACCCTCTCACATGAAAATATGAAAATGCAGAAACATTATAGTAGGGTCTGTCACCTTTTTCAAAGTTCATCTTTCTGTATGTAATGTAGCAATTTTGTGTAAGTGGCTGAAACAAAACGAGTGATCCTAGATTCTTTGTAGATTCATTTTCAGATTATCATGTGCAAGTGGAAGTTTAGTGATCGTAAGATATGGCCATATCGGGGAATACTCCATTGCTCTCCGATTCTGTACTTTCGGTAATCAAATAAAAACTATCTATAAATAAGAATATTGTTTTAATATAGTTTCAAGATATATCAATTAAAATTAACGAATGGAAATATTATTTTGATGTTATCCTACTTGCATAATTTTATTTTGAAATTTCTGTTAAAAAATATTTTTATTTATATTACTTTCTCATTTAATTTGTTTTCCGTTTTTGAGAAAAGAATGGATGTTATGTATAAAAAGTGAAATGTTGCCATAATGTATATTTTTCTCTCATGTTGTTTGAATTTTTGTATGATTTCTACAATTAATGAAGCATAAAAGAAACTGTAACTAGTTGAGAGCAGTTTATAAGAGGTAATAAATAAATTGAAATTATTGAGGTTGTATAATTGTGATGGACATGGCATGTGAGAAGCATCTTTTGTTCGGTTAAAGACCGATGAGATCCCAACTAGTGCTTCTCCACTCTTAGCAATTTTCATAAAAAGACAGAGTTCAGTGTTTCTAAGTTTTCTAAGTAAAACATTTTAGGTAACAGGCTTCTGCACATGTATCCCTCTTCATGTGCGTTTGTTCTCTCATGCATTATCAATAAAAATTAAGGAAATTCCAATTTAATAAATCTAGCTCAAACACTTTGATACCAATTATACATTTCTTATGTGCATGGCATGTGTTGGAATCTATCTTAGATGAATATTTCTCCAAAATACACTGTTTCACATTTTAATATATTGTTTTTATTTAGCTGCTTAAATATTATTGGTTTCCATCAATTAACAATATTGGTTAATCTTTAAATTATATTTCATTGTCATTGGATGGTTTTTTAAACTAGTTGAACCCACAAATGGGATCTAGTTTTAATAACCATAGGATTATTTACGGATTCACTTGCTATCGAAACTTAATCTCTAATGGTTCTTTACATTATTTGGATATAATTAACATATTAAAATAACCTATATTCACCAATACCCATGTTGTAAAAAAAATGAGGAAGTAAATTTTTTTGACATTCCCATTGACCGAACTCCACTAATACATTTGTTTTTGGAAAAGAAAATTAAGAATTAATTCTTTTCTAAGTGCGATTTCCCTCACTAATAATCTTGATTAGTGAGTGCCTCGTAGGGTCTGACGAGAAGGTGATTGTCCCATAAACAAATAAAGAAAGGGATTGACATTCTATAATCAATAACTTATGTTTACACTTTCCCATTAGTTCAGTTTGGATATATATATTTAGGACATGCCCGAATAGTAGTCAATATTCATCATCATTAATTAATCAGAAAGTCAAAGTCTTTTTTACTTGTTCTTTTCAGTTGGAGGTTAGATATATATATAAATACCTATGCCACCATGACATTAAGATATGAAACTAATTACATACATTCATTTTTCAAGTGGCACCGTCTTGTTACAGTGACATGCAACATTGAAAGATGGATAAATAGAGCAAAAGGATAAGATCAATAAAATGATAATTGTACATGCTTAATCTAATAGAAGGGTGACAATGCAAGGTAATAGTTTATACAGTTAAGATCATTTTATGAGTCATAGGATGTGTGGACAGTTGTGGGACGGTTATCCCAAAACTTTCTGTTATCACATGAATGCCACTAAAAAAAATTGTGGTATGACAGTGGTTAACGTTGGTTACCTTAAAGAACATGGATAATAATAAATATTGAACGTTATGTGCATTAAAGTTGAACTAAAATATATATATCCACTGTGTTAAATTGGATGACGGCTTAGTAAGGTTAAGAAGGTGATCTTGATTATATTGAAAAAGTGGGAATAGGACATGTTTGTCTGTGGAAGTTGGTTTTCTTTGAGCAATGATAGCATTAAGAAATGGAAGAAGGAATAGGACATGTTTGTGTATATCTATATACTTATGAGAATCTTTTATTATCTTTTCCGAAGTCAGCGTTAGCATCATTGTTTTCATGATTCTTGTTGGTTGAGCCCGCCGTCATCTCACATTGAGGCTAACCCAAAATTTAGTTTGGCTATGAAAATATTATTAGTTCGTGTAAGTTTTAAAAACTAGTATAAAGTTGTATTGAGGGGTATGCTAGTAAATAGAAATAGACTCATAATATTTTCATTATAACAATTTTAAATGATTTTGATATTGTGAAATTTTTTTAATTTTTATGAAATTTGAAAGTACGTAATTTTAACAAATATATAATTATTCTTATAATTGATAGAATTATGTCAGACAACTTGGTATCAAGAGGAAAGAACGATAAAAATTATTAAACTCTCCATGTATCAAATAATAATAATAATAATTTAATAACACAAAATTAATTTAATAATAATAAAACTTTGGATTAAATACGTTTTTCATCTTAATACGAAATTAAATTCATCTATACTTAAAACATTGATACATTTTGATCTAAACATTGATACATTTTGATCTTATATTTTAAAAATGAATAGATATAATTATTCACTAATACAAGATGATTTGACATTGCTTATTTTGATTTTGAGAGTTCTACTTCGGTTATATAACCAAATCATATCAAGACGAAATAAAAAATGAAAACTTTATGTTCTAATTCTTAACCAAAGCATATTCTTCAATGATAACAAACCAAAGCCTATATGTTACATAAAAAAATTAAAATGATTTAAATGCAGAAACAAAAACGTGATTTGAGCAATTGAATGCATGAGCAATGCCTGAACCATGGGAGGAGAAAGTGTGAGAAATGAACAAAGGCGTGACTTTGATGAACCTACAACAAAGACAAAAATATGTCATTATGTGTCATCTTATTACAAATAAACACTAAACCAGACCAAACCAAAATGGAGAAAGAGGAAAATGAACCTCCAAACAAGAAGAGATGGTTCGTGATGACCAAGAATGAAAATAAAAAGAAAAGGAGAACAAGATCTTTCGCAAGGAGAGTAGACAAGAACAAGATGCTACTCAATGGAGCAGGGTTTTATGTGGAGAGGAGACCAACCATGTAGAAAATAGAATGTGGGTTTTTATAGTTGCAATATACACTACAACGGCACAATGTTTTCGTAAATAACTTTTCTAAAACTTTAACTCTACGTAGAACAATGAACCGAAGCATATAATTATGAAAATATATAAAAAAATTTCACTATTGTCACTTTTACAATTCTTTGTACAACTAAAGACTTCAATTCTTTAAAGAATCGAAGTTTGTACTAATATAGATTTTGGTTTTTTATAATTGAAGTTTATAGTTATACAAATAATTTCAAAAAATTTACTACGTTTTAAGACTTTATTTTTTTCTTTAAAACCAAAACCTATGTAGCAAAGTTAAATAATCTTTTTGAACTACGGTTTTTAACTAATTATGTTCAATTTTATGTATCAAAAATGTTTTCCAATTAACATTGAAGCATGATCGTGTTAAATGATATAAACAACTCAAATGCTAGCATTAAACATGTTTGACACATGAAAAAATTAATATAACTTAGTTAAAGTAATATTTATTAATTTTTAAAGTTAAAAAATCAAAATGTATCAAAATTTAATATAAAAATGAATTTTGATTTTGTGTTAAAGTTCATTGATTAAAAACATATTTAACCTAAAAACTTTCTATACGTAAAAAAAATAAACAAACAAAAAAGGAGTTCAAGTCTCAAAACCTATAATACAAGAAACGAGAATTTGAGATAGTAGAAAGTGGTTGATGAGTGAAGAATCAAATATGGAGATTTGATGAATGAATAGATGAAGTGACTACAATAACAATAAAAAGGGTGAGTGGATGAGAATAAAAAAGGTGATGGCATTGTGTGTGGGAGAAGACGTTACCAAAAATGTGAAAAATGAGAGTAGTAATGCTACGTGTGAGGGGAGAAAAGTGAGTGAAAATGAATAATGAAAAACCATGAGCCACTCACAGCCACTCACAGTTAAGTTAAGAAAGTTGAATGAGTCCAAAGGCTTTGAAGTAAGCATAATAAATACATACTTAAATACTTGAGTCTTATTATGTTTATAGTATATAGTAAAAAGATAATAGATATATGTTTATTCTTTTAAAAAGTTATTCAGAAAAATATTTTCTTTAAAGGTTTAAGTTATAAATATAAATATTTACTTAAAATAACTTTAGAGAATCAAGAGAAAGCTATCATAGACAATTTAAAATATTTTAGTATAAATTTTAATTAAAATCTTGGAATAATCTTACGTCTAATAGATATAAGGTAAATTTTAAATATATAAGAAGATATAAATTTTATTTTACAAGTCAATTTTGTGAACTTAAATTAAACTTAATAAGTTAGAATTTATCTTAACAAAATTTGTTATTTGTTAAATTTATTGTTCCACCTACTATTGACGGTTCCAGATCATCCATTAATGTTTGAGATGTATATGTATATCTTAGTATAAGAAAAAAATTGTTACAAGTCTCACATCCACTAAAACTAAGATTAATTTATATTATATAATTGGATGTAAATTTCATTTCACAAACTGGTTTTATCTTGTTAAGTTAGACTTACTTAAAAAAAATTAAAAGTTTAAGAAAAAATGAAAATGTAAATGCATTTTAAGTGATAACAATGTAACACGTCAAGTGGTTTAAACTTTAAAATGGGGATAATACGAAACTTGCATTTTCCAGAAAGGGATAGTGTAATTTACACAACTAACATGTTAAATATTTTTCAATATAATAAATTTTCCTCATATATTTGAAGTAAATATTTTGTTAATTAAAAATTAAGATAATGAAATATCGTGTAAGGAAGTAGAAAGGATCCAAACAGAGGAAATGAAGGGATTTGTTTATTCTGACTTTGTTGAAAGCTGACTTGGAACATCTTGAAAAAGGTCAATTTGCGTGTTTTTTTCTCGTTTGGCCGCGCCACATTTCGGTTCGAAAACCCAAGGGACGACGAATGACGAAAGAAAGGAACGAAACATACAACGTAATATTTTTTATGCGCCATGCTTCTTCTTCATCTTTTTTTTTTTGTTCGACACACCATGGATTATTATGTCGTAAGCAAATATTGTAAGATGAAGTTATGTGTTCCAGCAAGGTGATGACAAAGTTTGTTGGATTAAGCCATGTGTGACGTGGCCACGTGATTTTCTCTCATTTGGGAATGGTTGTGCCCATGTGAGATTGTGGAGCACAAACACAAACACTTTGATGGCATGGATGCAAAGGATTTGGGTTGGTCTATCGGGAAATTGCTAGTACTACTTTCTCTAATCTATCTCCATTTAATCAATAATATAAGGTTTTTGGATGAAGAGGACAACATAGATGAATCGGTTTGGTCGGCTTTTGCATTCATTTATGTTTCAGATGGAGAACCGACCAACTAACCTTAATCCCATAACAATAAAACATTAATTATCTAAACTTGTGAAACAAAGACATGTGTTATATCAACCTCCAATGGAACTCGTAAACTTAAACTCCCTTGCATCAAACCCTAATTGGAATTTGAGTATAAATAGCCTTCTTTGCTACTTCATTATTCACACACTCATTTGAGAGAACTTGTATTCTTGACGTAGTTTGAGTAAGAACATGGCTACTTCAATGGTGTCAAAAGTGTTTGTTATCTTCCTAGTTTTTCTTTCATTGGTTTTTGTCAATTCAGAGGCAAGACTTTTATTGCCTAAGTCTACACCCATCATGGGTAAAAGGATTAACACTGAACTTCTTTTACGTGACTTAGTCAAAAATTCAAAAGTTAGAGAGTATCAACAGAAGAGGTCGATGATGGGAGCAAGATTGGAGAGGTTATCACCTGCTGGACCAGATCCTCAACATCATTAGAATGAAAAAGTTTTGAAGTTAGTTTATTAATAATTTATACAAGTTATATTTCATTTTTTGTAATATGTGTTTGCAAAAAGTTTATGTTTTGTTTGTTTCCAAATAAGAAGAGTATTGATTAGTTGCTTAGGTTCTTGTAGTTATAAACTAATCTCTCTACTCTCATGTAGAAACTTCTATTAGAGGAATGGAATTTGTAGTATTTTTTTATTATAATTTTTTTTATCCATTAAAAAAAAGGATATATGATATTTAATAGGTAGAAATAGTTTTCAAAGTAACTAATAAGGAAAGTATTGTCATTATGTAATATAACCATTTAAGGTATCTAATAATTATAATTTGTTCTTTAATATCGACTGATATCAAAGCAATAACTTAAGTTCTATAATTATAAAGCAAAGTGATTTCACTGTATTTGTTATACTCTACGAGTTATTGGTGCATTAAATGAGTATACAAACATGTTGAATACAACTTTTAATATTATATATATATATATATAATAGAGTATTAGAGTAGATAGGTCTATTAAAATAATGAGATCGAACATTTATTCTAAAAAAATCGTATAATATAAATAGAAATTTTTAAAGCTCGTCTCATTATCTAAATATCTTCTATCTTTCTAAAATATTGTTCTCTCTTCTTTCTCTCACTTCTTTCTACTCTTTCTCACTCTTTAGTCCATTATTTGATAATCATGAGGTACCTAGGCGATCACAACGTAGAGGTCTACTTATCTATCTGAACAATTTCTTGATTTGAGCAGGTAAGTGTTGTTCTTTTCTAGGTTTTTCTTGAATTTGTGATGTGCAAAGAAATTTTGTATTTGCATGTGATTAGGGTTTTCTTCTCTTGATTCTTAGTTCAATTTAAGTTCTAAGAGTTGTTCTCTATCACCAATTGGTGATTTGTAGACATTTCTAGAATTTTCTTACAGTGCAATCAAGTTGTCGGGGTTTCTTTGAGCTGTGTGTTTTGATCTGAGGTGGGAAGCTAGAAAAGTTTTTGGAAATTAATCATGTATGTTGTTGAGAATATAATTTTTTGAACGGTTTGAGTTGAACTCATGTTTTAGGGTAAGTAAATTTGATGTAATTTGATGGTTTTTGAGTATGGAATGGTGGTCCAAGATTGTGAATTGTATTGAGTAATGTTTGCTTTGTTATTGGATGTTTATGATGTTGGAAATATGTTATATGAAGGTTTGGTGATGAGTAGGAACAATTTACTTTTGATTTTAGGGCTGAGTTTTGAGGAAGTGGGGTAGTGAAATTTTGATTTGGGGGTTGGACACTCAAATGGTCAGATGTAATTGTTTAGGTAAGTCTTTTGGGACTTACTTGAGTCCCTAAGTTGCTCAAAATTGTGCCAAAAGTGATTGATTGGGATTTGGCTCTATAAGTGGGTGTTTTAAAGAGTTTGAAGTTTAAATTGTTTTGAAAAACACTTTATATTGATCTTAGTAAGGTTTAGGAACATTTGTTCAAGTCTAACTAGGTGTATAACATATATTAGGATGATTAGAAGTTGGTCAAAATCTTTGGAAATGGTAAATTATGGGTAGGAGGGGAAAATTCTACATATTTGTTTTACAGGTTATGTAAACTTGTTAAGCGAATGGAGTCGCTCAACGAGTGGTCCTGGAGGTTGACTCCTTGTTTATTGGTTTGCACAACGAGAAGTGGCGCTGAGCGAGAGGTCTGGGTTTGGGAGCACTATGATTATATTCGACAAGCACATTGGGGTGGCTGAGCGAGTGAGTTGAGGGTCTGGTCCACTATCTGGTGGGTTTTGCTTAGCTAGTGATGTCGCTGAGCGTGGGTTCAGGGTCTGGTACCATTGGGAGTTATATTCGCTCAGCAAGTTGGGTCACTAAGCAAGTGAACGGGAGGTTGGAGGTACTGTCTAGAAGATTCGCACAACGAGCATAGTCGCTAAGCGAAACAACTTTGAGATCGCTCAACGAGAGAGTGCGTTGAGCGACTGTTCCTAGTAGGGAGGTATAATTTTCTTTTTGTTTCTATTGATGCATTTGGAGTTTTAATTAGAATAGAGAATGATGTATGAGGATTTCTTGTGAATTGTTATGTCTTTATTTACACAATATGAGTAATGATCTTAACTCCATGACTCAGGGTGAGATTCATGGGAGTATTTTGGTTGATGTTGTAGTTGTTATGGTATGAATGTATGGAGCTTCGAAATGGTAGTTTATCCCGACACTCTAATGATCATTAAATTCTCATGTAGAGAGGAATGATACATGTGGTGAGAGTAGTGGGAGGTTCTTTTAATAGGCTTTGAATTCAGTCTAGACCTTGGAATGGACTAACCTTGTATGGTGTTGGAGAGTGCCAACAGTACCATACAAGGCACTCCTAAAGTGTTAGGAGTCCCACAATATTTTTCAAGATGTTCTCAATAAGCAGTCTTTCCTCGTTTGGTTATTCCATTGTCTTGCTTTTAACTTCACCAAATTATTGTTTGTGTTACAAATATTATGGCTCGCACAAATCCAATGAAGGGTGACTTTTACAAGAAAATGTTAGATAAGTATCTGACACTTTCCAGTGGCTCTAAAGTAGTACCAGCTTCCAAATAACCAAATACTCTAGCCATCGTTAACTGATTAACTGAGGCGATAATTGATGTTGATGACATCGATGTCCCTGTTATGAATATTCCTCCCTCCCTTGTCTATAGTTTTTGCCACACCATCCAACTGGGAAGTTAATGATCAGAGGAAGAAAGACAAAAGGAAACATAGAGAGAAATCTTCCTCCACACAGTTCTCTAAGTGCGATCGACATTGGGGGGAGACATCTACTACTTTAGTTGGGGGAACTTTTAGGATTGAGCTAAGGCATTCCAACAAAGTCTCATATAACCTTAATGTTAAGACAAGATCGTCTATAAGACTGAATTTTCTAAACTTCCTCATATGTTTTGAAGTTTAACAAACAACAATAAACTAAATGAGCATATGACATAATGTTATCTTGCAAAAAGCAATATAGCTAAAAGATAAGTAGTTTATGAAAAAACATTGTGAAAAATAAATACCTTGAGAAAAGCTTTATTAAACACATCAATACATGAGTAAACGCACTACTAAACGGTTCTCCTTTTGGTGTTGTAGCCATTGAGATAACTTCTTTGAGAAAAAGTCTTCATGGCTTAGCTTTAGGTTCAATGTTTGAGGTTTCCCTTCAAGATGGGTTTGCTCATATGGCTCAAGCCTTAAGATTTTCGCTTTAGTCAGGCCTAAATTACCTATATTTCTTTCATTTTCCTTATTTTTCTCCTTTGAATCTTTATAATCATCAAAGTTTATAAAAACAAATCAAATTGGGGTGATTTTTATAGATATTTAACATAATCTGAATGAGATAAGTGTTAAATTGATCTAAAAATTAACTTATATTGGGAACTTATTAGTGACCGATCAACCTTCGTAAGGATTTGGCATGGAGGCACCATAGGGTTTCTTCACTCTCCTAAATGCCCAGCCAGATCAAGTCAGGCACCTGAAGTTGGAGTTGACTTGACCGATTCATGTTTTCTTGACCGAAGCTAAGTTAGGCCAAAGAAAGAAGATGATTCTATGGTGGAGAATGACGCGAAAGTTAGTGGTGAATGAGAAGATATGTCTTGGGTTTTGTGTGTTTTGGTGGGATGGAGGTGGTTAATGGTTCTCTTAAGAGATTGAGCCAACTCTAGAGAAAGATGGCTAAAGAAGACCACATGGGATGCTATATCCTAGACTTTAGTGACAATTTTGAATGGCTTAAAATTTTGGCAGCATTTCATTACCAATCTCCAAGTAAGTTTATAAGTGGAAGAGACCTTTATTTATAGATGAAGGTGTTTCCAAAGTAGATCAAAACCCTAAAATTCTATTTTGCACCAAACCTTAAAAATCTTGTCTTAGTGAGGGAAAGTTTGACATGTAACACTCTAAATTTTAGAAAAACTCTTCACTCCTAGAATATTATTTGGAAAGCCACTTTAGAAAAAAAAAATTCTCCACTAGGAAATGACACATGGTCACTACCTTTGTAAAAAAACTCTCAACTAGGAGCTTGCCATGTGGCCAATATGTCTCATGTGGGACACCCTCCACCAAACTAGGATTATAAAACTAATCACCCAAGATTAGCTGAAAATAGGTGAAAATAGTGCCATACAACTTAGACAAGATTGTTCAAAACCCTATACTACTTGATCCTTAATACAAGACCTAAAATGAAATCCTATACTACTTGACCCTTAATACAAGGTCTATAAATACTACATGATGACTCAAGTAATAAGAATTTAGTTTCATCTTGCATAAATGACTCTAACTTTTCTTGAATTTATTTGGTCATGTTCATTATGATTAGACTCTTGACTAAAGGTATGACATCATTTTATAACCTCCACAAAATAATCCAATATATATATATATATATATATATATATATATTGGGATTAAGAACAAATAATATTTCAAATTTCACATTTTCAATTACTTATAAACAATCATAAGGATAATAAAAGTTTAAATTGAGGAATCAAGTACCAAGCACTTATTAAGGGTGTGAAAAAAATTGCAAACTTACTAAATTTATTTGAATTAACATTATCTATGTAGAAATTACTAATTTTAAATACGTGTGAGCCGTAGAGAGAGAGAAAAATGGCAGAACAAAGTCATCTTAGATTTGGTATGTGGAATGTGAAATACAGGGAAAGATAATGTATAGGGTTTTTATTTTAGAGAATCCTATATAATTAGAAAGATAGCTCAATTTCTAACACCATATAATTGTTAATATATCCATTAGTTAAGTTATTTTTCTAATTCATTAATATTTGAGCTAATAATACACATAATCATACTATTTATAAGAAATCATTAATCTCCCAAAATACCATGCTTAACAAAAAGTCACTTAATTGAATTTGGTATAATTATATTGCAAAACGAAAACGGAACTTGAAAGAAAAAAAAAACAGTTATATATTAACCATTTAAATGATTTTAAATTATCATCAGATTATAAAGTACAATGCATTGTGAATGTCTTGACTTTTATAAAAAATTATCCAAGAAAAGTCATACTAATAATGAAAAGTAGAAAAAAAAATGAACTACTAGTAAATAATTATTAAATTAAAAAATGAAAAGTAGAAAAAAAAATAAAGTAATTTTCATATAATTGATGGCATGTTTCACGTTAGAAAAACGTCGATCATGGGTTTGACCAACATAAAATATTTCTTGGTTTATGTATGGAAGCTTTCGAATTAGTGCTAACAGAAACAATAAGGTTCACTTAGAGTGAGTCCAACAATTTAAAAAGCAACCATTAAATTAAGAAATTCAAATGCAATTTAGTGACTTATGTTAATAAGACAAATTGCTTAATTTATTGGTAATGAACTATTTAATTGCTTAATAAGACAATAAACCATATATCATTTGGATAGCAACTTATGTTATAATACCATATTATCAGTTTTGGTCCTCTTCTTTGTTATTACAATATCCATTCATATACTCAACTATATGAGAAGGATAAGCTCCCACATTTAAATATAATAGTACACTCTAAGAATCATCATGAAGATAAGCTTCTGAAAATTAATGAAAGAATTTAAGATAATTATTATAAACATTAGTTGTTTATGACAAAGAAATTATTGCACTTAAATTTCAATACCAAAAGTTAAAAAAAAAAAAAAAAGAAAAGGGTTTAGTAACATTTTTTTTACCTATATTTGTAGTTATTATTTAATGTTTTTATTTATTTTTATTCGATGTATATATATATATATATATATATATATATATATATATATATATATATATATTTTTAAAAGACTCAATATATCTGGATGTTAGATCAGCATTAATGCCGTTCTTTCTATTTTATCTATGAGATTAGATCATAAATACATAAAAAAGAATTTATATTAAAATATGTCAATTTATTACCTTTAAATGACATTAACATTAATCCAACCAAAAGACCTACATTAATTTTTTTTTTAAATGTAAGAATTACATTAGTTTAAAAGTAAATAAAATATTATTGAATTATTATTATTATTATAAATATAAAGACCAAAAATATTATTGGAAAGTTTTATAGGACCCCAAACATCAGTTTTAAAAAAGAATTTTAAAAAAGAAATAATTCTATAAGTCATATATTAAATGTACAACTTGACATTAAATTCCATAAAATAAAAATGTGCACCTTTTAACCAAACATGTTTTAAATTGTGAAGAATTTTGTGATGGGATGTGCATATTAATGACAATGAAGTTATGAATAATTTTTACACCATTTAGTATGGCACGCATGCTATGGAAGATAACGTTCTATGAAATTTATACCAACCAAACTCTCATTTGAAAATAAATTAAAATAAATATTTGGTGGAATTTTATTTATTTTTTGTCACCTGCTTGAAATTTAATAATAGAACATGAAAGGTCCATACGCATAATTAAATTATACAAGAAAACCAGTGAGACACATTTAATTCCAATTAGAATATATCTAAAAATCTTATCTGTAGTACAAACAAAGATAATTGAGGGCAGCTATCTATCATAAACTTTTGACCACAAAACTATTATAAGACACATTTTTCTTTAATCTTTTGTACTGTTTTTTAAATAATACATTAACATTACAATATTAATATGCATCGCCATTTAACTTTTTATTTAGTCATCCTCATTTAACTTCTATTTGTCAATACATTAGTAATTCATAAGTGCCAAATGATTTTAGATATCAGAAGTAGTAATTTTTATTTTAGAAAAATAAAAGAAATAATATTTTACGAGAACCAAAATTAAAATTCACTAATTTAGAAAGAAATAAAAACATATTTAAAGATTTTTAAATTTATTAAATTAATTTGTTTTCAGTAGAAGAAAAGAGAACATAAAAGAGAAAGATATGAAAGAAAAAAGATATCATTAAAGATAAATAATTGGTATATTAAATAAAAAGAAAAGAGAGAATGAGTAAAAAGAAAACTATTCTAAAGAGAAACATAATCAAGAAATTAACATCATCTTATTTGCAAACTAAACTAGTTAAAATGCAATTTACCATCTTTTTCAATAATTGTGGATTTATTCATTTTATCTCCAAAAATTGGATGTGACCTTTAGATCTAACATTGAGAGAAAAGTAGTATTAGGAGAAACTTTGGTTATAAGGTTAGCTAGATGCAATTAAGACAGTTTATTAACAAAACCAATGTCAGGTTTTCCAACAACATATTTCTATCTTTAAACTCTTCAGTAGTTTTGGTAGTAAGTTTTACTTTAGAGAAAAATTAACTGTCGAAACCGTTTGAAGAATTTCAAAATTCAACTTTATACAATAAAAAGAAAATCATCAATAAAAAGTAATAAGGAGAGATTTTAAAAACATGAATAACAATGTAATATGACTTTAAACCATCTAAAAATCTCACTATCATATGTTACTTTGTTCTAAAACTATAAGATTAGCCTAGTAATAAAAGATGGACTAATTGTGAAAGAGGATGTGAGTTCAATTTTTTCCTACTAATATTTTGGGAGATATAAACTAACAAAATTAACAACTAACATTTATCAATAAAAAGAAAAATTTTGTACTTTCATAAAAAAGAGGAAAACTTGATAAACAACAAATTATATCTAGATCCAATTTATAATCATAATTGTTCTTTGGTGCTCAAGTTAAAATTTCTTCTCATTAAATTTTAAATATAGAGTCACCTTTATATATGGTGTGAAAACTTTAGTACTATTTTTCCCAATATAAATCCAATTATTCATTAAAAATCATTGTGAGAAATCATTGTAGGAAATCACAATTAAGCACACATCATATTTAGTGACACTTTTTTATTTTTTTTATATATTTTTTCTTAAAAAAAATTAATATTTAATCTTTTGATTTTTTCTTCTTCTTCTCTCTGTCGTATTTTTTACTTTTCTTTGGATATCTTTATAAACTTATACTAAAAAGTTAGAGAGAAACATAACCAAGAAACTAAACTACTTAAAATTCAATTAACTATTTACAATTTTCATAATTGTGAATTTATCCTTTATATAGTTTTTAAAATATATCTTATTCAATTTTTTTCCATTAAACGTCATTTATATCCTTTTGTTATTTTACTAAACGAATTTGTACAAGCACTAAATCACACTAGTGAAAAAACGCTGTTTAACGTCGGTTATTTTGGGCTTTTAACATCAGATCCCGAATCGACGTCTATTCGAGTAACGTTAAATGAGACGTCGGACCCCATAGGTCAGACATCTACATAGACGTCGGACTATATAGGTCAGACGTCTATATAGACGTTAGACTCAGATCAGACATCTAAAATGTCGTCGTATTTGATAGGATCTTTCTCCGCTTGAGGCCTCTCGAGTTGCTCCTAGGTCATGGTGATTCGAGTTTACAACTTTATATTTTAGTTGAAGAGAATGGATTGTATGTTCTTATTTTGTATTGGACGGTTTTGATAATGTAGTGGAGGGAATTGAGGGAGTGCAAAACGCAAGAAATCACCGTCCAAGAACGCTGCCTAAGGACATGAGCAAAACTGTACAAAAACTCAATGAAAACACATTTTAATCGATTCAAATGAAAAATAATTCATCAAAGAGTAATGTAATCGGAGTAAAATTAATTTTAAATAGTGCAAAAGTGAGAAAACGAACCTGAAAAACGTAGCCTGTGCAGAGAAAACGTGAGGAAGATGATGAACAATAAGTACACGTAACTACTGTCTCGCGTTCGCAGTGTTTTAATGCAGACATTTAGACGTCGGTTCCCTTTACAACAGACGTCTAAAGTGCTTTAGAAGTCGGAGTGGCGGGATCAGACGTCTAAATGGAGTCAAAAAGTGACTTTTTAAATTTCTGGATTTAGGGTTTAGACGTCGGTTCCCATAGTAACATACGTCTAAAGTGCTTTAGAAGTCGGAGTGGCGGGATCAGACGTCTAAATGGTCAAAAAGTGACTTTTTGAATTTCTGGATTTAGGGTTTAGACGTCGGTTCCCAGAGTAACAGACGTCTAAAGTGACTTTTTGAATTTTTGGATTTAGGGTTTAGACGTCGATTCCTAGAGTAACAGACATCTAAAGTGCTTTAGAAGTCGAGGCTCTCCCAACTGACGTCTATATGTCTGACAGATAGGTGAATAGCCATTAATTTCCGCCATATAGACGTCGGGGCCCCTCCTAACAAGCGTCTATATGACTGAAAGAAATGACTTTTCACCCACCTGTCAGACATATAGATGTCAGTTAGGAGGGGCCCCGACGTCTAAAATTTTATAAACGTCGGGGCACCTTCTAACTGACGTCTATATGGCCAACTTATTTACGAAAATGCCACCGGTCATCAATATACGTCGTGCTTACCCTTAACCGACGTCTAAGAAGTGACGTTAAATAGCGTTTTTAAAAGTTTTGGAAGTGACACTAGTGCAAATTTGCACTAATGTCACTTCCAAAACTTTTAACTTAGCCTGAAGAAGAAACAATGTTGATAAGTAAATATAAAACAATGCTAAGACATAAGTGGATAAAGAATAACTTGATAATTTTAAAAGTAGAAGAAATTATTAAAAAAACATAATATTTATATTTCTCTTATAAAATAGTAAATTTTCTTTAACATTGTTATTTTAAATGAACTAGATTGTATAAAAGATATAATAATCATGTCTCTAAAAAAATAGGATAGTTTAATATAAAGTTTATACCAAGAAAAAGAAATTAAAAAAATATTCACTAGGGTTACTCTTCTTCAGCTTGCAAGGTAGGTGGGTTAAACCATACCATACAAGAAAATTTATACAACATAGCATCGAAACCAAATGGAATCAAGTTAGCTCATACCATGCTAAAACCAAAATTAACATTACCGATAGAATAAATATTATTCTCTTGTAATTACTTGAATTGATATCTTGTTATTAGATTCAAAATCATTCTCTTATAATTAAGGTAATTGATTTTCTATAACTAGGTCAATAGTTCCTAGTAATTATGTTGCGCATAAATTAGAAAGTTGAATATAGTCATATGGCTTGGTTATTTGTACCCTTAATTAATAAGAAGACATTCAAATTATCATATGTTTTTACATAGTATCACGAGTCTCTCTTTAATCCAAACATCGTCTCTCTTTGTGTCTGATGTTTGTGTTTTGTTTTTTTTTTTTGTCTTTTTCACGCTACCTTATGCTCCAAGGCTCTCTTTTGCACTATTGCAACTCCTAATCACCATTGTATTCCATCTTCACCAACAACCTGCTTTCGTACCCTCACTTCCTTTCTTCTCCAACTTGTGCACTGCCCCTTCTCTTCCAGCGTCTATAAGCCACCCTTCCCTACTAGCCCAATTGCCTCCTCTTCTTTCCTTCGTGGACCTATGTCCACCGTTGATTCCATATCTTCAACCAACTTCAATCTTAGCTCCTCACTAATCACCGTGGTTCCTACACCAAAGTTCTCGTCGAGTAAACCTAAACTTCACCTAGCACTCACGATCACTAATATAAAAAATAACATCCCTTTTATCTTGGACATGGAAAAGGACCATCATGTTATATGGGCTAAACTTTTTGAAACTCATGCTCGGTAAGGAGCGTCCCTCACCATATCATCCCTCAACCTAGGAAGGAAGGTTTGACTTCAATCAATGCTAATGATGAACAGTGGACCACTCACTACAAGAAAAATTGATATTTAGCTATTTTGTGGAGGCTATAAAAACCCTCCACAAATTAACATTATTTAAGAGGGTTACAATGAGTTGTATGAAGCCTAATAATAGTGGGAGTTTTAATTATTTTTTTAATAGGTTTACGACATCCACAAATTAGGATACACTTTTCACATTCCAACCTTCCCTCCTACACTCAAATATCCCAAAATTTCCTATGTTTTCCTTAAATTTCCCACCCCTAGCATGACACATTTGAAATTTCCCCAAATTTCTTCACGTTCTTATTCATCAATGTGTATAGCGAAAATCCAATATTTTCCTTTTTNCCATCGGGATGTCTGTGCAAGGCTTGCATTGTGTTTTGAGTTCAACAAGCATTTGTGTCCGTCATCGCTCGACCTGGGTTTAGAAAACTAGTGTGCTTGTCAATCGGCTTAGGTTTAACAAACCTGTTCATTAACCTAGTCATTCTAGTGAGTTCAACAGCCAACCATTGCTCATGGCCATTGCTCATCTTTACAATGTATCATTTTCTACCCCAACATTCTTCTAGGCCTTTAAGGTAGGAACAACATGGACCTCTTCCCATATTTCTTTATTATTTGGTATTCAACTGATTTTTTTTTCTGTTTGTGATGATACAAACTCATATTGTCTAGTCTGAATTAAGGTTTGTTGGGTGTAGTTTTTGTGCCTTATAGATTCAAAGAATTTCCAACAAAACAATTAAAACCCTTTTCTACAAAGAGGCGGTGAGAAACACCATACAAAAGGTAACTATCATCCTTACCTCTTTTTACTATAAGTGTTTGTGCCTTAGTAAAGATTTAAAATTAAGTGTCATTATAGGACAAGGTTTCACTTCAACAACCATAAATTTATGTCAAATATAAGTGTTAAAGGTTGGTTATCTCAAATTGAAAATTATGATCCATATATGTCACTATTATTGTTGTATATGGTTGTTCTGTAAAATGTGACCTTAAATATGATGTTAGAGACAGTAATTTTAGCCTTTGTTTGGTTGTCTAATGCATTCTTAAAATTGTTCATATGTAGTGTTTGTTGAAGGTATATAAAGATACCAAGAATGGGATGTTAGGGCCTAATTATTCTACCAAATTATCACCATGGCTTGCCTTAGGAAGTTTGTCTCCTCGTTTCATATATGAAAAGGTTAAAGCTTGAAATGATTTCTATGCTTTGTATTGTATAACAACTAAGAAATGAGAATATATGAGTTAACAAACTTCAGTCTGTTCTTTATATGTAATGAGATATGAGAACGAAATATCGACAAATAGTTATACCTATTGGTAAGTCGAAACATTACATATTTCTTATTAATGTATATCTATGTCATATTTCAAAATAATATTTATTCTCCTATTGCTATTTTGTTATTCATCCCTTAAATCTAACTTTTCTCTCGCGTTTTACAGAGTTATGGTTTTCAATTTTTCTGGTTTTGATGTGCAAGTGAGAAAAAACATCTTCCTATAACACTTCGTCTTTAAAATGTTTGTTCATATTACTTAGGTAAAATTTTTTTTCTTTTCAAGTGGCCCTAGGAAAGTTTGTTCACAACTAAAGCCAAGACAAGAATTTGTTTGAATCTTGAAGAAATGGTTGTATCGGGTACAATTTCTAAGGTAGACTACTACTTAAGCCTTTAATTTTACTAAAAGAGATGTTTTCTCCCATATGTGTTTGTTGCTTTAATTAATAACATATACATACACACCTTTATATACATTAGGCACATTCATGTCTTACCATGTTGCTTCAGCTCACGTCAGTAATCAGTAATGGATACATTTTCTTTTGATCCTTTTATATGTATACTGATTTGTAACATATAAATAACTTTAACATATTACACAATCTATAAAAACATGACTAAAATTTTGGAGCAATTACTGCAAAGTTCAAGCTTTTTACATTATGTACATAATTAATGAAGAAAAGCACATACCAAAAAAAGTGGAAAGAAATTATTGATTTCCATAATATCATTTCTCAAAACTGTAAAATTAGAAATCAGGAACAAAAAGATAACTGAGGTGTATATTATGGTTTATCAATCAGTTATAGATTTCATTTCATATCAATCTGCATACCTTTTTCTTTTAGTAACTCAGGTTAAACTCTACCAAGTACGTTACATCTTTGATGTCTTTTTTTTCAAATTATAGGTTTATAGCTATTTTACTTGATGAGTTTGGTTTTCAACCCTATTCTGAATGTGTGGAGTAAAATAATCGTAAGGCTTTGACGACCATCACATGTAATCTTTCATTCATTTGATACAAATGCATGTTGATTAACTACTTTAGGTATGATTTTTGTTTGTTTTAACCGATTGTTTTCATGTTCTTGTATTTCATAGGCGCATTATACTTTCTCTCTCACATGTGACAACACTTTATTCTGATGAACCCACGTTTTAAAGGTTAGTTTTCATTTTCGATTTGAAGAACTTGCTTGTTGAACTTGTTTGTTATTGTTGTTACGGATTTTTGGAGGTGTTCTTCAGTGAGGTCTTTATAACGATGTTTTAGACTCTCATTTTAACACACACAAGTACACTTTTAAAACTGAGCAAAGTGTTATATAGGGTTTGTGTAACCCTTGTGCTTTAACTTTGAGAACTTGGTGTTGGGATAGAGCGAGAACTTTCACTAGGAGTGTGATCAAGTGTTGTTGTTGTTGAGTTAAAGTTTGTCATCCTTTGTGAAGATTCAAAAGAGGTGTTCATCCTTCGTGAAGCATTCGGAGGAGGTGTTCATCCCTTGTGATTTTCAGCGAAAGTGGGTATCATCTTTTAGGGTAACAAGAGAGGTGTTTCTAAACCCTTAAACTTGTCTTTCTGTGTGATTGTAATAATTTACTGGTTTTGTGCTAGTGGATAATTAATCTTTGTTTGGGATTAACAACTCAACGTAAATTCCTTGGGATTTGAACCAGTATAAAATTAGTTGTGCAAATCCCTCTTTTTCTACATTCTTTATTATTGTTGATATTATTTGTTAAGTAATTTTCAAAGCACAAGAAATCAATTCACCCTGTCATATTGATATTTGTCTAAACACACTAACCATTCCATTGCATCGCTCTAACAATTGGAATCAGAGCTTGCTTTGATAGTTATTCACAAAAAATAATGTTTGAACAATATCAAGTTTTTGCACAAGGTGCTTCAATTGACAGACACCTTTTTTTGTTAGAAAAAATTATGCTTTTTAGAAAATAAGAATGCAAATATTTTTAGAGTCTGTCGAATATTGGTATTTGGGATGCTGTTGAAAATGGTCCTTTTGTTCTTATTATTACTGTTAATAACGTGAAAGAACCTAAGCCCTATGCCTAATGGACTATTGATGAGGAAAGAAGGGCTCAATATGATGTTAGGGCCAGAAATATTATTTCATCTGCTTTAACCCTTGATGAGTTTTACAAGATTTCTGTTTGTAAAAGCACTTAGAAAATGTGGAAAATTTTAAGAGTAACTCATGAAGGCACGGATGAAGTTAAGTGTGCTCAAAAGAACTCTTTAGTCAAAGAATATGAGGAATTTCGGATGAAACACTGGAACATAATCCACGATGTGTAAAATCGTTTTACACACATCGTCAATCAACTATCCGATTTAGGTAAGAATTTTGACATTGAAGAGTTAAATATTAAAATTCTAAAATCTTTGAACAGAACATGGCAGCCAAAAGTCACGACCATCACAAAGTCACAAAATCTTGCAACCATGGCGGCTCTGTTTCGTAAACTAAGAGAGCATGAGATTAAACTTGTAAGATTGAAAGAAGAAGATGATCGAGGAATAAAAAGAAATATTGATTTTAAATCAAAGGTTGTCAATAGCAAAAGTGTCAAAGACAATGAAGATTTTGAATGCAAGATTCGAAATAATTGATAAGAATGCTCACAAAGCTCATGAAGAACAAGGGAAAATACAAAGATCGCAAAAAGAAGAATCAAGGATCCTCCTCAAAATTTAGGTGTTATGGTTATGGAGAATTAAGACATATCAAATCAAATTGTCCAAATAAAGAAAGAAAATTCTCCTAAATAAAGGATTGAGAAGAGTATAATTCAGACTCTTCATCAAGCTCCAAATCAAGCATTAACGACTTTAATGAGCAAACAAATACCTGTTTAATGGACAACAATATAGCTAGAAGCCAAGTAAGTACCTCCAGCGATTTTGATATTTTTGATGATATAGATCTTGATGAAGATGAATTGCATGATACTTTTAGGGAATTATTGCTGAAATTAGAAAAATTAGATCTTGCTTATAAGAAATTAAAAATTGATTTTAATGAACTATATATTGATTTGCACGACTCAGAGAAGGTATATGATGGTAGAAGGAGATGCAGAAACACTTTCTTCACCCCTCGGAGGCGGATTTTGGATGCGGGAGCTCCAATCTACAAATTCTAGGGTTTTATCTTTCATTCTTTTCATTATTTTCATCTAGTTTACCATGTCTATGGTGAATTAAAACCTCCATTGTTGTAGGGGAAACGATGTAATCCTTTGAAACTCTCATGTATTGAATTGATTCTTAATCTACATGCTTTACTTCATAAATTGTTAGGGTTTTTTTCTCTATACTCTATGCATGCTTTGTTTAACTCATTCAATTGCATAATCATTGATTTTGTCAATATGGACACATACGGGGAAATCTAGACATGGGGAAATTCTCTCGGGAGCAATATTACCTAAACATAGGGATAGGAGGATCGATTGCCTTTAAACTTTTGTGCGAATGTAATGCATGATCAATTTTTAGGGAGACAAGACATTGTAAACTAGTAATTAGGAGTAGGCTCTCTTCACTGAGACATCAGGTTTAGGCTAAATTAGAAAGTGACATTGACATTAATAAAGAAGTTAAATTTGTACATACATTAGAGTGGATAGGATAAGTCGTAAACCCCAACAACATAATTCATCCATATATATTATTCACCTGCGTATTTTCTTGGTCAATTGATCAACACTGCATTCATGTTTATTTTCTGTTTTGCATTCTAAACCTAATTTTTGTTCTCAAGTCTTAAATAATCAACATATCACATGATTGTCTAAGCCAATGAATCTCTAGGAAAAATGATACTTGGTCTTACCATTTATATTACTTGATATGATTCGGTACACTTGTCGGAGTTTTAACAGTTAGTAATGATGAATGTACATCTTGCATAAATTTGAAGAAATGGCAAGAAACAACCAAAGGTGAATGTAGTAAAACCTTTATAGAAAAGAAAAAGGTTATTAAAAATATGTATGTTCCTCAATATAAAAATAGAACTAAAAGAACCTATAGAGTTTGGGTAGAAGAAGAAACTACTTATAGGAACCCAAATGTTGTTACTTGTTTCTATTGCATGAAAAATGGTCATACATCAAATAAATGTAGAATAGAACATTATGGTATTCCAAAAAGAATGTATGCATGGATTCCTATTATAAATTAACTTGTCTTTAACTTCAAAGGTCCCAAATAAGTATTTCTTTCGGGGTCCAAAATATTATTTTTCTATTTTGCATGTTATTTCAAAATTAAGGAAGAAGATTTTGGGTGTGCAACAAAACTTGGTAAAGTATGGTTTGTCAAATTGAGAGGGAGTTTTTAACATGAAAAGAAAAAAATGATATTTTTAAAACTACTTCTCTTTCTTTCTTAAGATATAAAATTTAGGTGCAATTTAATTTTGTTCACTAAGGAGGGTACGTCTTTACACTTTTCATTTTTTTGTTAAGATTTCTAAATTTATTGTATTTACTACGTTTGGAATTATGACTCATGTTTCCCTTTAATAAAAATTATGATAATTGTTATTAATTTGTTTATGGCTTATATTCAAGGGAAGTTCTTATATTAAGGGGGAGAAATAATTTAATCATACACAACGCTTTTTATAATGATTGAAAAGGGAGAGAAGTATGTTTACAAGACTTAATTATATTTATCTCTTGTCTACTAATTCATTTTCTTTAAATTATGTATGAGTTACAAATTAGTACAAGTTACAAAAATCTTTAAATAAAAGTAAATCAAAGAGTTTTTTATCATTATAAAAATGGGGGAAATTATTAGCATAAAACTGAAGAGAAGAAGTTTTGATGATGTCTCAAAGTCAAGTCTCAAGTGCTCTTGTTGTAAGAAAATCTTCATGAAGACTTGTCTTGTGTTAAAGATTTTGTAATTTGGTAGATTTATGTATAGGATGTGGTTTATCTTTGATTCTAAGTATTGTTTGCCTTAGGTTGCATTAAAAATCGTTTTGAATCAGAAAACCTCATTTTATACTCAAGATAATCGATTATCAAATTATAATAATCGATTATCAGTAATAAATTATGACTTGCCATAATCGATTATCACGAACAATTATGAGAACTTTTAAGAAGATTTTTTACTATTATGCATTCATTAAATGCATAATCGATTACCATAAGTGGATAATCGATTACCATAAGTAGATAATCGATTATCACACGTTAATTAGTTGAGAACGAATTTTTGGAGGTGTCCTTGAGTGAGGTCTTTATAAAGATGTTTTAGACTTTCATTCTAGCACACACAACTACACTTGTGAAATTGAGTGAAGTGTGATCTAGGGTTTGTGTAACCCTTGTGCTTTGACTTTGAGAACTTGGTGTTGGCATGGAGCGAGAACTTTCACTGGGAGTCTGATCAAGTGTTGTTGTTGTTGCTGAGTTAAAGTTTGTCATCATTTGTGAAGATTCAAAGGAGGTGGTCATTCTTTGTGAAGAATTTGAAGGAGGTGTTCATCCCTTGAGGTTTTAAGCGGAAATGAGTATCATCTCTTGGAGTAACAAAAGAAGTGTTTCTAAACCCTTAAACTTGTCTTTTTGTGTGATTCTAATAGTTTACTGGTTTTGTGCTAGTGGATAGTTAATCTCTGGTTGGGATTAATAACTAGACGCAAGATCTAAGCCAGTATAAAATTACTTGTGCAAATCTCGATTTCCATACACTCTTTATTGTTGTTGATATTGTTTGTTAAGTAATTTTTATAAAGAGAGAAGGAAAATTATTTTCAAAGAACAGGAAATCAATTCACCCTGTCATCTTGATATTTGTCTAAATACACTAACCACCATTTCACTGCACTGCTCTAACATCTTGTTGACTCTGCAATCTTCTCTTAAAGCTTCATTTTTCTCTCCCTCATACTACTTTGATATATTGTGATAATGTTAGTGTCATTTATATATACAATAATCCTATTTAGTATTAATATACAGGAAAATGATATTTTAACACCAATTTTTTGACACCATTCTGACACTTCACACGTGTCAAAATGTGGTTAGACGATTTCAAATTAAAAAAAAAATTGGCTTTTCTCTTCCAAATATACCTTTGCCTCAGTTCTTTTTAATTTGAAATCATCCCACCACATTTTGACATGTGTACAGTATCAAAATGGTGTCAAAAATTGGTGTTAAAATATCATTTTCCTAATATACAAAACATATTAAGATGAATATTCATTTTGTTAAAAAGCACGAGTTCTTCATGTATCTTCCTTTCACCATATAGCTTATATCTTTACGAAAGGCCTACCTAAGATTCTTTCAAAGATTTTTGGACCAATCTAAATATTTATGAACCTTTCACTTCAATGGTAGGAATGCGATGAAATATGAACTATTCTTATATAATTAACCCAATTGATTTCCTCATATTAGGTTTAAAATCATTCTCCTATAATTAAGTTAATTGATTTCCTGCAATTAAGTCATTGATTCCTAGTAAAAATGCTATGCGTAGAAAGTTGAATGTAGTCATATCACTTCACTATTTATACCCATTTCCAATGAATAAGAAGACACGCATTCAAACTATTATATGTTTGTTATAAATGCATAATAAAGAGAGAAAAGAAATTATACTTATATAAAACTCACGTATTGTCAAACCATTCATTATTATTAGATCATTTTATTCAAAACTGCCATTCGGCTTCAAATTTCCTAAATTAAATCATGTTTAAAATTGTATCATTCATGTAAATTAAAAAAAGAAATCATGTAAATTAAAAATATCATATTTGTAAAATTTTGAAAAAAAAAATCGAAAAAACAATCAAAATAATACACAATTATAATCAATGGTTAAATCAATATTACGTATACAATTATTGCAATATTACATATACAATTATGGATAGAATAATATTTTATGTAAGCTATATTGATGGATGGAATAAATAAAATTCTCAATTTGTACTAAATTATTAATGATGTAATTGTTAAGGTAAAATTTTATTCTTCTCTCACACACACATTGGTTCGAAAGGATGGAAAGAACTTAAAATTCCAAGTTCAGCTGTCATCATAATATTCCAGAAAACAATATTACATTACAGATGACAAAAAGGATGTAATGAAGAAAAGTTAATGAAAACAAAACTTTCTCTCTAACCTGGAAACTCTTGAATTTGAAATTTAAAGTCAGTTCAAGAATGCAAAAGGAAAATATATCCATCACTTCACCTTTGAGTCTTGCTTATCCAATTAAGAATATGAGAACAATCTTCCCCCTTCACAAAATGCCTTCATAAGAAAACAACATTTAAATTAAATCGTTTTGTTACAAGGAATATAGTTTACTATAAGTAAATATTATACTTTGCCCAAAACAAATAAATGTACCTATTTCTGGAGCGGTAAGACTTTAGATGTTTTTCATCTCGGCGATTAGAAATATCTCTCGACATTCTTAAGTGTTCAGGCACAGGAAGACTTCCATTCCAATCATGGTATGCGCCATTAATGAAACTGAGAATGGTTTCCTGGCATGAGTAGTTCATTTCAAGATAAAGCATACAAGAGAGAAATAAACAAAAGAACGGATTGCCCAACAGAAAAACAAACATTATCCTTAAGGTTAAAAAAAAAACAAATATAGAAGGAAACCGTTATTTAGGTTTAATGAAACTACTTAAGTTTACAGCTGCTTCCAACCCCTAAAACTTGAAAAAGGTACTACGAGCAATTGCATCTTCAATCTTTGGGAGACATAACTTTAGTAGTTTTCTATGAATTCAAAATTGATGAGAACACAAGTTTGTTGGCTTTAGAGTAGTGTTAATGTGAAATAAAAAGAGAAACATGTGTTCACAAGGTAACACCCAGTGGCGAAAGATTCGATTGTTATACCAGAGGTTTAGAACCATCAAGCCACTGGTATATCTTTTCATTACGAAACCATGTCAACTGCCTTTTTGCAAAATTCCTGTAGAAAGTATAAGAAATAACTTGTTAAATAGCTGAATTAAGCTGCTGCTCTGTAGCAACAAAACATGACAAGCATCTAAAGATCAAATAAATATGAAATCCAGTGGAAACAAAATACCAAACAACAGCAGAGGATAACATTGTGATGCATTGGCGAGATAGAACTAAGGTACTATAGGTTTTTTTTCCTGATGAAATCATTTCAACATACCAGCATGTATTTTATGGGTGGGTATAAATGATGGCAATGATCTACTTGAACCACGTCATAGTAATAGGCTAAGAATAGAAACACTTTCGACATAAACAGGATGTGAAAGCACAAGCCACCATCCTTGACATATGATAGATTGAAGCCGACCAAGGAAAGCTTTTTTTAAACAGCCACGTGTACAGAATACTAATTGGCAGCATACACCAGTTTTTGAAACACGACAAGCAAGTAGAACATCAAAATAAGCAAACAAACAACTTGCTCAAAAATTGTTATCTGATTACGATACTACAAGAGATTGAAAATTCATGAATCATAATTGGGTTTTGTTACTGAACTTATTTTAAGCTGAACATCTTTTTAGTTAATATCATGGGTACTATGGTATAATATCCAATGTGCATGTTGTTGAACTTGACATTTAATTATACAAACCCCTAGTGCTCACTTTGGAATTAAAACATAAAAGAGATCATCCTGGGATAGGGATATATGTTCTATGGGATCAATTCAGTACCTTGTCACTACTACACTATACATGAAAACATTAGCCTCGAATTCAATGGCAAGAGAAAACATAAATCAAGCTCACATATTTATATCTTGCCCGTTTGAACTGGAGAATAACTTATCATAGTAGCACTTTTCTTTTCTTCTTTATATACATTTCCTTTTTTAGTATATGAAGGCAGCCTAAAGTAATAGTGATACCGTTTAAGAAAACAACAACTACAAAACCAACATTAACAGAAAAGCCCAAACAAAGTTTTGGAGAATTTTACCGATAGAGATTTGGCATGAACTAGCATGGAAAAATTCCTAGAAGAGGCAGCATTCAGAATTGAAGCAGTGCTTCCTCTTGCACATTTCACTTGTTGGTCCAAGTGATCTCAAATGGTTATTAGACACGAGAAAGAGATAGAGGATCCTCGCATGGTCTTAAAAGTTCTCATACAAAATGAAAGAGCATGTTCTGTAGTCTGTATTCTAAATTTCTCATTTAATTCAACTTTATAACAACAAAGCTGTAATATTTTAACAGTAGAAACATTCAGTGAACAAAGATTTACTCAAACCAAAATCATTTAAAGGAAAATAATTAATTTTTAATATATACAGAATATTTTAACTGAAAAGGAAAACTAGAGTACTATGCTATTTTTATCTTATAAAACAACAAAATGCATTACCGTGATGCTTTTTGAAATTCAAACAAGAATTTGTAAAACTCTGCAGCAGAACTCTGACCCCCTTGCTCTCTGCATCTTTGTAAGTACTCCATGGCCTGAAATTGGTGAAACATGTATACAAAATGAGTAAATTCATCACAACTATTTCAGTAGAAAATAAAATGATCAACATACACATGCTCTATGGGCCATCAACTACTTTACATCACTAATGCTTAATATAGTACTGTAATTTTATATTAAACACGCCATTAAAAACAGGAAAGTTGGAGTCATTCTACTTCAATTTCAACCAACACTGTTTTATTGTATAAAGAACTTCTTGAGGTACACAATATACAAGTATATTCATCATTTGAAATTTTAAGATGGTAACATTAAAATGTGATATAGAAAATGTAAGATATACTTGTCTGTAACCAATTGCTTTAGTTGCAGAATTGGAGTTTGGATGAAGACCCGTATCAAGAAGCCACTGAGCCTCAGACAAAAGCCCATCCCTTCCTGCAGTTGAAGAGAGCTAAGAGACTTGTTGCAATCAAATTCATATATTATGACAGAGAGCTTGTCATGTATTGTTATAACAGCAAGGTATGCACTGTGCCCATGCATGCATACAGGTAGAGAAGAATACTCTACAAAAGGTAAGGGATTCATATACTAATTGAGTGTTTTCCTGTTCGGGGTATACCTAAAAGCATATCTTCACACCGATAATCAATTGATCTATAGAGGTCAAGTCTATGACTAGAAAGGAAAAAGCACATAAACTCATAGTCTAAATCTGATGAGCTGGTTTCTTCCATTCCATCACTGTACGTGTTCATATCAGATGACTCAGAATCCTCAGCAACACTACATTCACCCTGTTCCCTGAAAGAATCATATGGTACCCGAAATGCAGAAGGAGGTGATCCACTAGACTGCCATTCGAAAGAAATATACATAAATGATGAATTCATAAACATATTTCAGACAATTCAGTAAACCATGGAAATCATGAATTTGACATATATATTCACAGAAACATACAGGCATGTAAGTAATCAGTGGACTACAATGAAGTTCATTTAAAAGAGATAATCGCATAACAACCATTTTACTCCAAAAGAAATGGATATATTCACTGTGGTTGGTATTCAATATCAGCACCAATGTGCAGCATATGAAAGAGAGTTTTCTTCAATCTTTCAATAAGATTAGTAGCCAGAATAGAATTTAGAGTTGCATGAGACTATCAGTAACTTGGCAAGCATACCTTAATAATCTCTAGGCTACGCCGTAGTCGATACCAATCATTCACTGCTAGAAATTGAGCCTTTGGGTCTCCTGCTTTTACCACCAACCGTACAGCTGTATCCCAGTCGTCATTCCTCTGTAGTTCAGCTAATTCTTGATTTACTTCAGATGTAATCACTGGAGAAGCTTTAGGTACATCTGGCTTTCCATATATGAACCTTACATTTCAAACATAACCCAGGTATAGTGTCCCGCATTAGCACATCAACAGCTACATATAGAAAATAAATTCTAACAATATGAGATATAACATTGACAATCCATACAGTGAATGCCCATACCGCTTCCTCCATCTGACAGAAGTTTATAGTATCCAACAAAGCAAAAAAAAATAGACTTGTACTGGATTATGCTACTGTAAAAATAGAATACTAGAAAATTACCATAACGTACTAGTATATTTCACATTCTTAAAGAAATGAGGAAACAGTGAAATACTCAGAAAACCAAGTCTGCATCCCTTGTTTCCTGATATTTGATTATTTTCATCATCTTAATGCGCAACACGAACTTCCACACCCCTATTTCTTTTTTTTTTTTNTTAAGGATATAAATAGCTGAAATTACTAAAGAAATGAATGACTTCCTAAGCAGGTTGTGGAAACAAACAAAGACAAATGGATTTCATTTCCTATTTATGTTTTCTTGTTAACTTATTACAGATATATAATACAACTACTATGCAACAATTAGAGAATTCAATAAGGAGTAAAAAATAGTTAGCATCGTCAAAATAGGTAATTGTAAAAGACATACCATCTTAAATACAAACCAGTGCCTCCAACAACTATGGGAACACGGCCATTGTCAAGAATACATCTTGTAGCTTGCCTTGCATCCTCAAAAAACTGCCCAACAGAATAGTCTGATAAATAATGATTAGTTTAAATTAGTGAAAATAGAAGTCCTTCAAAGTTTCAATAACAAAAATCAACATGAGCTATGCAGCACAAACACCTCCCGTATATGAGTGTCAGGTGTTGAACACATTTTCAGACAAATGTCAATAGCTGTCAATTAAAAATATATTTTGTCTTCTCAAACACTTGAGCCAACACCAAATGGAGACAAAAGTGTTTAGAAAAATCATTTTTTAACTTTTAGAAAAGTCAACTTAAAATATTTAAAACACTTCTCAACTTTTGTTTGGTTAGAGTCATTATCATAGAAAAATTGTAAAACTTAACATGCTGGTTTGAAAAGTTGAATATACCTTTGTGGAAAGGTATAATGCATCTCACTTTGGGACTTTTTTGTAAAGAGATTAAGTGCTTACATTGCAAAATAAACTAATGTATCCCGATAAAATCTTGTGAGGGTCATGACCATGGACGAAAGGTGAACATACTAGAATAAATAAATATTGTTTATTAATTTAGATATTTTGTTACGCTCTAATGTTTCCCATATTTCATTTCATTTGTTATGTAGCATCTCAGTGTGCTATATTTTAGAAATTAGCAGGAGTATTTGGTGTCCAGATCAAAGAACATGCTTCATAGAAGACACAGGAAAAATTATACTCAGTCCAACATAAAACACACCTTCAGATGGGTGCAGTATGTCAACCAGATGATGTGGTACCTCCTAACAAGAGAAACAAACAAAACAAAAGTATATGAGCTAAAATCACAGGTTCCAAAAATGATTGTTCAAGCAAAGAAGAAATTCAAAAAGCTTATAACAATCCGGGTAAACCATGCGTTATGTCACAATCGCACACCTTTCTTTCGTCTGGGGAAGGCTTTGCAGATCCAACATCAAGCCCCCGATATACCTGCGGTACAATACAAAAGCCAATAAAGCCACATGAATAAAGAAAGAGCACCATTTCATACATCATAAAACGAATTACATATCACCTTTGACATAACTGTTAAAGTAATTATTCCAGAAATCAACATTCTTTAAAGGGAAAGACAATGTAAAGTTTAGACCGAATTTATCCGAACTAAACTCAACAAAAACAACAAAACTTGTTCAATTACAATACACATACATATTTCCAAATTCATAAATAAATATCGTTTCCCTCCATAGCATCTTCATGAAAAATCAATTTTGTCCCATAATCATATCTTCTCCTTTTACAAAATAATGTGCTGCAACAATTTAAATCAATAATATTACATCTCATGAAATTATAATAGTAGTAGTATTAGTAGTAATACTAATTCAGCAGCTAAACAAACTTATTACCCATGATTTTGCTGAATGGCAATTTCCATGGAGATTGCTAACTTTTGAACTTAAAACCCCAAAACCCTACGAGCATCACTACCACCACCTCATACGCAGTGCAAAAACACGATTGAGGAAAATGGTTGTTTGTGTTCAAATATAATATTACCTGGACAGAGTCTGCACTGACGATTTCGCCGTTGAGGCTCTTAGCGAGTTCCAATGCGAGGCGGCTCTTGCCCGAACCGGTGGGTCCGGAAATGACAATAACCTTCTCTTTCTTCTTCCTTTGGGATGCAGTCACCAGAAACCGCCGCCGGAAAGTGAACGAGCGCTGCAATGGTGGGACTAGCAACCTCCCAGGAAAACGGAAGCAGGTGCGGAGAGTGCAGACTCCATTGTTAATCATGGTCGAAGTTGCAGTGGTAGTGAAGCGTGCCAAGTTCAAACCAAAGTATAATATGACTGGATAACAGATATATTGTTTAGCTCATTGTTACTTTTAATTTATCCGAGTTTAGAGTTACAAAATCTAATTTACAAGCCAAAGTTGTAAAGAATTTTTTCAAAAAAAACAAATAATAATATTTTTTATTTTTATTCATATTTATGTTCGCATATTATTATTTACTGCTTCTATTTGAAATTTAAAAAAAAAATTGAAGATAAAGTTGTAAAATTTTAATCATATATATATATATATATATATATATATATATATATATATATATATATATATATATATATATATATATATATATATATATATAAGATTTTGTATCAATTAAAATTAGTTTTAGCATCATCTTTATACAAAACTTTTTATTCAATTTTAAAGTTTTCGGAATTTCTATAACCTTTTTAATTAAAAATTATAATTTATAACTTTTACATATTTATTATAATACTATAGTAATATTACTAAGATATTATTAAGTTATTATGCTATAATTTTATTGACGTGATCTAATATCATTCAATCATAAACAAGTGGTTCATCAATTACAATTATAAGAAGTGTTTTTATACCTGAATCTCTATCTGTTCACACCAATAAAGTGATCATTAAAAAAGAAAAATAAAGCATATATGAAACAAATAAAGAAGAGAAAGAAAGCTAATTTACAAAAAGAATATCATATATTAATAAAACATGTTGTATACAATACAAAGCACTCCAAATAATCATACACATATAAACTATATAATCAAAATTTCTTCTAAACTCAATTATTTGAATATGTGTACTTGAGTCAGACTATAAAACCCTACACTTGTGGTAGAAATAAACTGTTCTATCGAGGTACCACACACAAGATTAGCTCGTGATACTGTCATAAAAACTCTAGAGTCATCCTTATGACAAGACCTCTTGTCATTCTTACAACCTAATCACTTTTCTCTATGTAACTATAAATGATTAATAGAATTCAAAGTACCTACACAAAATGGAAGAATACTTGTAAATATATATATATATATATATATATATATATATATATATTATAAACCAAAATCGTACTTGCCAAAATCATAGACTTCATCCAATAAAACACAACCACCTTCAATTGCAAAGATAATTTCATTTTCATCTCTTTTAAAAACACCAATGACCAAATAAAAAAAACTTAAACCCACACAATTATTAAGAAAAATTACACAAGCGCAATTGCTAAACTACTGAATCCAAAACTTAAACCTTTATTTAGAATACTATATTAATTGCTAAACTACTGAATTCAAAACTTAAACCTTTATTTATAATACTATATTATAATATTAAAGAGAACGCAAAAGCCTTAAAATAATGTGTATTTTACAATTTATATTACTACATATAATATACCTTATGATATAATAATATGATTTTTATGCCAAAATTAAAACTTACCTACCAAATTCTCATGTCAAGTATCTAACCAACTAATAGTAAAATTTAAACCATATACTTATTGTACAATTTGTTAAGGAAAGATTTTTTATAAGACTAAATTGTTTAAATGTCTTTATATGTTTTTAAATTTAACAAACAACAATAATGAAATCAGCATATAACAAAGTGTTATCTTTGAAAAAATAACATATTTTGAAGATAAGCGTTTAATGAAAAAGCTTTATGAAATTTAAATGTTTCAGAAAAGTTTTAGTAAACACACTAGTATATGATTAGACGCATTACCAAACCTTGTCCTCACAAAATGTGTCAATGAGCTATGTTAGAGTCTTGTTAAACGCATTCACGCATTCGCATACTTTACTACCTCTCACTATGATGTACAAAATGATGTTTTTAGTAAACACACTAAAAGAGTTTCCTTCCAAAATGAGTTACAAGTTTTAAAAGCTTTAAGGGTACCCAAAAGTTTTGGTTCCATGTATTGGCATAGCAGGACACACATTTATCATTGTTCCACTTTCTTAGGAGGCACATTATTCCCATCTTGCTTGAGGTGGTTATGATAATCTTGGACAAGGAACAACATTTCAACATATGCATACCAAGAAAGATAATTTTTCTCATTTAGTTTCTTGAAAGTAATGGAAGGACTTCCATAGAATGAGACAACAACTCTATAGTAAAACTTCTCATTGACAGAGAAGAAGAAAACAACTAGGATCGAGACAACCCTATGATGACCTTCGACTAGGATGACTTCAGACCTCACCAAAAGGAAGTTCCAACGGTCAAGATAGAGGTAAGGAGCACAACAAAACCTATGAAGGTGGTGTACTGAAGATCCAATGGGAGGATCAGTAACACTTGAATAAGAATTAGTGTTTGGGACCGACAGAAATAGAAACTGAATGTGTGGCAAAACATGGATAAGAATTATTGTGTGGGACCAACAGGGTTGGCCATCACTCAAAAAGGCAGTCTAGATTTGGTGCTCATCAGAGGAAATTGTGGTGATGGTCGATGAACAGCGACAGATGACAACAGACAACGAATAATACCGAAAATAATCGTTGGAGGAAACTAGTAGAGTAGGTGTGAAATTGGTCCACTCTGATAACCAACTTAAGATTAAAACAAAGGAAATATATTTTGGAGAACTTAAATAACTCTTCTTATGATCTACTATTTATAATGGTAGAAAACATCTACAAGAGAAGAGAAAAGATCAAATATTTGTAACACTTAAGTCAAAACTAGGTACTCTCAACTTAGACTTAATAACTACTCTAAAATACTAAGATTTAGTAATTATACTAACCTTTCCTAACCATAAAAATTTGAAGAATTTATCAATTATGTTTAAATTATGAGAATCTTTGATAAAAAAGAAAAAGTTAAAGTAATTTTACTTGATTGACCACTTAATTCATTTTATTTTAACTATTCATGTTTTTTCAACTACAATAAAAAATCATTTTATACAATAAAGATTATCAAAGATTATAAAATAAAATTGAATATAATTTTTATGTTAACAATATAGTTATTTTCATTTGAACAAGAAAAAGTTGGAAATTTTCGTTTTAACTCAATTATTGATTAGTTCAAGAATTTGAAAGAAAGAAAGACAATCCTTTAAATATATATGATTTCGTTATAATTATACCAAGTATTATTTTTGTTGTATTAATAACACTAACTAAGTATATAAATTTTGCATAGATTATTTTGGTTCCTCAAAAATCATTAGTTAACATCCTCCACAGTGCATAACTTCAATAACTATTAAAATTTTATAAAATTCTATTAAAATTAAACAACGAGTTGTAGCAACATATCTTCATTATGTTTTCAAAACTAAAATTAACACCTGAAATTTAGTTTCCTTTCTATATTTCTTCTTGTCATGTTAATACATGTTATTAGAGACAATTTCTTTCTCCACTTCCAACACTCAAAAATTTTAATTTCACCCTCTAATTTAGAATTTTTATTGATACAAAATAAAAAATACATTTTACACAATTTGAAATTTAAATTTTGTATTCCAAATTATACATTTTAGAATACAAAATAAAAAATGTGCTATGAATTCTATGATTCGAAACATAATTTTCAATCAAAGAAGAGCAATAGGGAAAAGGATCTTTTCTGCTTGCATCTCCAATTTTTCTTCGTCCATCCCAGATTTTATTGTGATGTTAAATATGTCCCTTTTCAATATATATATATATATATATATATATATATATATATATATATATATATATATATATATATATATATATAATTATTAAATTAAGTAAGGAGTGCTTACCAAATGTATTTACTGGGGCTATATTTAGTGATCATCCGTTCCCTTACTTATACGTTTATTTTTTGAACGATGACTTATACGTTTATTTTTTAAAGGGTTAAATATGTTTTTAGTCCCTATATTTTGGGGCGATTTTAGTTTTAGTCCATTTTCAAACTATGGTACAATTTAGTCCTTCAACTTTAGAAAACTCTAGTTTTAGTCTTTTTTACTAATTTTTTGTTTAACACATTTTTGCTTCAAATGTTAACTAAAAAACGTATTTGAAACAACAAATAAAGTTAAAAAAAATTAATAAAAAAGACTAAAACCAAAGTTTTCTAAAGTTGAAGAACTAAATTGTACCATAGTTTGAAAATGGACTAAAACCAAAATCGGTCCAAAGTATAAGGATTAAAAACATATTTAACCTTTTTTTTAATAACGAATTTAGTATTTATTTTTATTATATTTTGCATGTATTGTGTTTCGAAAGCCGTAGGATCAAAAGTTTAAGTAACTACTGGATGTTTAAATCTAATTGAGAAAAACATCAAATTTCGAATATAAATAAGTAATCATATAAATAAATAACATATATATATATATATGATCATTTTTAAATAAAGTATATAATTACTTCTGATAGAGATTATTCTGTAGGTTATCTAACTTTTGTTTAAAAAAAGTTCCTAAGTAAAAATTTATTAAAACCAATTACAAAAAATAAAAAAAATATATTCCTTTACATAAAGTCAGACAATTCCTCCGAATACTTGGGAGTGCTTCTCCCGTAGTGCGTTGAAATGCCTATTCTCAGCCTTCTTATTTGGGTATTGTTGAATAACCTCCTTGCAGACCAATCATCATATCATCTTAAAGTTTTACTCAACTTAAATATTCTTAATAGTGCTTCTAAAGAGTCAAGCTTCTCAAGAAACTAAGACGCTAAAGATATATTACTGCCAACCGTTACATAGGTTTGTAAAGCAACATACAATAAGTTAGACAGTCATAAGCCCATAGATCGAATCTAGCCATCAAAAATTGTGAACTTCAGATACCCAACATGCAGGTTCATTAGGAAATAGGAGTAACAATTAAGAAAAATAAATTTTAATTCGTTGAGAAATATGACATAAACTCTATGTTGTCTTGGCACAATTCTTCATTATCTACATAGGCTAGAAAAATCGGCAGTGATCTCACGCTGTGTATGGGTTTCCACCAGGTGCTCCTCCCATATCTCTGCTTGGCACGTCTCTACTGGGAGCATTGTTTGACCATCCTGCATTCGGTTGAAAACCTCCTGTGTTCTGGTTGGGGGGTACCCCTCCAGGACCATAGCCACCACCCATGTTAGGAGGAGGAGGAGGAGGGTAACCACCTCCAGCATTGGGTGGAGCATATCCACCTGCATTTGGTGGGGCGTATCCACCGGCACTGTTAGGAGGATATCCACCTTGGTTGCTGGGAGGAGCATATCCACCTTGGTTGCTGGGAGGAGCATATCCACCTTGGTTGCTGGGAGGAGCATATCCTCCCTGGTTGCTGGGAGGAGCATATCCACCTTGGTTGCTGGGAGGTGCATATCCCCCCTGGTTGCCGGGAGGTGCATATCCACCTGCATTGCTTGGTGGAGCACCACTATTTGGCATAGGAGGCCTACCCTGCATGTCTCTGTTCACAACATTCTCCCTCCTCCTCTCAAAGTTCCTTGACCTATCAGCATTGCGGGGCCTATCATTGCGCCTGTTTCTCTCATTTGCCCTGGCATTGTTTCTAACCCACTCTTCATGATATTTGGGATCATAAGGAACTGCTTGCCCATTAATAAAGGGCTCACCTGATCAGGGAAAGAAAAAGATTTAGGGCACATAGTTATGCCATTTGTTGCTCCAAGGCAGAATTCACGTCCTAACCCACCATGAAACATCCTATCAATAGTAACATCCTAACCCACTATGAAACATTGTAACAATCATAACATGCCACACTATGCTCATGTTATCCAAAAACATTTATGTAACTAAAGGCGCGGTCACAACAACCATACAAAGGCAGACAACAGAACAACAGAACTTACCTCCATAATCCTTTTCCCTAACATTCAAATACGAATCAGGAAGCACCCACCGGACACCTTCCAATTCTGCAATACCAAAAACAAACCATGCATAAGAAATCCTCATCAGCATAAAAATACGAACAAAATCCTGAAGGTTCAAAAACACGGATACCTTTAATCTTGTAAGAAAGCTCTTCCGATACAAGAGCCCCAAACGCAAAGTAATGCCTAGTGGAAACTGAATATATCTTCATCCTAGCTTCCTCTTCACTATAAAAACCAAAATCAAACACTCGAAATAATCAGCCCAAAACCAAGTACGAAATGCACATCTTCAACCTTGACAACTTCTACATAGCTCATTTATGTTCATCTTTCCATTTTTTATGTAAAAAAATATTCATCTTATCATAAAAACAAAGCTCATTCTGTTAATTATAAAAATAAATAAATAAAAACTTAATCAAGTTATTTACCATACCCACAAATCAAAGAGGTGCCTTTTTCTGTTCCTATTATATTAGGACAATCCAACATAATACAAAAAACTACACCGAGTAATGAAACACATGAAATATCCATAAAACATGGATAAAATTAAGAACACCAGCGATTAACGCTGTTGTCGTTACCTTCCGACAACCTTGGCCAAGGTTTTGATGTAGCTATCGATGATTTCGTCGCGAGTGGGATCACCTTCAGGCTTCTCCATGACGACGAGCCAGTGTTCGAAGTCGCAGCCATCGAGCAATATGGTTTCTTTCGGGGGACGATTGGACCAGTTAGGGTTGGGGTCGTTGAGGGAGGAGGTAGTGGCGCGGGTGGAGAGGGCGCGCAAGGACGGCGTGGTGGGGAGGAGGAGGCGGCAGAGAGAGGGATTGGCAGCGACGGAGATGCGACGGAGGAAGGAGATGGCAGAGAGAGAAGAGGGTGGAGGGGAGGTGAAGGAGCGAGAGAGAAAGGGGGCTAGGGTTAGGGTTTTGGGGAAGACACGAGAGAGGATCTGAGTAGCCATGGTTGAAAAGTTCGATGGGTTTGAGAAGAAGACAGTGATATGAAAGGGTTTAGGGTTTTCTGTGTTTGTTCCAGTCTTATAGAGAGATGGTTCTAGAATGTGTTGCACAACCAAACACTGTAAAATATCTTGTCTTTATATTTATTTATTTATTTATTTTCTTCATTTTTATTAGTTAATATCTTACACTTCACCCATGAACATTCCATGAAGTTAATGATTATGAAATTTGCTAATTTATTTGATATATACTTCATAGTAAATATACACTTATCTAAGTAATTTATAATTGTGTGAAAAAAAGTAGGATATTTAAAAGAAAAAAAAAAAACTCATCATGTTATTTTTTACTTTAAAAATGTAGTTAGTATGTTAATTGAATTAGTCAAACACATAATTTAGTTTTTATAATTAATGTAGACTTTCAATTTAAATTATATATGTAAAAAAAATATTGGATTGGCTCTTACAGGAATTAATATTATCATATATGCATTTTTAATTTCATGCTATTGTTTGTTCATAATTTAATCTCTATATGTACAGTGTTTTTTTAAGTGGTCCATGTATACATAAATACTTTAAATTTTGCTTATAAAAATAAAACATTATTAATTCATGTAATAATTGATAATGCATATATGAACAAAAGTAAAAATACATTACCTGTAGAAGGATCAAATTAAGAATATATGGCATATGCATAAATCAAATTTAAAAGTGTTTGAAGTAATTCATTCATAACTCCATATATCAATTTCACAATATTTATCTATAAAAGTAATTTGATAAAAAAAAATACTTAAAGAGGTTAAATTGATAATTTAAAAAGCTATATTATATGTTTAACCTATAAATGGTGATAATTGATCTCCTTTGATTTCTCATGTCTTGAATAGTTGTTTACTTATTTTATAATTCTCTAATTTATCCTTTTTTTTAAAAAAAAACTATTTGATTTTTTTAAGGAAATTATTTTTTCGTATTTTATAATTCTCTAATTTATCCATTTTTTTTAAAAAAAGTACTATTTAATTATTTTTAAGAAAATATTATTTTTTGCATGGTCATATAATGTTTTTAAGTCAAAGTAAAGGAAATTTAAAGTAAATACTTGAAAGTATGTTAAGATGTAAAAAAGAACTGAGGAAGATTTTCATTTTACATAAATAATTTTGAATTCATTATAATGATATTAATAATATAAGATATAAAATGATGTATTAGGAGTTGTTTTCTCATTATTTTGCTTTTGAAAATTGTCACACCTCGTTTATTTACACTTGTCGACCGTCCGGTTCTTCCCTGGTGAGTGGGAGACAAACTTTGTCAAACTTTTAATTCCCTTCCTTCGTGATCCGTGTAGCAGTAGCAGAGTAGTGAACCCCAAAAAGTGGAAGTCAGGTGTCACGCTGGGATTTGGCCGACCGTTCGAAATGGAGGCAGTATTTAAGGTAAGAATGAAACCTGACGCCACTTTTGCATGCAATCTTCTTCTTCTTCCTCAAACTCAACTTTCTGAAATCTCAAATTCTCCTCCTTCTCTCTAAACCTCCCAACCTTCTCTCTAAAATTCTAACCTATCTACTGTTCCGATCACCATTCAGATCACACCTGAAGACTTCTGGTGGTCTCCTCTTTCACTTGAACCGTCCGGTTTTGGGTTACATCTAACCTTGGGAAACTTAGAAGAAATAGTTCCTACCAACCTACTTTTAAAGTCTTAGCTGGAATTAGAGGTAAGGGAAGCTTATAAAGTTAAATTATAATTTCTTTGTATGATTTGAATGTACGAAACTTTGTTGTATGAGGTATGATTTAATGGTTGATAATATGTAAAATGTTGTTGTATGAATTGTATGATTTTAAAGTATGCACTTGGTAAAAATGTATGAAACTTAGAGAAAATATGAATCTGAGATCGAAGGTCATTAGGACCGTTCGGTTCTTCCTTTTCTGTTCGGTCTGTTTGGACTATTTGGCCTAGTGTAATTACTAAACTTAGTTGGTTTTCTCTAATTGTTTTATCAATAGTTATTTAGGAACGTTGGTCATAAACCAAGCGTTCGGCCTTCCCAGTGTTCAGCCTTAGGCTGACACTCAAATTATAAAACTTGCAAATCTAATATTCTTCCTTTGACACCGTCCGGTCACTTAATGACTGAACGGTCTAGTGAACCTTTAATTATTGAGACGTCCAGTTTACTTGACTAAAGTCCTTTTACTCCTTTAAAGAGTTTCTTCTTTCTCAATTCGTCCGGTCTGACAAGTGTTTGGTCATAGACCAACCTTCGACCATTATTAGTGCCTATTTTATGATACTCTTGCCAAACCGTTCGGATGACTATCACTTATAGTCAACCCTTGAGTTATGGTCTCATTCTTTGCCAAACCATCCTATCAACCATTTAACATTCTTCTGTTATTCAGTCTCACCTTTGATATGACCGTCCGACCACTTAATTGAATTCTTGATACTCAGTTTCCCATTTCGATTAAACCGTTCGGTCACTATTATTTAGAATTCAGTCTTGGATATTTGGTACTTTTCTCAACACCCTAACAGCTTGGAAGTAATAACGAACCTTGATTGAATTTGGCTAAGTAANGGAATTCCACTGGAGGAATGTCTCATGAATTGGTGATGATTGGTAAAGTATGAACGTGGGAATGACTCAGGTGTCGTCCTGATCCTGATATTCCGTGAGGACGCTTTCTCAGGTAGAGAAAGGTCACTCATGTGTGGGAATGGCAGGAGGTCCGCGGTTATATGAATAGATAACCGTTTGAGGACTAACCTCGGGTGACAGTTGATAAGGAAAGGCAGTTACTACACCACACCGGGTGCTAGGGACGACCGAGCTACATGTTCATACCGTCCGGACAGTGTCATAGTGGTCGGTCATGATTTGAGGTCTGTAGCATGTATGTATAGGAATGGTATGCTTGCATGATTGGTTGAATTGTATCGTATGTTTACTTGTATGATGAAATGATAAACTAAATTTACATAAGCTTACCCTTATCTGTTGTGTCTTTGTCTATGTTGTCGTTCGGTATCCGTCCGTTCGGTTGTTCTCTTCATGGCCATGATCATCCTTTTGGATGTGAGCAGAGGATATCTTGGAAGCTACCCTGGAAGACACTCTGGAGGATGCTAGGCAGGCTGAGCAAACCGTGGAGGCCGTGCCTGAACGTTATGCAGGACCGTCCGGTCCTTAGTTTAGTTGTTTAATTGCCTTGTGTTTTGTAAATCATTCTGTATAGGGAACCTTTTGATGATTGGCTGTTAGGTCAATGAACTCTATCTAAGACCGTTCGGTCTAATTTGTAAATATTGTATATAATCTAACTGTTGTACGGTTTTAATTTTAATGATATTGTTCCTATCTCTTTCACCTCTCAGTTTATTCTTCATTGTTCTCACTTATTATTCATGTTAACTCCTAAGAATGAAGTGTAACTTATGTTATATATTTATTGGGATGTTGCAAAAATAACACAAAACTCTCATAAATTTAAAAATATAAAAGTTACTCTCAATTCTTTTCTTTCTAAAAATCTCCCCTTACAACTCATATTATCATACCATAAAGAAATATTATGGAAACAGAATAATTATTTGATATCATCTGAGAGGTAAAATGAAAAAAAAATAGACAAATTTAATTTATATCAAGGATAATTTTAATATTCACTGTTATGGGCTTTTTATTTTTTTATTTATCTTTTTCTAATTCCCAATTTTTTAATGTAAAGTGGACATTTATTTCTCATGGAGTATTTTTTTATGTTTGAAGCGATCTAAACTATACTTTGTTCAAACCAACTCAATTTAAAATTTAGGGTTAGGGTTAAAGAAAGCAGTTTCTTACATTACGTGCACGATAAAGAGGCATTTAATTAAGTTGATTAATCAGGTGCTGAAGTTTTAAAGGGAGTACATTTTTTCGAGGCAGATAAATTAACATGCATAAGGATAAAGTTTAAGTATTAATTGAGATAAAAATAAAGTTTAGAACATAAAATATACAATTTTTTTTTGGAAAATGATATTTTAACACCAATTTTTGACATTGCACACGTGTCAAAATGTGATTGGATGATTTCAAATTAAAAAAACTGAAATAAGGGTATATTTGGAAGAGAAAAACCAAAGTTTTTTTTTAATTTGAAATCGTCCAATCACATTTTTACACGTGTGCAATGTAAAAACAGTGTCCAAAAATTGGTGTAAAAATATATTTTTTCCTTTTTTTTTTCTCTTAAAAAGTGAAGTTTACCATTCTTGAAATAGCAGAATTATGAAGACTTAAACAGAAAATGGTGAATCATGTGAAGATTGCAGTTAACCTGTAAAGCTGAATTTGATAATTTTGATCTTCTACCAACTAAACTCTGAGTTGCTTGCATCAGCATGTGGGGGAAGATGGTGGGGCAACCAAACACACACAGAGAACAGTCAATGTTCAGTTCACCAGAAAAAAACTTTCTATGTTTACTTTCTATCTTTCTTTGGCTTTCTTGAAGCACTGTAACTCAACCAAACTATTTCCAAATCCCACACACCAATTGAAGTACAAGAGAACACCAAGTCAAGCCCCTTGTGCAAAGAGTCAAACCCCATTTGCATTACAAAACCTATAACTGGCACACAGTTTGGTGTGTTAGTTCATCTCCCTATCTTGCTCTCTGATCACCTCTTCTTCACATAACATAGCCAATACATGCATTTCTTCTATCACTTTGCATGCATACAAACGCACAATGGGGTCACCGTTCAGACCAATCTCATGCACCAGAAAAACTCCATACAGAATAGAAACCAGGAACTTGTCATACAAGTTGTGCAGCCAACTTGATGAGTATAGAAGTCTTTGTTTTGGTTCCAGTCCAGGGAGAGGTGCCAAGTTCATTTTGAAGGATGTGAATTGTGAGGCAAGGCCAGGGGAGCTGACTGCTATTGCTGGTCCTAGTGGAGCTGGAAAAACCACACTGCTTGAGATTCTTGCAGGGAGAATACCCCCATGTAATAAAGTTTCTGGTCATGTGCTTGTCAATCATAGACCTATGGATGTGAACTGGTTTAGAAGAACATCAGGGTATGTGACACAAGATGATGCTTTATTCCCTTCACTGACTGTTAGAGAGACACTAATGTACAGTGCCATGCTGAGGCTTCCTGGGGGAAGAAAAGTTGCTGCCGTCAGAGTTGAAGAGTTGATGAAGGAGCTTGGGTTGGACCATATTGCAGATTCAAGAATTGGAGGTGGAACAGACCACGGTATATCCGGAGGAGAAAGGCGTAGAGTTTCTATTGGTGTGGACTTGGTTCATGATCCTGCTGTTATTTTGATTGATGAACCGACTTCAGGGTTGGATTCAGCATCAGCTCTTAATGTAGTCGCATTGCTTAGACTTGTGGCGTTTAATCAAGGTAAGACAATTATCTTAACGATCCACCAACCTGGTTTCCGAATCTTAGAGCTGTTTGATGGCCTCATTTTGCTGGCCGATGGATTTGTGATGCATAATGGATCATTGAATCTTCTTGAAGCTAGACTCAAGTTAGCTGGACACCACATTCCTGACCATGTCAATGTCCTTGAGTTTGCTCTTGATGTCATGGAAAGCTTGGTTATACATACTTCAGAATCTGGGGACAACCAGTTTCTGCTCAAAGACAACCAAGATCATAAAATTAGAATGCAGCATTCTAAGGTTGTCAAAGTAAAGGCAATTTCATATTCAAATTCTCCTACGGAGGAGATTGCAATCCTAGGACAAAGATTTTGCTGCAACATATTCAGAACCAGGCAATTGTTTGTCACCAGAATCATACAGGCCATAGTAGCTGGTTTTGTTCTGGGGAGCATTTTTTTCAATGTTGGCAATCAACAAAGTCATGTAGCATTGCAAACAAGGAGTGGCTTCTTTGCTTTCAGCCTTACCTTTTTGTTATCATCTACAACAGAAGGCTTGCCTATTTTCTTGGATGAGAGAAGAACTTTTATGAGAGAAACCTCTGGAGGAGCTTATAGAGTTTGTTCCTATGTTTTAGCTAATGCCCTTGTGTTCCTTCCCTTCCTTCTATTGGTTGGTCTTCTGTTCTCTACTCCAGTTTATTGGCTTGTAGGATTAAGGAAAGATATCGATGGTTTCCTTTACTTCTCCTTAGTGGTTTGGTTGGTTCTACTCATGTCCAATTCTCTTGTGGCTTGTTTCAGCGCTCTGGTGCCAAATTTCATCCTGGGAACCTCAGTGATTGCAGGTCTAATGGGGTCTTTCTTTTTATTCTCAGGTTATTTCATATCTGAGGAAAAAATACCAAGTTATTGGATTTTTATGCACTATTTGAGCCTATTCAAGTATCCATTTGAGTGCCTTATGATTAATGAGTATGGTGGGGAGAGAGGGAAGACGAGGTGCTTAGAAATTAGCAATGGGAAATGCATACTACATGGAGTTGAATTCTTAAGACAACAGGGTCTGAAAGATTCACAAAAATGGAGCAATTTGCCTGTAATGTTGAGTTTCATAGTGGGATACAGAGTGCTTAACTTTTTTATTCTTTGGTTCAGATGCTACAGGACAAGAAAATAGATCAGATTTACAATAGTATTAGGTACTTGTTACAGTCCTCCCATGGATTTTATTGTTTTTTAACCAATGGTAGTGCATAGCTCATATTTACATGCAGCAAAACTCTATCACTATTTGTACCAATAAAAAAAGGCTATCAATATTTTTTCTTATTCTTCTGAATTTTCAAAACTGCTATGAATTCCTCATATGTAATGCAACTATTTGCACGCAATACTTACAGTGCTTTCTATTCGAAGCCAAATGGTGTATACTTTAACTATTAAATAAAGAAAGAGAACGATAGAAACTAAAAATGATCATTCAGTTTCTTTTCTTCACTGCAGAAATGAGTACACTTACCAACAACCAGAAAGTAACCAATGCATTCCAAAAATGAAGTTGCAGACCACTATAAACAGAACATAACAGGGCACATGTATTGAATTTCTAACATCATGGACGGATTGAATATTCAATGTCAGTTCAGATTATGGGCAGGTGGACATGTGGTGACACAAATACAAGTCACAAACTCACCTTTGCTACCTCAAAACTCCAGTGTTACCAAAAGGACAACTATTCTTTTCAAGATTCTCAGAGGTGAACATCCATGAAGAGAATGGGCAATTTTTTTCCCTCGGGTGTGTTATTCCTGCGCATTTTTATTTCATGTTTTCATTTTATTACTATTTTTACAACAAAATCGCCTACTTTCAAATTGTTTCCTGATTTCAAATATTTGTTCAGAAAATTTGAAAACATTTTGTTCTCAAACTCTAGTATAAATCTTTAGAAACAGATAGAATGCCAGGTGTCTTGACAGTATTTTTGGAATTGCCAAGTAAATAACAAAAAAGGAAATGCAATATAACTCTGAGCCTATCCATAAGTTGTATATTTTAATTTATAAGGTAAAATGTATAGATTCAACCAAAAGCAATAAAGAAAATCAACATCTCCCTGTCTAAACCAGCATTATAACCACGACATAGATCCAGTGGAACTCTCCCCTTCCATTTAAGCAAGAATAGTGATATATTACCTATCCTATCTTGACAAGTCTAATGTGACATATATATATTAATATTATCATAATATTGTTATCTAAGGGTTGTGAGTGAAAATATATTTTTTCTTTTAAGTAATTTAGATTCCACAACATATGAAAAGCAACTACCAAAGACAAATCAAGGTTACCAACAAACACTTTCTTCGCGTTTTTTTACAACTCAGGGAACAAGCCGAGGACAAGTACTCAATTATTCATACACAAATATATAATAATGTTCGTATTCAAAAATCTTAAGGGCGCGCGAACACTAGTGCCTTTGCAAGTTCTAAAGATAACTGGCGTCCAAACAGCTTCTCCACAATAGCTAATGCAAACTCAATGGAGGTTCCTGGGCCTCTACTGGTAATGAGATTCCCATCAACTACCACTCTGTTTTCTACTTCACTCTGATCAGATAACCTGTCGCACATTGCAGGATAGGCAGTGGCCTTTTTACCCTGTATTGAAGAAAATAAAGAACCATGTCTCGAATTAACACCGTGGGGCAATCGGAAAAGCATACATTTGAAATAAAGTTCAAGGAAATATTTAGGGCAAGCAAGCATTTTATAACCACAAAATAATTAGAATGAGGACTCTACAGGGGAATTAGCAACAGAAAGTGTCTAAATGAACTTCAACATCATGTGCAGTTTGTCAGGCATGTTTTTCTAAACCTTGCTGATTGTTGCAGGCCAAATGACCAAATTGATTACAGAAAACCAAACCAAAAGTACTTATATCAAGTTACATGCAACTAAGAGAATTGCACGTATATTGTCATTTTACTAAATCATGCTTAGGATCATGGATTGACCCAGAAAACAGATACCTTGAGCAAACCATGGCGCTCCAAGACTAAGGCGGGCGATGCACAAATTGCTCCATAGTATTTGTTTGATTCTCTTTGTTTTTCCAGCAATTTCACCAAGGTTTCTGAGTTCCCAAATGCTTGGGCACCACCAAGTCCACCCTGTTAAAAATTGAATATATACGTAAACTAAATGTTATGTACTAATTCAATACTTGGACAAAAATAAGAAGACATCTTACAGGTAAGACAATAAGGTCATATGAAAGTTTGGCTGCTTCGTCAAGGAGCATGTCTGCCACCAGTTTAACATTGCGTGATGCCACAATCTCTAGATAATCCTCAACAGAAGCAACCACAACATTTGCCTTTGCTCTTCGCAAAATATCAATGATGATCACAGCTTCCATTTCCTCAGAACCATTAGCAATTGGTACAAGAATCTGAAAAGAAGATGAGTGCAAATACCAATGATAAAATTTATATTTGAAGGGTGCATACAAACACCTTCCAAAGAAATTCAAAATAATGATAGATCAGCTTCCGTTCAGAGATATTCTTGTCAATACACAGAAATTCTACAGCAAAAATGTCAACACCTCACCCTGGGTGGATTGTCAAATGTCCACTGCACTGGGTTAAACTCCTTGAAAGTATGTTCGTCGTCATGATTGGAACGCATGACCTGAACATTCAATTACACACAAACCTGATGAGAGGGAAAATAATTTACATCATAGCAAGGATCTGATATAATAAAGCATTAAAAAATAGCACTTCTATTGCATCTCAAACATTCAGTAGTAGAAGACCCAATGCACCCATGTGCAACAGTTCGCTCATACATTACCAATAAGCGTACTTATATGTGATAGAATTTGTTTTTTTTTTTCCTTACTTGGTTCCACCCCAGGGAAGGAAGGACGAGGGTCCAAGAGGGTGAGCTCTCCTACAAAGTCTTTACTGTCAGACTTCAATAATGTCGCACAAACATATATACACATACAATATGTATATACATATACACATATGTATATACATATACATGAGGTTGCTGGATAACACTGGAAAGGAGGTTGAATAGTGTTTTCATAACTCCTTTTTGCGACTATAAGACTAATCGTGATGTACGATGAACTTGTAAGCTAGATGTGTTTCATCTATAAACGTTATTTTGTTGATATTGTTTATAGCACCAACTTCAAACTTATTTTCCAAGATATTTGTAGATAAAAATTAATGCTCGTTGAAGACATGTTGACTTGTGTGTTTGGAAACTATTTCCATAGAGAGTTAGTCGTTTACTAAATAAACTTTAACACAAAAGATTTTTATACTAGTTCACTCGATAGAGTTACGTCCAGTTCATCTCTATTTAGAGGGTTACATTAAATATTCAATAAAGTACATTTGAGATTCTAAACACACTTGGTATCCCTAGTCAAACTGAGTAATCAATGTTACTCTGACTAGTTGAGTTTTACCCACTCCTAGTTGTACAGTATTCTTCACCACTCCTGGTATTCCTAGACGCTTCTGGTGTCTTCCTGACACACCGTCTAGTTTAATTTAACCCACTCCTGGTTGTCTGTTAGGTTTCTTAAGAGTAAGAAACCAATCTATAGATCATATATTAGGATTAAACACTCAAAACTAACCATTCAACGTAAGTTCACATTAACATTAATGGAAAACGTAATTAAGGGAACATTCAACAGCATCCAAGGGAAATAAATCCCTTCATACAAGATAAACCCTGTCCAAACTTAAGAAAATACAACACACCCACTAGGAGGAACCATTTCCTCCTTAAAAGATAACCCTTACTAAACTTAATAGCTACCTCTAACCACCCCTAAACTGCCCAACCACCGTTAAATGTCATGAAACTTCTGATTTTGAACCTTCTTCTTAACATACACCTTAAAGGTCTTATCAATACTCTCCAGATTCCGAACAACCTTGTCCTCAAGGTGAAAGTCTAGGAATTGATCACGAATGGTCCCTTCATCTTCCCACATAGCGCCTTCAGGTCCTCCCGAATTCCATTGAATAAGAAGATGAAGGATGATATCCCACGGAGTTGTTGCACCCTAGAAACCAAGACCTTGAAAAGAGCTCTGCTGGAAGGTCCCGTTCAAGTTGATGGGTACCTATGGCATCTTTAAGTTGAGAGACATGGAAGACAGGATGAATTCGGGTCGTCAATGGCAGCCGGAGGCGAAAAGCCACAGGAAACACAAATCGCTGCCCAAGTAAATAAGGTCTCCAATGTTGAATTGCTAGCACCAAGGCCATTAGTTCCTTCTCATAAATAAACTTGGAGAAACAAGAATCACTTATAGCCTTGCTAAAATAAGCAATAGGCCGACGATTTTGAGACAAAACAACCCCAATACCCCTACCTACAGCATCACATTCAACATGAAATGTTTGAGAGAAATCTGGTAAAACAAGTACTGGTGTTGTAGTTAATGTTGTTTGCAAGATATTCATAGCTTTGGTACATTGAGCAGACCATACAAGCTGCCCTTTATCTAATAAATCTGTCAAAGGCCTTGCAATCTTCCCATAATCTTTAATGAAACATCTATAATTCTCCATAGGGCCTCAGAAACCCCTTACAGCCTTAATAGATCGTGGAACAGGCCAATCTTGACCAGCCAACACCTTCCCTGGGTCCATTGTACCCCCTGACTTGAGTAAACTTAACGGTTGACTTTGACATTATAATGGAAAAGAGTTGAGTGATTAAATGCATGAGAGTGATCAAATGTATGAGTGAAGTCAATGAAATCTAACCCTAACATTACCAATCCATATCATTTCTAATCTTTTCCATCTTTCCATCTTCTAAGCGTTCTTAACTTTTTCCAAAGTCTTTACTTATGCATAAATTTACTTTCTTACACATACTACCAAATTTATAGAAATATTCCTTAGTCTAGACAAGTTATTAATTGTATGATTGCTTAGTATTAAACGAGTCTTTTGAGAAAAGAATACTCGGTCTTACCATTAGTACTTGTACAACTTGGTAAACTTGCCAAAGAGTTAAAAATATATTTGTCTACATGTTGACAATGGTAACACATAGCAAAGCACATCTAGCTTCATCCAATTATGAACACTCCAATTCCACGGCTATCCATCTTTTGCAATTAATATCAACAGCTCGGAAAATTTACAATATTAGACCTTGTTTGGATAAACTAAAGCACTTAACTTTTAAACAAGCACTCATTTTAATTTTTCCAAAGTGAAGTGCATGAGTTGGTTTAGCTCTTGGGAGAACCTCAATTCATTTCACCATCTAATTCTTTACTTCTATTAATATTTATGGAGGAACTTATCCAAATAAGACCTTAATCACAAATCACAACAGCTTTTGTTTTGAGTATATTTTTCTCTGCCTGGTTTCAGCAGCAAATTCATCTTTGACAGGTAGACCAAGCCTCAAATATGTTCATATATGGAACTCTTTTCCTCGAATTATTATCTTCACATACCAAACACGTATCTATTTTTTTTCCGAATATCACAAAACATGTCAGAGAGGATTTTCCAACCATATTAATTCCCAGATTATTCCCCCGGATACTGACAGATTAAGCATATTATCAGTTATAAGTAGACACCAACCTTGTCGATATAAAAAGGGTATCAAGCTATCAGGTGATAACATGACAGGAGAGACGAACAAATCAGGACCATTTAATTTTACATTGGTGATGATCAATATCATTTCAACTTAATCTGATAACCCACATATAATTATATAGTTTAGATTAATTCCACCCACCAGTCACCTGAAATGCAACAGGTTCGTGTATACTACATTTTTCTGCATTTAAAAAACAAGTAGAATTGTCACGGCACGAATGAAATCCTCACCAGAGGGCCAGCAACTTCTTCTGCTTTGACTTTTCCCATTAACTGCTCAACCAGCGCAACAGCAAACTCCATGGTAGTTCCCGGCGCTCGACTGGTCACTAATTTCCCATCCACCTGCACCCTAGACTCGACAGTAGTGGCTGCGTAAGAGGCCAATTTCTCCATCAATGTAGGAAAACAAGTCGCCTGTCCAACCACCACACACACAGTCACCAAAACCATCACCACCAGTAACACAACATAACAAAGTGTACAGCAAAGCAAACCTTACCTTCAATCCATTCAGCAAACCCCAAGGCCCAAGCACTACCGCAGGAGCAGCACACACGGCAGCATAAAGCTGTCCTTCCTCCACATGCTTCTTCACCAACCCTTCCAAAACCTTACAGTCCCTCAGATTTTCAACACCCGGTATCCCTCCCTACACGCACAAATCACAAAAATAATAATTAGTAAACAGCATATTAGTCCCTAACATTTTAAACGTCAGTGTTTACCTCGTACTTTCTAAAAAGTGTTTAATAGTGATGCTTTGTCAGTGTAAATTTTTTTACACAGTCAAATAACGAGAAATCATTATCATACTTGGTGATTGACGACACACACATGCATGAAACTCTTCATGAACTCAACGATAGACTAATCTGAATTAAATCAATCAATCCATGACGTTAAATAACAATTCAATGCACAACTAATAGCTAATCGATTAATGTAAAACGTCTTAAATTCGATTATCAACGTTGAACACAATCTCTCGAAAAACACATCGAAGGAGAGAGGTACAGGGAGTGCGACGAGGTCAAACGAGGTGCCGACGACGTCCGAGACGAGGGCGTCTGCGACGATCTTGACATCGTGGCGAGCCAGGACGGAAAGGCTGGCGGAGGCGGAAGCGACTGTGACGTCGGCGCCTGCGCGGCGGAGGACGTCGGCGATTATGACAGCCTCCATGGGCTCGGTGCCCTCTGCGATTGGAAGCAAGACCTTGTGAGAAGTGGCCATGAGAGCAGTGGAAGAGAGTGAGGGAGTGAAGAAGGAGAAACGGTTTTTGTTATTGTTGTTGAGTTTGGGTTTGGTAGTAAAGGTGAGAGAAAGTGTCTGAGAGAAGAATGGTATATGACGCAATGCCATTTGTGCGTTTTTTTTTTTTTCTTCTTCTTCAGAGGTGTCCCTCGCTGTGTCAATGTGTTCGTCTACGTGTCTCCTTCACGTGCCGGTTTATCTCCTGTAGTATGTACAACTTTTTATTTCAATTTTAATAGCAGTTAATTTGATTTTAAAATTACGGATCTGGGTTTAATTTAAAAAAAAAAAAATTACGTCTATGGGTGAGTGTATGTATCTATATGCTACATACAATTTTACTGGGAAGAAGTCATGATTATTATTACAGATAACTTGAGATAAGTGGAGATGAAATCGTGTAAGCATATGAACTATTATGTGTAAATGTTGAAGTAATAAAGTAAAATACGACTTCAATTAATGAGAGTAATAAGAGTTATGTCTTCGCTTTTATGCTTTTTATCAATGAAATAAATATGTTAAAGTAACCATTTTATGCATTTATAATTGCTACATAAGCAATCTATCATATCATTACTTCTACCAACAGAGTTTAATATATATATATATATATATATATATGTATATATATATATATATATATATATATATAT
>NC_028355.1:35763800-35765522 GCF_000741045.1 Vigna radiata var. radiata | reverse complement strand
TATATATATATATATATATATATATATATATTTATTTATTTATTTTCAAGAGTATTTGTAGTCGGTAAAAAAAAATATTTGTTTATTTAAATTGTAATATTTATGAGACATTTTTTTAATTATTTTGTTTTTGATAATTTTTTGTTATTTATGATTTAGTAGTTAAGTTGTTATTAAATTTTATTATTTGTTTTTTATTTTTTATTTTACGTATTAATGAAGTTTCTTTTAGTAAATGATAAAAATTAAAAATCACAAAAAAGCAACAAATTAAATTTAAATTAATAAAAAAACCAAAAACTAAAAAAATATATAAAAAATAATTAAATAACAATTCATGAAAATAAAATATTAATAAATAATTATAGATTCAAAAAAATTAACAAACAAATTAAAATTTCGAAATTAAGAAATATTAATTACATTTAAATATGGAAAAAGATACAGAAAGCATATATTGGTAAGGAAAATGTTTGTTTAACACCCACATTTGACACAAATTTGACACCGTTCAGGTGTCAAATTTCTATTGGGTTATTTATTTTAAATTGAAAAAGCTTTTGTAATAAACTGACGGGGGTAGAAGTGGTATAATGAAATATTGTATATGATTTTGGATTTGGCGGTTTCGTTTTCGTCTTTCACTTTTGNTGTGAACAATTTCGTTTTCTCTCCAANAGGTCCCTTCGTCTTTCGTTTGCCACCATCTCCATTGCTGCGTTACTTTGGTTTTATCTCAAGCAGGGGAAGGCGATCATTGAGAAGGTAAGCCCGTAGNGTGGGTATGTCGTTTTTGGTTTGGTTGGGCTTCGTCTTTGTTTCGTCATTTGCTGGCATTCTCGCGTTTTGGTGTTTTGGGTTTTTGTGTATCATTTCGCTTCTCAATATAATGTTGTTGGTGTTTTGGGTTTTTGTGTATCATTTCGGTTCTCATTATAATGTTGTTGTTTAGGGGTTAATTTTATTTTTGTAAACCCTAACCAACTATTGATATTTGGCCTCTTTGGTGTTTTGATTTTGTGTTCAGTTGGAATGNCTTCCGAAATCCCAAAGGTAAGATAAAGTTTCTTACTTTTATTTAGTTGGATAATTTGTTGTTAATATTAACAATGTTTTCTTTATGTCTTGTAGTGGANGGTTCGTACTTCTTTGGATTCATCTTATATTATTGGACANCNTAGAAGCAAGACTTGGCAATATTGNGAACCGATTTCCACAAGTTGGAAACATTCAGAACCCATTTTATCATTTCACTCCCTAGTTTGAATTTTGTCTTCATATGTATTTTCTTCCATTTGGAACTTCAAGCTGAATATTGTAATGTTTTCATTACTTAATTTCAATATCGCAATTTCGAAGTTTATTTCTAATTCTTGTTTGAATGTANGAGTGTTATATTTCACGTTCATATTAAACTTATGCGTATTATATTTCACAGCCATACAACCAACTACAAAGGCACTAATGAATGTTTGTCGTTTTAATTTTAATATTTATACCACCAACTAAAATTGAAGGAACAATTAATCAGTCAATGAACACTCATATAAATTAGTGGTCCGCAGTGGTCCTCCACGTTTAAACTGGTGGCGCCTTTTGTTGAACAAGATGTCCAAATTCATGTTATTGTTCGTGTAAACGATTACAGGGTCCTGCAATCGATTACAGAACTCAATTTCACAACTACTTCACTTAACTTGAGGTTTCCATCATGGGTGGTCT
>NC_028355.1:35629312-35761375 GCF_000741045.1 Vigna radiata var. radiata | reverse complement strand
CAAATACCCAAACCGACAATAAAGGTACTTACCTTGGTCCAGCGATGGTCCAATCCGGAACTTGCCATTTCAGAGCACTGGAGAGCAATGGACACGACGACACTGTCAGCGGCTGATGGAGAAGACGACTCTGTGAGCGCTAATGGAGACGACGATGAGAAACCCAAATGTGAGAGAGAAGCAATCTTTAACACTGAAACTGAAAATGCCCAGGGGTAGAAAAGGAATACAAATTCTCTGAAAACCTCTGTATTTTTCAGGCCAAATTTAAAAAAAAAAACAAAAAAAAGTAGCCAATAGCACGTTGACACGTGGCAGTGTTAAATGAGTGTCAAATATAGGGTGTCAAAATAACGGGATCCTATTGGTAACGTGAGAATTGCAGAGTCTGAAGGTAAGGATCAAGCTTCTCACACACACATATGCGTCCACTATCGACACAGCGCATCACCACCGCTGTAGCATTAGTGCTCCTTCTTTTTTGGTTTAATCCCACACTATGGTCTTCTTTGCTAGCAACTTGTACGGTTTAAGAAAAAGTGTTGAAAATGTTGAGTTGAGTATAGGTTTTTCCATTTTTTTACTTTGACCGCAATTCCAACTGCGATCTAAATGAGTTGCACTTCCAAGTGCGGCTACAGCAGTTTCAACTGCGACACGGTATGAACTGCACTTCTAATTGCGATTATGGTGGATCGCATTTCTAACCGCAACGAGCTTAACCGCACTACCAAGTGTGGTAACAACTCTTCTAGTGTCGGCATGCTTTTAACGACTGCCTTCGTCCTATCAATCCAGAAATGCATCCAACCCAGTATTGGCGTCCTCTCAACCACTGCGGTTAAGGTCTCCACCTTCGTCCCATCAATCCAGAAATGCATCCCAGTACATACAAATACCACATACAAACGAATATCAACACATAAAATCTTTCTATCATACAAAAGCTTAAGGGAAAAAGAACGAATCTGGACACCCAAGCTAAAAGGAACCACCACTTCAAACACTTACCACGACACCACCACGACGACCACCGAGAAAAGGCTTGTAAGAAACAAAATATAGTAACTCGATCAACAGCGGAAGGTGAGTATAGGGCAATGGCGTCACTACCATGTAAATTTATGTGGGTCAAATAATTCTTTCAAGAGCTTAAATTTTGTGACATTCATATTATGAATATGTATTGCGACAATCAAGCTGTTTTCCACATTGCATTAAATCCAATGTTTCACGGGACTAAACATATAGATTGTCATTTTGTTCGTGAAAAGTTGTTGACTAAAGAAATATGTACTGAGTTTATTGAGTCAAAAGACCAACTCGCAGATGTATTGATTAAGTCATTAAGGGATCCTCAGATTGAATTTATTTGTTCCAAGTTTGGTACATACAATTTGTATGCTATCATGATTATATTGTGTCTAGGGTTACTCTAATTATCATGATAATATTGTGTATAGGTTACTCTAATTATCATGTTTATATTGTGTCTAAGTTACTCTAATTATCATGTACTCTTACATGAATTTATTATTATAAATAGAAAATTATGAGAGAGATAAATCAAGCTCTCTAGAATTATTTTAACGTTTAATTTTCAAGTCATCCCTTAAATCAAATAAATAATCAAATCGTTTGAATGCATGCACAAAAGACTTCACAAAAAGCAATATATTCTTGGGAGCTGTGTTCCTTTCTATGCTTTCCCAATGTCACAAGGTTTTTCTTCACTTTCTCAGCTCCAATCTTGAGAATTTTTCCAAAATGTTTCTCTTTTTAATTTTATCATTTTCATCTTTTTAAACTGAGAAATGATTTAAGAATTTAAAGGATTGATGATATTATGGTATCATACTCCAATGAAATTGCATTTTTTAACTTAAGGGAATAGTAAATTCTTATTGTTTTAAGAGAGGAAAACCAAACTCTTATTTTTTAGCTACAGAGGAAAACCACACGTTATCTAAATTGATAAAGGATTAAGCTGCTAATAATGAGCTCTTTATCAAAATGTAAAAATCTAATGTATTCACAAACTGGGTCCTAGTTTCGTGAATTTCAATGGCACAATATTCCTTCATCTCTAGTAGCATTAACACATCCCATACTCTCCTATAGTGGCAGGGTGTCAACTTTTTTTACTTTTTATCTCTCTTTTTATTCATCTAAACTATTGTTTACTTTTATATTTTAATATATTAATATTGTTTTACATGAGTTGTTAAATACAAGAAAAGAAGTTACTTAAACGGTTAAAATATATAAAGAAAAGTAACTTGATTTTATCGTATATGAATTGAATATCAAGAATTGGTCGATAAGGTTTAAACCTTTCGATGCAGAAAAGCTAATCACATCTTTTTGATCTTTTTTCTATAGAAAAGGGGAAAACAAGCCATCATAATTTGTTGACTTTTGCATAGAAGGAGTATTTTTTCTCCAAGTGGGTCGCATAGCTTTTGTAAAATGTAAATAGAACATACCTTTTGGATTTTAATTAACGTTGAGATTTATAGCAAAAATGTGGTTAATATTTATATTTATAGCAGTTCATATCTTCCCTTTCCTTAACTGATGAAGATTCTAATGTAATGGCCTTGAAAACTTATTGAACCTTTTCCTATGATTAAAGATTTCCAGCTTTGAATACCAATGTTGTTGGACAATTTACATAACAATTTGAATTATATGGTTCAGGACAGTAAAGGAAATGGGAGAACTTCGTGATGACATCAAAATGCATCTGGACCTTGAATCCACCACGTGTAGAATATTGGGAGGTATCATCTTTTATCCATTCTTTAGTTAATTACTTTATAGTCGTTCACAGTACAAATTACTTAATAATTTTTAGACTCTATTTTTTATACTACCATCTTGTTTTATTCACAGTAGGTTATATTGAATGTGACTGTGATGTGACTTTGAAGCATGAATCTTATCCAGTTCTGGTACAAAGGATCAAATCTCACTATTTAATGTTAAACCCATTTGGCCTCATTATTGATGTAAACATGCGTTGATAATTGGATTTGCTAAGTTTATGCTTGAACTAGGCTTATCAAGGTTTGTAATGGTTTCATTTTGTCATTATGACAGTACCAACAAAACTGATTTTCTTTTAAATAATTGCTTCTAAGTTTAGATACTTACGTACACATTACAACTTGTGTTTTTATCTTAATTTGGCATCTATATAAATGAAGGAAAAAAATTATCTGATATGAATATGCAACATAATCTTCTCTTTTCTAATAGGGTGAAAGGCTACATCAATCAATCTTAGAAAAGGTTCAAGCAACACAAATTCAGAGTGTCTCACTCATACAATACTTCAAAAACCTTACAGAGGATTTGAATGAAGACATTTTGTTCTCAAATGCCAGGTATCTTGACAATATTGAATCAAGATACAAAGAATTGAATAAAGCCATCAAAGCCTCACCTTACAGAGGAGGCTACGGCAGCGAATCCCTTAAGGACGCCATCCCGGCGGAGGTGGACGTTGGTATGTCTGGAACGCCTGGGGTTGCGATCCCCGCCATCCCGGCGAGGGTGGATGTCGGTATGTCTGGAACGCCTGGGGTTGCGATCCTCGCCATGCCGCCGACGCTTCTTGGAAATCTTGTTGATTCCAATTCTGCTGAGCTTGTTCTTGACTCCAAGCCCAATGGGTATTTATGCACATTCAATTAAAAAGGACGGTTGCTTGTTTGAAAAAAAAAATGATAACAATTATATTTTTTATAAAATAAAAAATATTTAATTATGTTTATAGACCTGATTTGAAATTAATTGTGGTTGAAATTAATTGTTTTTACTTGATTAATTAATTGTCTTAAATCTTAATTACTAAAGAGGTTTGTTTATTAGGGTTCAAGAGATTGATTCTTAATAAAAAAACTAAGTTCATTTTATTAAGAGATACAACAACTGATAATATGCTTAATCTGTCAGTATCCGGGGGAATAGTCTGGGAATTAATATGGTTGGAAAATCCTCTCTGACATGTTTTTGTCATATTTGGAAAAAGAATAGATGTGTTTGGTATTTGAAGATAATAATTCGAGGAAAAGAATTCCATACATGAACCTATTCAAGGCTTGGTCTACCTGTCAAAAGATGAATTTGCTGCTGAAACCACGTAGAGAAAAATATACTCAAAACGTTCCCTACTTGTAAAAAATGGCTATTAGAACTTCTAAAACATGCTCTTGATCTCAGCAGGGGTTTTATGTGACTCCTAACTTCCCCTTGAGCAGATACTTCATAGTTTTAGCATGATATAAATGGGATGTCGAGGTCGAAATCCATTTTTCTTGGGCCTCTTTCAAACTTCCCTTACTTTACTTTGACTGATCTTCTTACTTAATTATGTTTTAAAGATTCTAACTCCTATAAGATCTTCCATCTATATAAAGAAATTTTATATTAATGATTTTAACATTTTATTAATCACAAAAAGATATAACTTCGTCTTAAACCCTTTTGACTGCTATCATAAAACAATACATGCATGCAAAAAAGTCTTAAAATAACTCAAGAAAATAATAAAAGATGAACTTATTTTTGATATAAAATTTCATTAACCAGGATAATAGTATTTTATGTCTAAACTTCTAATATTACCTCTAATCTCCCAGCATATTAATAGATCAATAAAAACTAAAAAAGAATGGAAAAAAATGATAACAATTTTAGAAAAGTATATTTTTTATAAAATAAAACTCGATTAATTGATTTTCTATTTATAAAGAGATCTTTTTATAAAAAAGTAATTGAGTTACATTTTTAAAAACTATTTATATTCTTAACTATTTTCTATATCCTTATAATATTCGAGAACACGAATTTAAAAAAATTATAAAAAATATTTACACTGAAATCATGAGTTAATACAATTTTTATAAAAGAAAGAAAAAGAAATAAAAATAAAAAGGTAAAATAATGTTTATAGACACGATTTTAATAAAATAAATTTAAAAAAAATAAATCTAGTTACACCTGTTAAATTCTAGTCTGGATGTGCAGTTATATCAAAATCCATCATCATGTCTTCAAGTAAGTGATGAGAAAACAATGTCTTAGAATCATAGTACCCATTAGTAGGTATCTCTAAACAATGCACAACAGAAATTTCATCCAGCATTTCGAAATTAAGAGATATATAGGAATCATAGGCAAAGTATGCAAAACATTTGAAACAGTGTGCACTTCAACTGTATCAGTAGAAAAATTAGATTCAGATGCAATCTGGACTACTTCCTCAAAGACAATCTCACCAGTATAAAGAGACTCAGTAGGTGCATCAATACATGTTGAAAAGTTGTCCTCAGATAAAACAATATTAAAGTCATGGCAAGAATCTGAAACATCAAGGGATATATCAATATGCTCAATAGAAAACACTGAATTCAAAATATGAGTGTGTGCAGACATCAAAGTATAAATGCTTAAAACAGGTTCTATGAGTTCAATCTTAAGCATATCAAAAGCATTAAAACCAGTTTGATTTTTAGGCAAATTAACAGGAATGCTAAGTTCAGAGAAAACTTGTACTAGTTGCAACTCAGAACTTGTGCTCTCAGTAGATTCACTAGCTTCCTCGTGAAACCCACTCAGCTTGTCTATTAAAGTCTTGGCTTCAGAAACTGTCTTATCCATAATAGACCCTCCAACAATAGCATCAAGACAGAGTTTATCCTTCATGCTTAATCCATCACAGAAGTACAAGATGAGCAGGTGCTCACTAATTTGATGCTCTGGACATGAAGCACATAACTGGTTGAATCTATCCCAGTATTCCCTCAATGTCTCTCCTTGCAGCTACATAATGGAGCTAATATCCCTACGTTTGAAGACTATTGTTGGGGCTAGGAAGAACTTCTCCAGAAGCTCCTCTGCATTGCAACCCAAGTAGTGAATGGCTTTGAGTAGGTCTTGTAGTACATCCAGTCCTTGGCTGCATCTTCAAGGGAGAAGGGGAATGCCTTCAACTTGACCCAATCTTCAGGGACTCCTGCTGGTTTAAACATGAGGCAAACACTTGAAACTCCTTCAGGTGCCTGCTAGGATCTTCTTCAGCCAATCCATGGTACTTAGGTAGCCTTTTTATAAGCTTGTACAACCAATCCTAAGAGTTTGTCATATGCTCCAAGTCTGCTGCAAAACCTGCTTTCAACCTGGACTACACTTCAAGTAGAGATTATACCAACACACAAAACCATAACATGGAGAGAGACCACTATTTACATATTTTTTTTTAAAAAAAAATTCAGAATGTAATGCTACACACAGAAAAAGAAAAAAAATTAGAAACATACAAGGCTAACTCTACACTTCTAAAACTAAAGTTGCCAAAGTTCCCGACAACGACGCCATTTGTTGAATGGCTTTTGATCGCACAAAAACTCAACAAACCTAAATTCTCCACTAATGTAGTATAGGGGTAACTTAGGGTCTAATCTAAGGACTTGGTTCTTGTTAAGTTTAGAAATTATAGAATTTAACCTAATTACTTTTACTAAAACTAGGTGGAGAAATAAAATTTAAAATGAAATATGATATAAGAAACTAATTAATGATTTATGTATCTACTAAATCTAATCAATGAATGCAAGAATGTGATTTATGTGATGGAAACAGAAATTGTACAGAAAAATAAGGAAGAAATATAGTGAATGATGCATGGATGAATAAACAAAAAGAAAGAAAAATAATGTGTGACTATTATCCTAGAATGATATGCTAATGCAAACCATGGAACCTAAGCTAATTGGCTATTACTTCTAAAATCCAGAACTAATATAGAATGGAATGTAAAGTAAGAAACTAAAACTATGATTGTGAATGGAAAAAGTAAAATGATTATTCAACATCATATAACATTTGAAAATAGAAGTAGGAAGCTCAAACCTAATCAACTATAATTGAAACAAATTGGATAATAGAATAAAATCAAATACAGTCTTGGCAACCGAATTAATTTGAACCCTTAAAGCATACTATGTCTCAAGAAGACATCTTGAAAAATTAGGCCCTCTTTAGGGTCCTAAGGTATCTGAATCAAATACCTATAATGTGCACTGTTTCCTTTAAGTTTCCAAATTAATTCCAAATCAAATCCTAAACTAATCTCTTACTCTATAATCCTCTGAAACAAATTACCCAAAATCAAATCCTAAACTAATCTCACATTAACACTAATCTAGAATGAAACTGTAAATGGAAATGCAAAAAAAAAAATCATAAAGGAAAGAAACAAACCCACAAAAACTCAGAATCTAAAACCGAAATGTAAAATCATTGAATGATAAAGCAGGGAAAATAAAATCAAGTGTAGAATTTAACATAACAAGCATCAAATGTAAAGCGAATAAAAAATGCAACTTTAAAATACTTTATTGAAAACTAAATTCAGAATTACAAGATACCAGAGTTCAAAGAATACCCCAATGTCTGTCACCCAGTGAAAAGATCAAAGAGCCCCAGCGAAGCAAAGAACGTATCTATTCCTAAGAAAGCAGTAAATCTAAAACTAAAGTGAGAGAATTTGGAAAACCTTAAGCTAAGTATAGTGTTAGTCACCTACTACACGTACATCTACACATTACAATACGTCCTTTATAGAAAAACCAAAAACAGAAAAGGAAAAGAAAATGGGAAAGGGGGGAACTACTAAGTAGCTAACTTTGGAAGCTTTTGGAGTATCCTTCAACGAACTGAAACCTCTCATCTCTTCAATCACTCTAGCTTTGCAGACCTCCGATCATGTTTTTGGGTCGATCATACTTCTGGGTTGTCTTCCTTAGGCCCATGGAGCTCACGTTTGCTGCATCTCTTCTTCTGTGCTTGAAGAACCCTAACTCTAGAGTTTGAGAGAATTGGGGAAACCCCTTGCACGAGCTTTTCTTTTTTTCCAAATGAAGAGCAAGACTTTGAACCCCTTCCAAAAGATTTCCTTCAATGTTGCGTTACATTAGACTTCTTCAGAAGGGCTTCAGCCCATCTCAATTGAGAAAGGGGAAAGAGAGAGATTGTGTTTGAATGATGAAATTATGAATATGTACTCTCTTAACTCAAGGATTTTGATGTCCTAAAAAACCAATTTTCTTCTTAGCCCAACCATGTTACAAGCCTAGAAAAGACCTTGTGATGATAATTTGCTTGTGAGTGTGTTTGATTATGGAAATGAAAGGCAAAGTTGATTCATATGACATTGTGATAGTAGAGTGAAAGAGTCACCTCATACTATACACCTTTGAGCTTGAGTGAAACACTTTACATGGTGAGGTAAAGTTCCATGCATTTTATGATAACATTCTTGCTTGGTTGTTGATCATTCATGAGGTTGGCATCTGTTGAATATTTTGTGAGTATGTGAGCACCATAGTTGAGTCTAGCATCGGTACATCTTGACTGATTTTTATGTGATAAGAATCTATGAGTGATTACTTGTCCTTGAAGAAAAAGCTTTGTGATGATGTGAACCATTGCAGTAATTTTTAGGCTGAGTTACATTTTGCTTTGCTTGAGGACAAGCAAAGTTCTAAGTTTGGGGTTGTGATAACGGTTGAATTTACCGTTATCTTAGACTTAATTTTGATACTAAATACACCATTTTTAACTTAGAAACTTGCTTGAAATCATGATTTTACTTAAAGTTGTGTGAATAAGAGAGTTGGGTGGAACTTAATGATTTTATGACTAGATTCCCTTGAGTTTGCAGGAATTGAGATGATTTGGAAGAAGAGTTGAAGTACCAAGGAGTTGGAACTTAGGAAGAACTGGAAAAGTAGCAGAAAGAAGGATCGTAGGACGCCTAAGCGCCCTTTTCAAGGGCCCTCAGCGCCAGAACTCACTGTTTCACGCCTGGTTGCCTTTTTCTGAGGCCTCCAGCGCAGAAAGTTTCTGGTTCGTGCCTAGGCGCCATTTTTGGGGCGTTGAGCGTCACTTCCTCGAGTCACACCACCACCTGTTTGCCTTTTGAGTGACCTTGAGCGCCATATGTTTCTGGATGACGCCCGGGCACCCTAAGCAAGGGCACTGAGCGCCGAGGAGACGGGCTTGGGCTGTGTTTCTGTTATTATTTCGATCTATTTAAGGACTTGAACATCCTAGGCTTTGTTTCTTTTGACAGAAGAGGCGCAAAAACACACTATTTCACTCTCTAGAGACAGATTTGGATGTGGGAGCTTCATTCTTCAATTTCTAGGGTTTTTCTATCTCATTCTTTTCCATTGTACATCTAGTTTCTCCATGTTAATAGGGAACTAAATTCTATTTATTGTTGGGGGAAGATGTAAACCTTTGAAACTCTCATGTATTTGAATTTATTCTTATTTATAAATGCTTCTTTCATTAACTTTTTAGGGTTTTTCCTTTATACTCTATGCATGTCATGTTTAACTCATTCATGGCATGATCATTGATTTCGTTGATATGGACACATACGGGGGAATCTAGATTTGAGGAATCTCTCCCAAGGGAACTATTGCATAGACATAGGGATAGAACGCTTGGTTTCCTTGAGCTTCTATGCTTATGTAATGTAGAATCAATTATTAGGGAGACATGACATTGTAAACTAATAATTGAGGATATGCTTTCTTCGCCGAGACATCGGGTTTTAAGTAAATTAGAAAGTGACATTAACATTAATGAAAAAGTAGAATTCTTACATACATAAGAGTGGATAGGTGAAATCCGAACTCCAACAACATATTCATTCCATATTTTACAAACCATTCACTTTTATGCCTCTGTTCAATTGATCATAATTGCATTCATATTTACTTTATTTGCATTTTAAACAAATGAGTTCGTTCTTAAGTCTTAATTGATCAAGATATTACATGACTCTCTAGTGTCGCGAGTCTCTTGGGAAACAATACTTGGTCTTACCATGTTTATTACTTGATACGATTTTAGTACACTTGCCGATTCATTAACAGACTTATATGTCTAAATGCTCTCATATGTTATGAAGTTAAACCAACATTAAACGAAATGAGAATCTAAAGATGCTATAATTAGAATAGAATAAGCTGGAACATAAGTGTTAGGTTCAAAATCCCTAATAACAACACAAGAAAGTCTTAGGAAAACACTTAGGCATATATGAAACATAGAACAACCTAAGTTAAAACATTCAGACGCAACACTAAACAACTCCCATATCAAAGCGTTTGAGAGTTATGATAAACACGTGAGCTATACTACCTAACGGTAATCAGTTAAACTCTCAAGAATTGATAAAGTATCGAGACAACATTTTTGGCTAAACCCTTTAAAAGTCTCAAGTAAAAAATCCAAAAATATGTAGAAAACAAAACATGTTAAATATTTTTGGTTATCTGCATTCTCAATATTGCAACTTCAAATACTTTTTTTTTTTCTGTGCATGCAACAGCAAAACAATAAAATCAAAGTTGTCATATATATATTCTTCTTATTTATTGTCTTCCAAAAGCATTTCTCATCTATTTTTTCCCCTTACATTTTAATGTAAATGATCATAAACAAACAACAACAAACCATACTCTTCCATAGTCATAAACAATACACATGAAAACAAACACATGGTAAGTGTTATATATACCAATTAATAATTTATTTTTTAACACAAATCAATAATTTATTTGTTTTATTAAACATTTTATTTATTAATGATTTTTTATTATTTTTTAATCTCTTTCCACCATTGTTCGCTTATTTCTATTGATTAAACACATTAGTTTTTCTACTTTATAATTTATTTTTTTTATCTCAGGAATTGTAGAATAATTATCATAAATTTAATATTTATTTTGATCCTCTTATTTGTTAGTTTTGTTCAAAATAGTTCTTCTATTTTTGAGTTGTTGAAACTGATCTCATCTTTGTAAAACTTGATCTTTTTGTTGATAGTGTAAAATGATAATGACGTAATATCCACGTTAGCCAATATTGAATGACTTGTCTAGTTTTGTAATAACTGACAACATCAGCCTAATTGACTGATAAGGTTAAAAGTCCTTAGCCTTAATTAAACCCTATTTATTTAAATCACTAATTCATTGTCATAAAACTCTAACTAGAAACTTCTTCCCTTAGGGTTTTCTTCTTGTCCTTTGTCTTAGGTTGAATTTGGATTTTGTTATTTGGAGATTCTATTCTTGATTATTCTCTACAGGTTTTGTTTTTGCAATTTGGAACTAGAGTTTTGATTTTGGTTCTATTATTTGGGGTTTGTGTTCTTGATTCTTCTCTACAGGTTTTGATCTTACGATTTGAGACTAAGGTTTTGATTTGGGTTATGTTATTTGGAGTTTTTATTCTTGATTCTTCTCTACAAGTTTTGATCTCGCGATTTGGAGTTAGGGTTTTGTTATTTGGAATTTCTGTTCTTAATTCTTCTCTACAAGTTTTGATCTCCTAATTTGGAGATAAGGTTTTGATTTGAGTTATGTTACCTGGGATTTATGTTTTTAATTTTTTTCAACAAGTTTTGATCTCGTAATTTGAGATTATAGTTTTTATTTTAGAATTTCGTCAGTATTTTAAATATTATAAAAATATGACCAAATTAAATATTTTTACAACTAAAAATTAAAAAAAAACTATTGAAAAAAAAAAGAAAAGAACGAAAATAAGTATTAAATCATCTAGGACAATAATATGCTAATAAAACTACACACAGTTACATTAGTTTATGATATTATTTTACTTAATTCCCATTTATCCACTTCAGTCAATGCTTCATAAGTTAATATTGTTTATCTATGCAAGTATTGTTTTGACTTATAACTATCAAGAAATATTCTAAATATTTATTTTTAAATATATGACCTGAGTAATTAAATACAAAAATAAACTCCAAGTGATTTACATTAATATAACTAAATTTAATTGTGTTAAGTTTAAATTTAAATTAAATTCAACCCATTTTATACGTTACTTTAATTTTAATAAATTTTTTGGAAGGACGGAATAATTTATCCACCTATTAGTTAACTAGGTTATTCCACTGAATAAATGATAACTATTTGGCTTTAAAACATTCCTTCAATGTCAATTTCGCAATTATGGTACGTGAAATTGCCAAATCTGGAAAACTGCTTCACCAGTTGTCCTGGTCCCAAAAATCATCATTACATTGAGAAAACAATAAATGCAGAATGATGTGTAAAGTGTTTCTTTTTTCTTTTATATAATTAAGGCGTATTTATCTAGTGCACAGATAATAAATTATATTTTTAATGGTGACTTCTTGATAAACATTAGTTATTATTTTTTAAATTAAATTAATATGGAATCATCTGTACCAGTGATATATTCAAAAGTGAAAAATATTAAAATTTATAATTGAATGGTCTCATCACAGTCTCTTCAGCCAAATCCATAATATCAACTCCTGCTTCCGTTTCAACAAGGAAAATCATTAACCCTACTTTTTGTTTGGACCACTATTCTCATCTTTCTTCACAATAAATCATGAATAAATATCAAATTCATAGATAAAGTTTGTATTTAATTTTCTCATTTTTTATATCTCCTTTGCTTTAGGCACAAGTTCCATTGTTTTATAATATCAAGTCTTATAATTAATCATAGAATAATATATGGTTTTTTCTCTGCTACGAAAAACTTAATAGATATAATATAATTTAGGATTAATACTTATTTTTTTCTCTCTTTTTGGAAGTTTGTTCAAAATGGTCCTTTTTTTTTTTAAAAGTTCATTAAAGTTTTAAGTTTTGCAAAATCTGTAGAAATTAGTCCTTTTTGCTAACGGTGTTAACTTTTCTAACGGCAATGACAAATATTTGATGACTTGGAACGTTTTATATGTGCTGCAGTGCCACTTCATTATATGGGTTAAAAAAATATTTAATTTCTCAACCAGAAACCTTAGGGAGATTTGCCTCCCACCGCCTCTCACTGATCTGCCATTGCAACTGGCCTCCACCCAACCAGCCACCGTGAGTTGTGGCGCAAGGCGTCGCCGGCGCTGACGTTCGTTGCCGGAGTCGTCGTCGATCGAGGTGAGAGTTCCCCTCTTCCGCCACTCGTCGCGCGAGTTGGAAGCGCCCAAGCCGTCGCGAGCCATCGTCCAAGGCTTTGCATAGTGGCGCAAATCGCCTTCACAATCCCTGCCGGCCACCGCACCAAGGTCCCTCTTCCTTCTCCTCTTCGCGCGAGGTTCTCCCTGTTCCTCGTCTTAAGACGTTGACGACAGAAAGGGTCGCCACTCCAATGCCGACGAGAAAACTCCTCTTCCTCTGTTATGCGAAGTCGAAGGTGAAACAAATCGTCATGGTTGCACCGCTTCTACTCGGAATCCACATCCGCCGCCGGCAATCACCTTCTTGTTTGTACTGTATTGTGCTAGGCGTGAGTCTTGGGGTGTGAAAAATTGATTTTCTGATTGGTGTAGTGAATGTTTTCTGTTAAGCATTGGGTTGGGGAAAAAATGGGTTTATGTTTGGGTTGAACTTCTGGAGATGAAGGAAAGGGTGTTCAGAATTCTCAGGTTGTGATGGTGAGGCGTTTTGCTTTGATTTGTTGTTTGATTTTCTTTCGGTGGTGGTTGATTTGGGTGATGGTGGAAGATGAGGGATATGAGTTGTTTCAAAAGATAAGCTTTAAACCTATGGGTATGGGATTTGTGATTTGGGTCTGTTCATTCTGTTTGACACAGGTGATTTGGGTTTGTTGATTATGGAAATGCATTTGATTCTGCTTCTACCATTTTCTGTAGTGTTTTTTGGGTTTGCTCAAGCTCACATGAAGCCCTCCAAGCTCACAGGCACACTGGAAAACACGTCACAATTAATTTTTTTTTTAAATTCATATAATGAAGTGACACTGCTGCCAACACATATAAAACGTCCCAAGTCATCAAATATCTGCTAGTTGGCACTTGCGCCGTTAGCAAACTTAACACCGTTAGCAAAAGGGACTAATTTCTACAGTTTTTGCAAAACTTAGGACTTTAGTGAACTTTTAGAAAAAGGAAGGACCACTTTGAACAAATCCCCCGAAAAGAGGGACCAAAATAGGATTAAACCTATAATTTATTTAGATGCTTTGTAACTTTTTACTTGTATTTTTTCGTATTCATTTTGGGTGTGTTCAGTTGGAGGTGATTGAAGGTGATTGGGGGAGAGTGATTGAGTAGATTTGAGGGTAATTTTTGTTGTTGTTTATTTGAGTGAATTTGGAGGTAAACGAGAGTAAATTTTGAAATAAAGTTTGTGAGAATTGGTGTAGGATTTAGCTTATATAACAAATTAAAAAAATTTACTTCAAAATTCATTCTCGTTTACCTCCAAATTCACTCAAATAAACAACAAAAAATATTATCCTCAAATCCACTCAATCACTCTCCCCTAATCACCTTCGATCACCCCAAAAGTGATAAGTTTTAAGCTCAAATAAATCAAATATAGGACAAGTTAAACAAACAGCAAAATGTTACATATTAGAACACGAAAGATAATAACTATAGTCATGTAATCCAAAATTAATAACTATTTTCAAATATAAGTTTTTGTATGATATTAGGTAAATATGAAAAAAATTAAAAATAAACTAATAAAATTATTGCTTTAATATTTTTATTTGAAAGTGATGTTAACTTTTTATTCAAATTTGATTTAGATTTTATTTGTGTTGTCTTTATTTGATAATTTCTTTTTCAAAAATCCATCAATAATATTAAAAATCTATAATTTATCTTGGTAATAATGTGAAAATTTCTTGTAAAAGTTTTAGTGAGAAAAAAATACAGACAAGTATATACAACAATATAAGAAGTGTAATACTTCCTTAAAAAAATTATTAGAAATCTAACTATATAAATCTAAATTTTACATTAAATAAACATAAAAGAAATTGATAGGATTCTTTTATAAAAATTTAACTTATGTTCCATGTCCGTGAAAAGACCTATTAGGATCAGTTTGTAAACATGATAGAATAAGCTAGAAAACTTTGGTTTGATATTTATTACGTGGCTATGAAAGAAGATGTGAGAAGTGACACACGTGCATGGGTGTATTTGATGGAAAAGAGAGAAAAAGAAAAACATGGGTTGAAAGAGTGATATCATGTATAGTATTATTTGGAGCATAAGAAATCTTCTAGGCCCTCTCTAGCCGAACTGGTGAGAGTAACACTGTGTCCCTTCCTCAAGACAAGTACCTTGAACACACACTGCATAAAACAAAATATGCTGCCATAAAGAAGGAAATGCCAAAGAGAAAGAGGAAATCAACACACCCATAATTGTTCCCTTGTGTCACCAATAATAGTTCCTTCATTTGCTCGATATTGGCATGTCTATAGGAAGATGATGTGTTCATCTCACAAACTCTCTTCAATCAACTCAAAATTCAATCTTGTTAAAAGGGTGTTCTTCATATTTAATGAAAGATATAAACCTTTTAATTAATGATTCATAGATATTTATAGCAAAATCTCTCTCTTTCTATCAACATATCTTATATTAAATTCTTAATCACATATTTGATATATAATACCATTTAATGCTATTGATGATATGAAGTGGAGGAACAAAAGAAACTGGTGAATCATGAATTTGACATCTAATTCAACTGTCAAAACCTTGAAATGCTATTTTTAACAGGAGTACTTTTTTTTTTTTTGTTAATTTTGAATTTTAGCTATTATGTTGAAAGTGGATAGAATTGTATTGAGGAAAAATGGAAAGAAAATGTGTTAATGGGGGCCCATTTTGGCATTTGCTTAGAGAGGAAGTGAATCAGAATGGGAGCGTAGGTGCTTCATTCAAAAGGGGTTTAAAAAAAAAGGGCAGAAATGGACAAGGCCTAGTGGCAATGAAAGAGGGTACAACTGTACATGTAAGTAGTCCATGACATAGATACAACTCTCACATGCTGTGGTAGATGCTCCTAGAGAGAGAAACCGGGTTCTAGAGAGAGAAAGTGCTGTTCTTTTCTGTTTGCCATCTTTTGCAGTGTGGTAGCATTGTTGGGTTTCTCAGAGCTCTTTTTATTTCTGGTGGGGTTTAAGGTGAGGGATGAAGCCAAGGAAGATTTCGATTTCTGTTTTTATGCTCAGAAATGTTCAATTGCTTCTGTGATTTTAAGGAACCCTAATTGTGCCTGAGATTGTGCTGCTCTGGTGCGTGCCTCTGGGCATTGTTACGCCTATCGGAGTTTCTCGGTCGTGTCTTTTTTGTTGAATAGTTTTTTTTTTTTCTTTTTTTCTTAGTGTGTGGTTTCTGATTATGGGTTGTGAATTTCTTCTTCGAGAATCTGGGATGCGTAGGGTAGGTTGTGATCTGTGTTGAGAATGAGGGTTTGTGCTCTGGATTTGCGGTTCTGTCATCCATTTCTGGACCTGATGTTTGTTCTGTGTCCCAATGCTGCTTCTGGATTTATGCATGTCGATTTTATGCTTCACTTTTGTCCCGGAATTCTGGGTTCCGCGTCTCTTTCAAGTGATTTGCTGCTTTAATTGAAGGGAATATTTAGTATTTAATGAACATGGGAATATTTATTAGATTGAAAGCATATAACGTGTGCGTGTATTAACTTTTAATGTTATTAAAATTTCTCTTCTTAATATTTTAGCTTTTTGAGTTGTATAACTTTTGGTTTCCCTCACCGTTCTCTTTTAAAAACGGAGTTGTGTTCTTGCCAGGCATAAACTACTGGAGGATTGCATGTGCATTTTGATTCAACCCAACCTTTACATTGCATTTGGTCGTGTGTTTCTGTGAATGTAATGCTTATTCGGAAATATTTACAAAAAAGTTTCTAATATTTTTATTCTAACAGCATAAAACATTGTTTAGTCATTTTTTGTCGTTAAAAACCATTCTATATCACTTCAATTTTGAGCTTGAATTTTTTAACAAGGGAAACCATGATGAGTATTTGGAAGAAGTTTTTAATGAGGCTTTTTTAGTTAATAATTTGGAGGGTACTCACTGAAGCACTAATACTAGATCTGCAAATGGCACTGGAAGAAATGAGTCTCCCTCTGTCGAAAATCATTGTTGCGTGAAAAGTATATTATTTCTGAATTCTGATTCCTTATCCCTTAGTTTGATATGCTGTTTTTGTCCGAGGAGAATATTTCTCTAGAAGAAACTGTTGCATGAAAGTCCATATATTCTGATCCCCTATGCCATGGATCAACAATGAAAAACACATGTAATTGTGGGCAAACAATATATTGTTGCTTTGCTTGGTCTTCTTTGGCAGTTAGGCAGTCATGTTGATGCAACCAAAAGAGTACTTATAGTTCCATATCTAGAAGATAAGATGAAAGTTAACTTATTCCAAAACTAAAAACTTCCATATTTAGGTGTTTAAATGCTTAATTACTTTTGTGGCTTTTTGTTTGTTTATAAATACAGTTTACCCACACCTTGTTTTACTTTACATTTTGTTACAATGAGATGAGATGATGGGATATTCGGACTTTAGTGAAGAGAGATAAAGAATCTTTTAACGAATCCTTGTGATGGATGCTCATGGGTGCAAAATTGAATGTGTAGCTGTTGTCCGATAATCTTTCACCTTATTTACATTTCAGTTTTGTATTTAATGCAACTATGACTCTGAGGGAAAATGATACCAATAAATAAAAATGACACTTACACGATTTCTTTTATTGTTGTTGTTGCATGATATCTTCCATGCATATTTTCTTTCAGAAATTTAATTAAGGTAAAGTTTGTTTTGAATCTTTTAATTTCAAAGACAATTTAGTAACATCTCAATTTCTTCTGCAGATTCTAAAGCCTTTACCTGGAGAACTTTTTCTATTAATTGGGGTCAATAGTGACGAAGTATGTCAACCTGTAATTTATGGCTTCATATGTTGGTTTAACTTTTTGTAACGGTGCCAACATGTAGACCAGCAACAGAAACCGCATAGTGAAATCGCATCTGTCAGCAGAGATGTTGATCAGCAACGAAGTAGAGGATTTGTTTGATGATAACTTTGAAGGATCTAACGAAGAAAGACAAATTTTTTCAGAGGTCTTTTCTGGTAATGACATTTTTCAGTCCAGTCAGAAATGTGTTGTTCCTGGAGTTATCAGCTTTGAACATGAATCTGCTAAAAACGCATTTAAATCATTCTGCTCTAGTAACGAAAACTCACTTGCATTGCATCCCTCGTCTTCTAGACTTACACACCCTGAAGAGGGGAACTTTATTGTAATAGAGCATTCTAAAGAGGCTGCTCCTGGATGTTTGCCAGAGAGTTTCATTTGTGAAGAACAGAATGACGAGGATGTGAATGTCAAACGAATGAAATTTTCTCTGCATGAACTTGCTTGTAGTAGATCCGATTCAGAAAAAAATTTGAGTTTACCACGACTCTCAAAAGTAGCAGTTTCTAACCTGTCTAATGCTGGTACAGGCTGTGGTAGAGAACCAATTGCATTCCGGTTGGTTGAATCATCCAAACATGGTGTGATATCTAGTTGTTATCTATTGAACCATAACAATTTAAATAAACAAGCTGTTAAGGATGAGATAGATGTTACAAACTTTAACACAGCAACAGCAGACGGACATATTGCAAAAGAAGTGTCTGTAAGTAAAGCAGCTGCTTCTCCTGTTTCCCAGGAGAGCTTTGCGAGCAGGCTTGTAGTTACTAGTCCATCAATCACTGTTGTGAAGAAGTCTGGGTCTCCTTTAAATCCTGAAGAAATGCCAGAATTGACTAATGTGGACATCTCAAATTCACCCTCAACGCTACAGGAAGAGGACCCTCGTACTATTCTGCAGTTTCAGATTGTTCACTTGCTTACTATGGCAGGGTGGACTATTGAGAAGCGACAACGGCCGAGCAGGCGTTATCCAGAGTCAGTTTATAGGACCCCAAAGGGAAAGCCTATTCGGGAATTTACAAAGGCTTGGAGAATATGTGGTGAGCTATTGTCTGTTGAAAAATGCAATTTAATGTGCAGAGATTATAAGGAATGGACTGATATTAGTCAATTCTGGTCTGATCTATCCAGTGCACTGATAAATGTTGATAAAACAAAGATGCAGTCAGAAGACCCTGCTGCTGTGTTGGCTTATCGATGGTGCCTTTTGGATCCTTTTGTAGTGGTTATATTTGTTGATAGAAAGATTGGTGCCCTGAAAAAGGGGGAGGTAGTGAAAGCAACTTGGAGTTTAGTTTCTAGTAAGTATAAGGTGTCTTGTGCTCCCATTGATTCAAGGTCTGGAAATTTGAATCAGGTACCTGGAGGGTCTAATGTAAATTCTGTTCGTCAAGCAAAAATTAGAAATTCTAGAAGTCTTGATAAGCAGAGTTCAGAAAACTATCAGGAAACAGATAATATTATTGATGGACATGCGCCAATGGACATGTCAGAAGAAAATAACACATCCAGTGTAAGCTATGGCCTGGTTCATTCTCATGACTCAAGGGCTATACAACAGTCTGAGTGTAGTGAGGAAGACGGTGGGAAAATCATAGCAGATCCTGTATCTGGCAAAGATAGCACATTTTCTGTTTCTAATCTTACTCTTAGAAAGAAAATGAGAAGGAAGTGCAAAAGGGTATCTGAAATTAGAATGAGTATGTCCTACCATGGTGACATGCTGGGCTCAACTGTCACTAACCAGGTGCAGTCACTAGATGGTGAAGCACGTGGTTTGGAAGAGGTCAAGAATTATCTAGACGACAATGCTGGAAGGAAAAGAAGCTGCAGAAAGTTATCATCTGCTACTGCAGTTCAGAGAAATATCAGGAAAACAAACTGCTCCGTAAGTGGAACGGATAGGTCTAACAGATGCCAGATTAAAGATGATGATTTATTGGTGTCTGCCATATTCAGGAATAAGGACTTCGGGCCAAAGGCAATCCGGGGAAATTCTAGAGCTAAATCCTGCAAATCAAGGGGCCAGAGAAAACTTAAAAGCCAAAAGGGTCGTTGCAGGTTGCTGCCAAGGAACCCCTGTAATGGAGGAAAGTACAATAAGGACTGTAATAGGTCTTATATGGGTTCAAGGACAATATTGTCCTGGTTGATTGATAATGGGATCATATCTTTAAATGATGTGATTCAATACCGAAATGCTAAGGATAATGTTGTCATTAAGGATGGTAGGATCACCAAAGATGGTATTATATGTATATGTTGTGGTAAGGTGCTTACATTATCTGAGTTCAAGTTGCATGCTGGGTTTACATTGAATCGCCCCTGCATGAATATTTTTATGGAGTCTGGCGAGCCCTTTACATTGTGCCTCCTTCAAGCTTGGTCAGCTGAATACAAAGCCAGGAAAAGTCTGAATCAAGCTGTGCAGGCTGAAGATAATGACAAAAATGATGATTCATGCGGGTTATGTGGTGAAGGGGGTGAGCTGATATGTTGTGATAATTGTCCATCTACTTTCCACGCAGCTTGTTTGTCCACTCAGGTTTGTCTGCTCTTGGTCTATGCAAGCTTTTTTCTTTTATTTTTGTTTTGGAAATCCTAATATAAGTGGTTGATATAACAGGCTCCTATGCCATTCCTCTGTGTGTATATGTCTTTGCGTTAGCATAAACATGTTGTTCTGTTCCTCCATCAAACTGTACTTGCAGTATAATCTTTCTGAGCTGTAGTTAGGAATGTTTATTCTGACTCAGCTGATTACTTGAAAATGTAGCATATGATAATTAGAACAGTGTACAAGTGAGTTCCCTTCTGTGAATATGTATAAATGATCAAGGTCGTCCACTGTAATTTAATTGCTTTTACAGCCCAGTAGCCAAGAATTAACGAACTTTGTGCTTAGTTTAGCTGTGGTTTGATAAGGAAGTTCAGTGAGTATACATTTGTGCATTAGTGCCATAAAATAGTTGGGTTTATCTTATCTTTTACTGTGTAGGAAACATTTGGTAGTATTTTATTTAATTATAAAACATCTTTAAGCAAATAGGGTGAGATTAAATTGTTAAAAAGATGTGCTTTTGGTTGAGTCATGAGTTGAGATTGTTTTGAAAATTATTAGATTTATGTAAGAGATAACACTTAAGAAAAAAATGTTGACATTACAAAACAAAAACGTTGGTAGTTGCATATCAAAATATATTTATTATAAATCAATTAAAAATAAATGTGTAAATGCTAAAGAAAAATTGAAACAATTTGAAATACGCTATGTTGATTGTGTTATAGTTGTGGACACTCATATGGACCTTTCTCAACAACAACCTAAAATATACTATTCCCTTATTGTCTCTAAATCCATCACTAACAAAAACAGTAGCATATTAGGTTGCTCTTCAACCCATAACATCAATAGCGAGAGCTTGGTACAAACATCTCAAGGGATTACAAAAAATAAATAAAAAATTATTCATTAATCATTTCATGAGAAACTCATTTATTTGGTAATTATTTATTATTAAAACATATTAGTAATTTAAAATGATTCCATTGTAACCAGAGACATGAGAACATACAAAAAGTTAATGTGGCTCAAAGGAAAATTACATGCTAACATGTCAACTCCACGACTTGTGGTTCAGATTTTATATATTATATACAGTAGATAGTTTGATGGTATGGATGGGTTGCTTTGTGTTAGTGTTGTTAGTGTTTATATTTGTTTATTTATGTTGCTCCTGTATTGTTTCTTTTCATGTGATGTATTTGACAATAAACAAGGTCCTTTTATACTTTGTATTTTTGTGGATGTGCTTATTGTTCTTGATGTGATTATTATCAAGTACCTTAGAAGAATAATACAATCTTTTTTTGCCTGTGTACATCAGGAGATCCCAGACGGTGACTGGTATTGTGCAAACTGCACTTGTAGGATATGTGGAAATTTGGTTATTGATAAAGACACTTCAGATCTGCAGGAGTTGTTACAATGTTCACAGTGTGAACATAAATGTAAGTATGCCCTGTATGATCATGTTGCATTATGACATTACCAATGTCATGGTTGTAGACCCTGTAGGGTGTAGATAGACAACAAGTTATATAATTTTTTCTTGTTTGAATAATTGAAATACTGTAATTTGTTTAATGGATAAACAATTTGTTGGTTTGATTATTGTCACGACTATGTCTGAGTCTCCTTAAATGCCACAATAGTGGGAGCTTCATGATCTCATGCCCTTATATATTTATTACAATAAGTGACTTAATAATCATGACTGAAGATTTCTTTGATATGAAGTCTATGCATTATTTTCCCTTTGTAATGCTTCAATGATCCGTCTGACTATTGTGATCTTTTTACTAAATAGATCACGAGACATGCCTGACAGATAGAGAAACAAGAGAAGGAGCGGCCTCAGACATATGGTTTTGTGGGCACAGTTGTCAGGAGGTACTATACAACTATTTCTCAAATTTCTAGACTTCCATTTGAAATAGATTTCTTGAAATAGCTTATTATTTTTTATATTACACGATGATGTAGTGGCTTGTAACGTGAGTTGGTCATTTTACTATCTATAATTTGAAGATGTTCAAAGAAACTTTGGTTCATATTCCAAACCGTGTGCCACTTTGGTCTCCTTAATTTTTTTTTTGTTCAATTAAGTCTCGTTTTGTGGTAAATAGATTCAATCTAGTCCATACGGTCTTGTTAATTCAGTCTTTATATTTATTTTTTTACACAATTGAGTCCCAATTTTTTAAAGAATCGAGCAATGTTGTCTCTGTCCAAAATATAGTTGAAAAACCAATAAAAATAAATAAATTATAAAACTTGTTCTATTTTATGAAAAATTATAATAGAATATTGTTTATGTTATAAATATGATTTAAGTAGACAAATTAAGTTAAAAGATGTAAAATATATCAATAATTTAGTTTAGATTTCATGTGAATATTATCTATTTTTTTGGAGGAATTAAATTTATAAATAAGCTAACAAAATGAAATATACATATATATATATATATATATGTATATATATGTATATATATTTATTTATTTAATTTTTCAAATATTAAAAATTACAAAAAATTAATTTAATTTAATATTTAGGTGGAGTGATTTGATATATAAATTCTAAAAAATTATTTTAACATGGATATTGGTCTCATTTTGGTAAGGACAACATTGTTTGATTTAAAAAAAAAGGGATTTAATTGAGTTAAAAAACAATTATAGAAACTGAATTGAATACAAGAACTTGTCATGTGGTTGGCACTGGTACTAGAAGTGCCCTGACACGTGGATTAAAACTTAAAAAGAAAATCGGAAAAGAAATTAAAAGTTAGAAGAAAACTAAAATATTATTGGCACTGGTACTATGTTAATGCTCTTTATACGGAAAGAACGAATAAATTTAATACAAATGGGACTTAATTGAAAAAAAATAAATAAGGGACCAAATTGAATAAAAGCAACAAAAATTTGGACAAAAATAATAATTAAGCCTAAAATTTATGTAAGTGGTAGATATAGTTTTAAAAGTTGCTTCTAAAAGTTGCTTTTTCTCGGCACATAAGTTTAAGATTAATAAATTTGAAATTTAGTCTGAGTTGAAGAAGAGTTGAAGAAAAGTTCGAGTTAATTAATAAGGTGATTGTGATCTCCTTCAAATTCTTCTATCCATATATAATTTAATGGTTATAATAATTGATAGCAGTATAACACAGAAGTATCCATGACTCTAGTGTTTGCCAAAAGCAGTACAAATTGGATAGCTTTTGAAACCCATATAGAATGTGGAAGAGTCTAGCCCTGTGACTAACCACGTAACGTAATGTAGACTTGTTGGCATAGTTGTATCCAATAGAATCACTTAGTATATAAAGCTGGGAAGCTTTAATTCCCTGTGACTTTTCAAAGCGTTGACATTATGTTTAGCTTCTTTTCTTTCTATCCTTAAGGGGAAGAAATGTAAAAGTAGTCTAGCAGTGTGCCATAAATACCTGGTAAATTATCCTGGTCCAGTGGCTCTCCCAGCAGTTTAACTTCACTACAGCAGCCCTCTCTTGCCTTTTCAATTGTGTTTTACAATCTGATGCAATAATTTAAACAATGAAAACCTTATCTGTCTCCGTGTGAGGTTGGCTACATGGATCACATGCCCCCATTGTTAAAATCCTATTCTGGGTAAAAGATCTGTTACTATTAAAAACTGTTTGTTGTAATAAGCTTAAAGCTTAGAAAGCTTTGGATTGACTGCTTGAATGGGAGTGTTGGAAATAGTAAAATGTTGTAAAATAGGAAATAGCATGTTTCTGTATCACATGATAAAGTGCTTTAGTTTTCCTGGGAATTAGTGTTTTGGAAGTTGGACTTGATTGGTATAGCCTTGGAAATAGTCTCCACTATATCTGTCAAGACTTTAGAGTCTATAGATATGGATGGTGTGCATAAGTTGAGTACTCATTTTACTTAATTAAAAAAATCTCATTTCCTAAAATATTCTGTTCTTTCTCTCCCTCTCCCCCTCTCCCTCTCTCTCTCGCTCTCCCAAATCCTCATCTAAATTCAACAGCTTAAGATATTCAGTCAGGAAGAAGGACTGTTTTACATTTGAATAATTATGATTTCTCTATGTGGATACTCTAGTTGATGGTAGAATAATAGGGTGGGTGCATTATTCGTATGATTTTTTTTTTTGGGTTTTAGTTAACGTGTGTGTTTTTAGCACAATATATTACTGAACAAGATGAATTTCTTTTTTCACCGTAGTCTCAGTTAACATTTTTTTTTGTGGGCTAAGAACAATATTGTTTTCTCTTCTGTTGGCAATGAATACTCTATTGTTATTGGTATAATAATGTGTTATTGTATTTGGACATACTAATCCTATTATGTTAATAATCAGGTCAAGTACACACTACTTGAATAACCTAATTATGCTACCCAAGACTTTATTCAAGGACTCGATATTCTTGTTTGTGCAGGTGTACACTGGACTCCAATCTCAGGTGGGGTTAGTTAATCAAGTTGCTGATGACATCTCATGGACGCTTCTTAGATGCATTCATGATGACCAAAAAGTTCATTCTGCACAGTGGTTTGCCCTAAAGGCAGTATGCAATACGAAATTAGCAGTTGCTCTTACTATCATGGAGGAGTGTTTTGTGTCAATGCTTGATCCAAGAACAGGCATCCACATGATACCTCAAGTTTTATACAACTGGGGGTTAGTGCTTCTTCCCTTCATTTTGTGTGCTTCCTTATTTATAGTTTTATACCTGTCTAAGTAATCTCCTGCCCCTTGTACTCTTTTTTAAATTTTATTTTGATTTGAGAGGCTTTATTTCAAGTGATGTTCAGGTCTGAGTTTGCTCGTCTGAATTTTCAAGGGTTTTACACCATGGTATTGGAAAAAAAGGATGTGTTAGTATCTGTAGCATCTATCAGGTAAAATTTAAAATAGATATTTTTCTTATGAAATTTATGGTGCAATTTGATGTTTGTAAATGTTTATTCTTATCTTTGTGTGAAGTGGTTGTAGTTTAGATACTATTTTAATCTATAAAGGCAATTATTTAAATGCCGTTCACGGAAGCTCAAGCTTCTCTTCCAGCTGATTTATAGTAGCATTTATTTGATTTATACAAGATGCTATACTTGTTTTATTGCATTGTTCTCATCCCATTTACATTTTTACAGGGTGCATGGAACCACAGTAGCAGAGATGCCTCTAATTGCTACTTGCAGTCGGTTTCGTCGCCAGGGAATGTGCCGTCTCCTTGTGAGTGCCATCGAGGAGGTACAATTTGGCTAGTTTCTTGTATTTGTTCAACAAATTGTAGTGATTTTTCGCTTAGTGACTTCTTTTTCCTATAATTGTTGAGTTTGAAATTTTCCCGCACTTCATTTTGGCCTTTTGTGTTTCTAAATTTATCTGCCATTAGCAGATGTTAACATCTTTCAAGGTGGAAAGGCTTGTGGTATCAGCCATTCCTGATTTGGTTGAGACATGGACTAAGGGCTTTGGATTCAAACCCGTTGATGATGTTGAAAGGAAAAGATTGAATAAGTTTAACATGATGATATTTCCTGGGACAGTGTTTCTTGAGAAACCGTTACACAGGAAGATGAAAACTGAAGGTAGTTTTTTAGTCTATTTTGTTTAGTGTACTATTTTTGTTAAATACTTAACTAAACTTAATTTTCTTTTCAGTTGAAACAGGACTGTGTGATGAATCAACTCAAGCAACAGATGAATCCGTCAAAGTATGCATCAGTTCTGAAGGAATGACCATTACTGACTCATTTCTACCAGATGTTGCAAACATTACCACCAATCAAGTTGAAGCAAAGTCAGAACATGAACCTGTGGACGGTAAAATTCAGCCAGACAATGAAGCTGGCAGTGATACCCTGAGAAAAGACAATACACAACCTGTTGACACTGCATTGGAAGCCAAAGAATCAACAGAAATAAGTAGTAGCTGTTTTACGGAAGAGATCATCCAGTTGACAGTGTCAGGTGGCTCGGAGAAATCTATGGAAGAGAACAATGTGAGCGAACTGAGAACATGCAATAAAGTGGAAATGGAAAGTGATTCAGTACAGCAATCTAGTGAGAATTTTTGTGCAATCAAAGATGGTGCTGAACCAAGTATAAGGATTGTGGAGGAGAAGAATATCAAAATAGGGGAGGGTCAGGAAAATGCTTTGCAGGGCCATTTTTCAAATCTATCCTGCAAAACATTTTTAGGCAGCAATTTTGACACGGATTCCAGTATTGAATGCTCAGTGATGTATGATGAAACAGCTTTTTTTGGAACATTTGCAAAGTCTGCAAGCTGAATCAGAAGTTGAAAGAAAGTAGATGTTTAGAGAGATGTTGTGATGCTCATAACAAACTTGTGTAGGGTATCTTACGGAAACTAACTGCAAAATATGGAAACATAAAATGGGTTCTAGACAACAGGGCTAGATAAGTTAAAATTGTGACCCATTGTGTGTAGCTAGGGACTTAGTGTGCAGCATAAGATGGATGCAAATAAAAATGTTTTTTTGGTCTTGCCTTGGTAAGGAAGATAAGATGTGAATGAAGGTTGTGCTGTGCTACTCACAGATCTCGTTAGTTTACTCAAATCTTCTTATCATAAAGAATCATTCAGCTTCATCAAGAAAAAAGTTAACATTTCATAAGATGGTCTGATACTTGTAAAGGCTAGTCTCAACAACGTAGCAAATACTGTTGCAACGTGGTGCAATATGAATTATCTGCTGCCATTGCATAAATTGGAAATATTAAGAATTCTACTCTTTATAACTTTGATTAATTGAATGTGATAATGGAATGATGAATGGATTTTTATTAATGTTGGTGATTTATGGACATTCTCATAATTAAATTTGGACCTAATCTATTAATTTCATAACTAATATCTTCTCAAGGTTACAAATTAGCTGATTGTTCTTGCACTTCCATAATTTCATCTTACAACTCAATGGGGTGCAGGTTGAAATGTATGTAGGTACAGAAAGAAGCTGCCTTACAAATTTTAGGGTAACTAGGCTGCGGGTCTGGAGTTGAGAGGACTATTTTTTAGTGGCACTTTCTTCTTATACCCCCATAATTTCTTTATATACTCTTTAAAGTAAAAGATATTTTGTTCTGTATAAATAGCTAAATTGGTAATTGAAATTTCTAAATGTCGAAGATATTTAAAATGTTTCTAATTAAAATTTTCAAACAAATGGGTAATTGAAAGATTCTTCTCCTTGCATTTAAGTGTTGAAGATATAAGTTGTATTTTTTTATGTATTATATTTCAAAAGAAAAAAAGTCTTGTATTGTTGAATTCACTTATCTTTCAAGGATTTATGTATAAACAGGTTCCTTATATCTTTAAAGCTTTTACCAAGAATTATGGGTTATTTGTTTATTTTCCTAAAAATTTTTAATGACAAGATTTTGTTTTCTCAATTTTCTTGTACTATATGTTTTTTTCAATATTTTTTAAATAAAATTAATAAAAATGTTAATGATATTTTTAGTTTCTAAACTTATGTCAGAGATTGGAATTCATCTCTATTATATAATATTTTTTAATCTAATGTTAATTTTTTTTGTTAAGTAGTATTTTTTATTGATATTTGTGTTATTACATCATTTGGCATGTTCTTACTAAGATAAATATATTCATTTCATTTTTAGAGTTTGAGACCAAAATATATCCAATTTGGAATATAGGTATGAATTTTTGAAATATAGGTATGAATTTTAATATTGTATTGAAGTATTGCAAGTAAAAATATATTTAACCCTTAATATAAAATAAATTGAAATATTTCTTTTAAAAGATATCTTTTCATCAAAAAATATATTTTAAAAAAATATGCTATTTATGTCATCTCTCTTTTATTATTTGTTGGAATTTTAAAAACTTTACTTTTATTGTTAATTTTTAAATCACTTTTACTTTACTTTTTTAACCTTTCTCCTAAAACTATTTAGACAAAAATATTTTAACTACTTTAAAATATATTAATTTTAATATTCAAAATGTATTAAAAATATATGTTGAATAACAACAAGAATTCATAGCATAGACTCATAATGGTTTACTTATTTTCTGATTAATGCATAATTTTAGATTAAATAAATTAAAAATACATTTTAAAATTCATCTTAAATATATTTTAAATTTCTTAATTCATAAATAAATTTTGAACTGTCATTGAAAATTAGAAGACTTAGATAACAGACGTATAAACATAATTTATGTTCTTACCAAGCTTTAAAGTGAAGTTTATTATTGTCTTTTATTGAGAAAGTTCCCAATTTTAAAGAGAATAAGTTGGAAATACACCTGCAAATCTATAATAGTAAAGGACAGAAATGGAATGAGAATTGAGTGTAAGATTAATAGTACTCTTATATGTTGAGATGTTATATTCATAGGCTTTTTGGACCTTGATAAATAAATATAAATATGTTAAACAAATTTTATTATTATATCATAAAATATTATTTGTATATTTGCATATTCTCCTCTTTTTCATATGCACAAATAGTAAATTGGTTGATACAAACACAACATTAATGTTTCAATATTAAAATATCAATTAATTAATTTTCACAAATGTTGAAATGGGGAGAAGACTAATCAAGTTTGTGATGATGTTTGAGTTTAGCTAACAATCGAACAAGTCGGTTATTTGATAAGTTAGAGTCCAACAAGTTGGTAGGACGACAACACAACCACTGAACTCAATTCGGCAACTCAAAGGCCTAGATTAGTAAAGTAGATTGTAAGTCAAGCTTGCATTCTCTTAAAAATCAAATTAATCAAAGTATAATCAATTAATAGAAATCTTTGACGTGAAAACAATATGTTTTGAAGTGCATAACTGTCACCTATATTGTTTTAATCAATTAACATACTTATATAATTAATTAAAACATAACCAAATTTTAGAACTTACATTTGAATGATATAAATCAACTAAGATGGTTACATAATTGACTAATTGTTGTAGAAAAGCTGACAGAATCACGAACAAAATTTCCTGAGGCGTGTAGAGTCANTGTCCTTAAGGACTTATCCGCGGTGTATTGCGCAAGTCNCCCAGGATACAACACGAACTTCTCAGAATTTTTTGAGGATCTCAGAACTAGCAAGGATCTCTTAAAGAGAAAATAAAATACACAGAATATTTTTTAAGAGATAAAAGAAAAAAGAGAAAAAAAGGAGAATGAGAGAATGAGAGAAAGAGAAGTGTGTAAGTCTGTGTTTTGGAATGAGCAAGGCCACTCTATTTATAGAGTGGGAAATTAAAGAAAATTGGCCCAAGGCTCAAAGTTAAGGGGAAAATCCTGTGCCATGTGTTTATGGATAAATCCCGAACCTTGCGGGAGTAGCTTTTGAACGTTGCAACAAAAGGAATATGAACGTTGCAACGTTTTTTCCGAAATTTAAGGAAGCACACGTTCTGCAACGTTTACCTTTACTTTGCAATATAAATATTAAAATAATAACAATCCTCTATATATTGCAAAAGATAAGAAATAAAGATTGAAAGAAAGAAAAGAAGAAAAAATCCTTGGTTTTATAAGATGTAATGCATCAGAGCTGGTATAGCAAGCTATATGAACAGTTCTAGATCAAGAAACTTAACACAGTGTAATTGGTATAGCAAGCTATATGAACCAAAGACACTTGAGTGTGTTAGAGGTTTATCGATCACATTACACCCCCACAATCCTTGCTGTTATCGCTGTGATGCGCTTACTAGGCCATGCGCGTGCCCGATATTCATGAGTGCTCTAGAGATCATGCCAAAATCTCATGCAAGCGGCCCCACTTGACACTCATACAAGTGATTTCATCAGTGTATGCTGCAAATCATACACCACCCATAAGGGATATGAAGATAATTAAAAACTTTGTTTGATTACAAAGTTTAACCTCTCGATAATGCAGTCTCTAGCACTTTCACACATATAGGAATGAACATATTTGATTTAAAATCAAATTAGTGCTATCAGAACTAACAAGTGACTTGTTTTTACCTATATGAACCTTATTCATGGGGTCTCCAATCACAAAGGTTGGGTTACCATCACTTGTTTGTTTGTCATTGGCATAAGTCCTTAAGATTGTTGTAGAAAAGCTGACAGAATCACGAACAAAATTTCTTGAGGCGTGTAGAGTCATTGTCCTTAAGGACTTATCCGCGGTGTATTGCGCAAGTCCCCCAGGATACAACAGAAACTTCTCAGAATTTTCTGAGGATCTCAGAACTTTCAAGGATCTCTTAAAGAGAAAATAAAATACCCAAAATATTTTTTAAGAGATAAAAGAAAGAAGAGAACAAAAGGAGAATGAGAGAATGAGAGAAACAGAAGTGTGTAAGTCTATGTTTTGGAATGAGCAAGGCCATTCTATTTATAGAGTGGGAAATCAAAGAAAATGGCCCAAAGCCCAAAGTTAACGGGAAAATCCTGTGCTTTGTGTTTGTGGATAAATCCCGAACTTTGGAGGAGTAGCTTTTGAACGTTGCAGTAAAAGGAATATGAACGTTGCAACGTTTTTTCCGAAATTTAAGGAAGCACACGTTCTGCAACGTTTACCTTTATTTTGAAATATAAATATTAAAATAATAATAATCCCCCACATATTGCAAAAGATAAGAAATAAAGATTGAAAGAAAGAAAAGACGAAAAAATCCTTGGTTTTATAAGATGTGATGCATCAGAGCTGGTATAACAAGCTATATGAACCAGTTCTAGATCAAGAAACTTAACACACAATGTAGTTGGTATAGCAAGCTATATGAACCAAAGACACTTGAGTGTGTTAGAGGTTTATCAATCACATTACACCCCCACAATCCTTGCTGTTATCGTTGTGATGTGCTTACTAGGCCATGCACGTGCCCGGTATTCATTAGTGCTCCAGAGATCATGCCAAAATCTCATGCAAGAAGCCCCGCTTAACACTCAAATAGGTGATTTCATCAAGTGTATGCTGCAAATCATATACCACCCATAAGGGATATGAAGATCATTAAAAAAGATAAGGTTAAAGAAAATCAACACAGATTTTTATACTGGTTCGAATCAAAAGATTCTATGTCTAGTTGTTAATCACTATAAAGAGTGATTAACTATATTACTAAAGATCAGTTTACAGATTACAATCAGATAATCAAATTAAACAAAGAACAGAGAGTAAGTCTGATACGAACCCATTTTACTCTAGAGTAGAGAGTATCTTCTTCAATTCTCAGGTTGCAATAGAAAACCTTTACGAGGTCAGGGTACCAAGGATCAGTCATTTCCTCAAATTTCTTTAACCCTTAACATCTGAGCCACCTTTGAAATTTGAAGCCTTCATCTTTGAAAAATTTCACTTTCAAGAACTTGTGGGATATCAAACTCCTCATTTTCCAGTAGTCCAGAAATTTCGACTGCATTTCGTCATCGATGATCCAATCATTCAGTTCAAGGACACGCCTAGCACTCCTTTGTCCCAGTGTCTTGACACGCTTCTTCTGTGCTGAGCTATAAGTCATTTATTAGAATTTGGAGTATTGTTTATCACAGGGAGTGAGAGAATGAGAATCGCAGATTCAGACACAAGTGATGTAGTTCAGTGTAGTGATCCATGATCATTAGGTTTTTCATTTATACAAAATACAATTGAAATTTTGGAGGGAACAATTCAATTCATTTTCGTACCAAAAAAGACTTCCAAGCTTGAAACCCAAAACAATCAGTAGACTAAAAGTTGATTTGATTAAAACCAGAGTTGATTGCAGTACGACACATAAGACTAAAAACAGATTCAGACATACAGACACATGTAGTCGAATAAGTTCATAATACAGTCGACTAAAAGTTGTGAAATCAGTTTTTTTTAAAACAAATCAATCATTCAAACATACAAACAATCATACACACAATCACGCATCAACAACCAATCAATTTATGCATGATGCAATAGGAGTGATACGTATTACCCGTTGTAGACACTCAAGAAGATTCATATATCCAGTGTAGTTCATCCTTGAGTTCCTATTGCACCTACTTGTAAACTTGCAAAACAACTTAAGTTTTGGTTGCAGGTACCCATTTGAATTTGGGTCCTTGGTTTTCAGTTCTAATAAGTTGTTCCTTTGGTTTCCATACATATAAACCTTTAGGAACACCAACAGTTCTATAATAACAGTTTCCAACACTGTGTCCAACACAATTGCAATAAAAACAAGCATTTCTAGCAGGTTTGCTTAGATCAATAAACTTCTTTGCATTGGTTTTGTTAGATTGAGCTTTATAACCTATTCCTTGTCTGTAAATTGCTCTGCTAGAGGATTTTAATACAACATTCAAATTGTCTCTACCTTGAGTAAATTTGGCTAGCATGCTAGTCAAGTAATCTATTTGCTCAACATGTGTAGGACATTCATCACAGGGTTTCTCTACTGTTACAGTTTCAATTTTAATCTCTTTAACAGATAACAAAACATCATTCAATTCCTTTTCTAGTTTCTCATTTTCAGATACAAGGTTATTAATTCTATGCTCATAATCTCTCCTCTCAGAGTTAAGTCTATTAACCTTGTATTGCAGTCGCATTGCTTTAGCATGTATTTCCCTGAATGCGTCCAACAGTAGATCATACTTCACTTCTATTGGTTCATTCTCAAACTCTGCATCACTGTCATAGTCATCCTGTGTTGCTCCAGCCATATAGCATATGTTAGACTCCTCTTCTTGATCATGATCTTCATCACTTGAAGAATCTGAGTCACTATTCTCCCAAGCAATGTAGGCTCCTTTTTTGTTTTCTTCCTTTATCTTGAGGAAACCTTATATTTGCTTTCTACTTTGGCTTCAATTCTGGACAGTCTGGCTTAATATGTCCTTCCTTTCCACATTCGTAGCATTGGACAACGTTTGATCTGAAGCTTTTCTTTGATTTACTATGACCTGCATGGTTAGTAAGTTGACTATCATTCTTCATAAATCGACTGAACTTCCTTACCATCATGGTCATAATTTCTTTGTCATCCATCTCTACATCTGAGTCATCTGACTTTGAGATTTTCTTGCTTGTTGCTTTCAGAGTAATGAACTTATTTTCTTCAATCTCTTCCTCATCCTTTAATCTACCAAGTTCCAATTCATGTTCTTTTAACTTGCCAAACAAGGTAGCCATGTTCATGCTTGTAAGGTCTTTGGATTCTGAGATTGTAGTGACTTTTGGTTGCCAATTTCTATTCAGACTTTTCAGAATCTTGATGTTGATCTCCTCTTTATCAAACACTTTGCCGAGAGCCCTAAGGTGATTAACAATGTGTGTGAATCTTTTTTGGACTTCGTAGATAGTCTCTCCAGCCTCCATCCAGAAAAGTTCATGCTCTTGAATTAGAGAATTCTTCCTTGCTCTCTTTACTTCATTAGTGCCTTCATGTGTGACTTCCAAGACATCCCACATTTCCTTTGCATATCTGCATTGAGATATCCTGAACAATTCATCAATAGTTAGTGTAGAGTCAATAATGTTTCTAGCTTAACATCATATTGTGCTTTTTTATCCTCTTCAGTTGACCATTTAGTAAAAGGTTTTGCAATAGTTTTTCCATCTACAAATTTAGTAGGCTCATAAGGGTCATTTAAAGTTGTATCCCAAATTCCTCTATCCACGGATTCAAGAAAGATTTGCATTCTAATTTTCCAAAAAGGATAATTTTCACCAGCAGATAGAGGTGGTCTGTTTGTTGAAGCACCTTCACCAAAAGTTTGAAAACTGGAAGTCATCCCAGGTCTATAGTCGATTCAAAGGAAAACAGAGTCGACTAATTTTTCAAATATCTTATGAAAATCAGCTTTGGTGCCAATTGTTGGGAAACATGTAGGCTTCGTTTTAACACCAAGAGAGGGGGTGAATTGGTGAGTTTTCAAAATCAGAGTCTTTTCACAATCTTTAATATAAAGTACAAAACTTTACAAACTTTCTTGAATCGCAAGTAATAGAAAATTAAGTGCAGCAGAAAATCAAAGTTGACTACATGAATTGTAAAGTGGACTGAATGTAAAAAAGTAGGGATAAAGAATTCAAACGCGGGTTTTTATACTGGTTCGGCCTCAATGCCTACATCCAGTGTCCTTCCAATACCAGGAAGCAAATGCACTATAATGGTCAAGGTTTTTACAACAAGGCTTTTATAGAGACCTCCACGTCAAAAATATAAAACACCTCTCTAACCCTCTAACCAAAATATAGGCAAACCACACAACAAGACTTGCAGCAAGATATCCCCTCTCCTGCAATCTGCAACCCACTTTGAACAATCCTTAAAGTGTACCAGACTCCACGACTCCAACCCCTGTAGTCACAACAGGTAACACAACAATCACCACGGAATGCAAACAGAAATCTTGGTCAACCCATAAACACCTCAATTGTGTAGATTCTGATCAAGCAATGAGCGCGATACAATTCTCCTTCAGAAACTCTTCAAAGAAAGATCACAATCGTCTTCTTGATGAGTTCTTGGAGCTCTAATTCTCAAAGAAACAATCTGAAACAGAATATGAAAATGTTAGATTTCCAAAAGTTCTTTGAAACAACTCAGTCTCGTCTATTTATAGATTTCTATAAATCTGACATTCCTGTAGTCGATTATGCTAATAATGTAGTCGACTGCCCTATGACAGTTATAAATGTTAAGTCAAAATAGTAGCAGTCCAGTCAAACAAATTAATTCCTCATTTAATACAGTTGACTAACATTCAATGCTCAACTAACTTTTAAAAATATAGTTGTTACTGTTCATGAGCATAACAAAATTCCAAAACAAGCAACTAATACAGTCAAATGCATGGCGCACACAATCGACTTCGACACAATAGTTCACTTTGAAATTCTTTTCAATGCAAAATCTCACATAGCACTGTTTTTGAAAATCTGTGCATAGTCATGAGCTTAATTCGATTTCCCCCATAATGAAGTCGACTTACAGCTTGCAGTTATGCGACATAATGTAAGTTCATAAAAGTGCATGTGGTTTTCTTCTTTCAAAGCATGTGTAATGCAACCAGATATGATGTAACATATACAAGCTCAGTAAATGTGCATTCACATATCAAGATAAACACAAAAATATGTTCAACAAGATATCAATCAATAAGCAATAGAACATGTAACACATCAACAATACACGTGTTATTAAAAATGTGTTGTCATAATAAAAAAACAAAGTGATATAGATATTGTGTTGTCAACAATCTCAACAACGTTTGTGTGAACAGAAAATATTTAATGTATTATATAATTAATGCATTGAATTTATGGTTGTGTCTATTTGATTGTGTGCACATCTCTCTTGGATGGGCTAATGTGATAATGTAGCAAAAAATAATAAAAATTGGTGACCCACACAATCTACAACATATTTTAGTTTGTTTAGGAAAAAAAATCAAAACTGACAATCCGGCAACTCACGATCTATGTTGTAAATTTCAACCTATTTCCAATTGATAGACCAGTTTAGATAAACCTATATCAGGCTAGTCTTAAACGGACAGAACTAGTCTGTTCTGCCACTCTAATAATAATACAAACACAACTATAACTCATTATTACATATTTTTAATTTCTAGACTAAGATGATAAGAAAAAGGATGGACAACAGTAATGATTTATTTATATTTCTATTAATAAGAAATGTAGTCTTGAATTAAATAATAAGAAATGTAGTAAAAGAGAAAACCGCGTATGGACAAAGAATACCAAACCATATATTAAGACCTCTTACTACTCCTCATCCCTAAAACTGAGCTCCCTACAACAACACCTACACTACAGGACACCACCATGGAATCTCTCCACGAGAGTTATGGAATTACGTCCATTAACAATCCACATGATCAAAACCAAATCCTCATAACCATTATATTCATCAACCATACACATACCCATAAACATGTTCACAAATCATAAATGTCCATTTATTCAATCAATTAAGTATAACAAATTTATAAACTAACTTACTCAAATAAAGAATCCAAAGCAAGGAAAACATATAAGAACTTAGGAAAAAGTGCCCAACAAATTTTAAATTTTTAAGTTGTTTTTTTAAGGGTAATCGATTATCAAGTGTGATAATTGATTATTCCAGAGGAAATTCATACAAAAACGTCCTTCTGACTGAAAGAATTGATTATCATACCTGATAATCGATTATTCCATAGATTTTTTATGAAAGGATAACATTCTGACTGAAATAATCAATTATCACACCTAATAATTGATTATCCTTATCAGTTTTGACATTTAACATGATTTTCCTGGTTTAATTACACCTTGGACCTATCTAAATGAATAATTTAAGTTCTCTAACACTAAATTTGATATGAAAATATGTTTATATATGAAAATAGAGTACCACATTGCTCATTTGGTTAGAAACTAGATGCATTAAACCAACTCAACAACTCAAAAATGCCTAAACTCAAATTCGCACCTTCTAATGCAGAATTTTGCAAACTAAGGGTCTGAACAAGTCATAATGGACCTCATAACAGACCCTAAATCCTCATTTTCATCACATACCCTATACTTTAGATTTTCACTAGTTAAAACCTCCCAAATGAACCAAAAACATGACAAAACTCAGCATATCAACAAATTACCAATTTCACCTTAGATTTTGCTTAACTCAACATCTAACATTCAAACGAAATACAATCAACTACAACTTTCATCAACACAAACAAACATATTATCACACAATTACCACATGTTCATCTATAGAGCATCCAATAACCAAAACCAATGCATATTATAAATGATACATCAATAAATTTCATAACACACCAACAATGAACACGAACTCAGAATTTCTAGACCAATTTTAAAGACAAAGTTAGCTTTCCTTACCTGTTTGAAGACCAACGAATCTATAGAACCCTTAGACAACTCACACGAATTGAAGAACACTAACTATGCCTATAAACAACATAATCATGATCATGGTATACTGTTAGGACCACTAATTGACAAGGAACTAACAAGAGAGGTTGAATGACATATGAGATAAATATTTTTTGCATGTGTCTTAAACTGAAAACTACAGAAAAAGAACATAAACTGACTTATTCTATATGAAAAACTGATATGCAGAAAATGGAGAATTCACTACTGTGATCTCCTAGGCACCTTCTGATCGTCAAACAAATGTCCCAGGAATTAGATTTCTTAGAAAGAAGGGAGAGAAAACTCAAAGAATGAGTTTTAGAGAGATGATGAATATTTTAAATAATAAGACATATTTATGAAATTGCATTTATATTATTGAATTATTTTAACATTAAAAAATCCGATCTTATTATTTTAAAATACATATCTACGATAAAACTCCAATTTTTTTATATTTTTATAGTTTACATAAAATACATTTATATTTATATGTAGATAGAATATTTCAATAATTAAAAAACATATAAATTATTATTTTAAACCTTATATATATAATCAATATAAAAGATAATTATTATAAATTTCAACAAAAAAATTATAGTGGACATATATTAAAACAATAACCCATATATATTGGATAAGAAAACTTTAATAAATATAAATAAATAAAATTTTAATTTACATGAATAGATAAATAATTTCAAAAATATTAAAATCTAACAACGTTAACTAATATTTTATGAGTAACATCATAAAAAAAATAATTTTATTGACATTGAGAAAAAAATTCTAAATGACATGAATGGAAACATATATCATTAATGTTGGTCGAAAAAAAAGATTACAAAATAAATCTGGAAAATAACCATAATCGATTGTTAACACGAGAGAAATATTGATTATTGTTAGTAAAATGTGTTAAAGTACCTCTATCTCAATTTCAAAACGAAAATAGAATACAAAAAAATGAAAAATGTATACATGAATTAATTAAAAAAATAAAAAAATTTCAAAATTCTTACTGTTTAATTATAATTTAAAATTTTCTATAAAATGTTTCAACCTTTTTATAAAATTAATGCGCCGCTAACATTTTATAACTATCTTTGTAGCTCTAGAATGTTTCAGTTTATGCTTCTATCTACTATCTCGATATACCAAGAAAGATATACGGTCTAATGAGGTTACTATGAAATATTTACTCATGGGTGAAGCATTTATAAAAAAAAAATTCAGACACATTGCGACATATATTTCTTCCTCATGCATTAACATTTTTTTATGTGAGATTGTTTAACTCTTTGTACTTTTGGTGTGGGTAAGATAAACAATCAGAAATTTCAAAAGATACAAGGCTTAATACTATTGTTGGTCCCAATTTTTGTCAACTTTGTTTGAATTGGTTCTCATTTTTTAGAATGTTGAATGTAGTCCCTTATATCTTAATTTATGTTCAATTTAGTCCTTTTGCCAAATAACATTACTAAATGTCTAGCTGAGAAAACAGTCAATGACATGCCATTTATTGGCTGACGTGGACACTTTTGGATTTATGTTTTTTGAAAGTGTTTTTCTTTATATTTAATGACTCCCCCTTAATATTATGGTTTTTATCGAATTAACGGCCACCATGACATCCATAACCACCTCTATCTGCACCTTCCTTGCCACCACTCCATGCAATAAAAAAAAACCAATAATCAGATATAGAACATAATTCTCAATCCTAGAGACAAATCCAAAACGTAACCATCAACCTCAATCACAAACGTTGAATGATTAAGAACATAAAATCTCCCAACTGAAAAACCCTAAATCCCCATTTCCAATTTTGCAAACAAGATCAGTAAAACCCCAAAAAGAAAACCAAAATTCCTTTGTGCGAAGGAGAACCCTCTACATATAAGGTTGATGCACGAGCCTGAAGCAGAGAAGAGAAGAATGGTTCCCTTGCCTTTGCACGAACTTGAATCAAAAGAAAGAAGAGAAAAAGAAACACTCCCTAGGTGAGAACTTTGCACGAGAGAAAAATGGCGCCCAAGACCAATTCATCCGCGAGAAAGGAAGGGAAAGAAGCTTGAAGTTTCTGGGTTTTGCTTACTATAAATGGAGCAAAGAAAAGAATCTCTCTTGCGTGACCCTAAGGCTGGATTCCCATATTCTAAAAGAACAAAGTCTTGACCCTTATTTGAGTTTTCTAATAAAATGCTCCCATTGAAATATTAAAATCATAAATGAAAGTGGAAGATGATGAAGTGGCTAGGATGAAGATGACCAGAGGCAACTATAAATATAAAATAGGTTACATCATTTAGTAATTGCTAACTTTGACATTGTGATTAATGATTTAAATGTTCTTTACTAAAAAGAACTAAATTAAACATAAATTACGATATAAAAAACTACATTGAACATTTTAAAAAAAACAAAACCATTTTAAATTTTAAATAAAGTTGATAAAAATTGAGACAAAAAAAAAAATAATATTAAGCCATGATACAACAATAGAAAAAAAAAGCATAAGAAAAAACAGAAGAAAATGAATAATAGAAATATGTGTCCATCGTTAAAATGATTTGTGTTGTTTGGGTGATGGATGAGAGAAAGAAACACGATAACTGCTAGCAAATGCTTACTCGTCAAGCATGAACTATACCATCCCTTTCTTTCACTTCATCTTCCCACTCTGAACCACCTTTCATCTTCATCCTCACAAAACCACATACCCTTTAATCTCCATTCCCATCGCATCACATGATTCAAACCTCCATTTTCTCACACCCGGAGCTTCTTCCAGTTCCGGGAATCCCTTCCTGAAACCATGCCTTCTTCTTCACCCAAATCCTTCTACCCTCGCCCTCCCCCTCGCAGAACCACCTTCCTCATTCTCACATGCCTCTTCCTCTCTCTCTCCGCTTTCTTCTTCGCTTTCCTCAGACCCCTTTGGGATTGGGCCCTCCTTGCTCCAACCGCACCCCCACATCGGTTCGAGTCCTTTGGGACCACCACCCCACCGCCCAACACGACCCTCCGCTTCATGACAGACACAAAGTTATGGCCTTTGTCGGCATTCAAACCGGGTTCGGATCCGTGGGCAGGCGCCAATCTCTCAGGAACACTTGGTTTCCTTCCGATCCACATGCACTTCAAGGGTACATCCTTTGTTTCTTTATTTATTTCCTCATCTTTGCAATGTTTNTTTTTCGACAAAACTTAAGTATAGATTCACTTCGCTAATCTGGGTAATAAAGAATGTCACTCGCAGAAGTGAATCTTCAATTGTCATTCGAGAATGGCACTTGTGATCCTGCATGTAAGTTAACAACAAGAAAGACTTGACCTTTTACCTTATGCCTCTGTCCCAACTCCACCACTAGGCTGAGTGTTGTGCTTTTTGGTATCTATTTGTAGATGACGAGGAATGAGAACGATTTAAGTAATCTTATTGCATAAGTGTTGTTATTGACCTGCTTAATTTTGGGAAATGAGATTGCTTGGATTTTCTGATAAACACTCCATTTTAAAGTATATATAAGCGGAGGATAGAACGAGGTAGAAAGAAGAAATAGAATGTAGATAAAATACGGCAGAAATGAGATGGGGGAGAAAGTGAATGATTTGCATTGTCTTATATTAAACTGTTATCACTGATCTGCTTTAGAAACAGGAGTTGCTTGGAATCATTGGTGTAACTAGAAAAGAAAAGACAGATAATAGAAATTTGGTAGAAATGAACTGGAAGAAGAGATGAATATATTTTTCTACATATTTGATTGCTTGAAGTTGTTGTCATTTCCATGTCTTCATAAGTTGTGTTGCAGTTTTAGCCATAGAAGATATATCTGTATTTATGTGGCCTAATTCAGATTTATCCACCATATCAAAATTTGTGGACAGAAGGGGGAATTAATCTACTTTTACAGAAATGATTTTAATTTTATAACAATCCATTCTATTTACATTATATTAATAGAATAATAAGTTCTGCAATTGTCATTAAAATTGACCAATGGTTAATACTAAACTGGTATATTTTCCATGGTCAGATAGGTAAGTTTATGTTTCTGCTTTATGAATATGATACATTTTGGGCATCTGTAAGATTGCCAATTTTTATTTCTATTTTGGAATTTATAATTTCTAGAATTTTAGCTCCGATGTAGTTATATAGGCCACAGGTTAGCTGTATGCATGAAATGAACCTCTCAAATTGTTGGGTATTTTGAAGGAGTTTCTGTCCGAGAGTGATGTGATCTAATGGAATTATCTTCACTCATTATGATATGCCAAATTTGTTTTGTTTCTTGCAGCTTGGAAGAAGCCACTGGCTTGGCTTTTAGGTTTGTGATTGGTAGAACGAATGACAGATCGAAGATGTCTGCACTTCAGAAAGAAGTGGCACAATATGATGATTTCATTTTACTGGATATAGAAGAGGAGTATAGTAAGCTCCCATACAAAACGTGTGTTCTGAGGGTTAGTAAACTGCTAAATTTTATGTCTGTAGTTTGTTGCTGAGCTGAATTTGGCCATTTATTACAGGTTAGCTTTCTTCAAAGCTGCTTATGCACTTTTTGAGGCAGACTTTTATGTCAAAGCTGATGATGACATATACTTAAGGCCAGGTGCCCTATCTTTCAGTTCCTGACTTTGTTAAATATTGTGATGAACTTAGTTTATGAGATTAATGATTAAAACTTATGCAATCATATTTAATTTTTCTGTCAGACCGTCTTTCATTACTGTTGGCAAAAGAGCGATCTCACCCTCAGACTTACATAGGATGCATGAAAAAAGGCCCTGTTTTCACTGATCCTAAACTAAAATGGTTAGTTCTGTCTAGATTAACTATATTTTGTCTCCACTTTTTAAGTTTATCACTTTATCATGTATTGGTTTAATTTCCCCTACCCTGTACCTTTCACCTTGCAAGCAGAAGTAAGTTTTAATTTCATGCATCATCCTGAACTACTTTGAAAAATCAAATTCTGACTAGTTCTAAATGTAGTTTTCTTTCTTCGTTTTTTGTTTTGGGGACATGACTTTTCTTGAAGCAGATAGGAGAGTGTTAGGCTCAAGAGTTTGAACACTTAAAATCTAACTTCTGCTAATTATTTCCTCCTAACAAGGATTTTTCCTCCCTCAAACACTGCAGAAACAATCCACTACCTCATAATGAACATATTACTGACCACTTCTCTATATATTTATACACAAATAACTCTCACCACAAGTAGATAACTGTGTTACAAACAATGGAGACCACTCAAATAATTGTCACACCAAATAGTGTACTGTCCTGTAACATTCAGCAATAACTAATTAGACAACATAAATTCCATTGTCCTTTTATTCCTCAGGACCCATTTTATGAACAGGATAAAATATGATAACTGTTCTATCATATTGTAATTTGATGTTTGTTGTGTCAGCATGATATGACAGTATTGTTTTTATCAGCTATCCTATCATGTCATTGTAGTGTATTTTGTATCTCAAGGAGAAGTTGTATTTGGTTTAACAAATAAGATAAACTCTATCTGCCTCTCTCTCTATATATATGAAATATTCACTCATAAATTTAAATTATGATGATAATTAAAATATAAAAATAATCTCTTGTTATTCGAATATATTTTAAAGAAAAATACTTACATCATAATACTAATTTTACAAAACTTAAACAATTTATTTATAATTTTAAGAAAAAGTAACTATGTAACTAAATGAAATTTCGTATAATTATTTAATATTATTTTTTACGATAATTTATATCATAATTTTTTATTTAACTAAATTTATAGTTAATGTGATACATAAATTCGAAGGAAATTATTTATTAGAATATTAAATTAAATAAAATTATTTAAATGTTTTTTAAGATATTATTTATTTATAGTTTTAATATCTTGTATACTTTTCATAATATAAAAATAGTTATATATAATTTTGTATAATTTAGTTAATTTTTTAAATAATTTTCATAATTTATAAAAAAATTAAATTAAAAGTAATTTTTTTGAAAATTGTGTGTAATTTCAGTAAAAATTGTCATTTAAACATCCTAACATTATTTAGTTTGTTATCTTGTATGCACCAAACATTAAATGTGATTATACATTATCATATTATTATCCTTTTATTTTGTTATCTTGACGTCCTCCTTTTACTGCAGTGTGAACTGTAAAGTATACTGAGTAGAAAATTATTTTAACCACCATTTTCCTAGGGGAATGGATTTTTAACATTGATTTTTAGTGCATGTTTTGAGGATTTAGAAAAGGGAATGTCTTAAATAAGCTTCCCATGTATTGATAAATGAATTTGAGAAAATAAATTAGTATCCTATCAGATCCTCAGTTATTTATTTCTATGAATATTTTAAATAGTTTATGACAGCCTTAAACATCCACTCACAAGGAAGGATATAATCATTCAAATTCTCATTGTTTTGTATTTTCTTTCTTTTGGTCTCTTCACCTCTTCCAACCATGCAAATGTAAGCTTGAGGATCAAATGTTATGTAATGTTTGATAAATCTTGCAGGTATGAGCCACTATCTAATTTACTTGGAAAGGAATATTTTCTTCATGCTTATGGTCCTATATATGCTCTCTCTGCCGATGTCGTATCAAGCTTGGTAGCGCTTAAGAATAACAGGCATGTTCCATTATGAAGAACTTCCCTATAGTATTTTGGGATAATTGTCTCTTATTAGGATTAGTTTTCATATTTTTAANGATCTGGTTTTGTAATGAACATAATGTTTGTACCTTATCACAGTTTCCGGATGTTCAGCAATGAGGATGTTACAATTGGAGCTTGGATGCTTGCAATGAATGTCAACCATGAGAATAGTCGTGAACTCTGTGCTCCAGAGTGTACCTCCACATCAATTGCTGTGTGGGATATTCCCAAGTGTTCAGGTTCCTTTTTCACCTTTTTTTTCATAACCTTTTAATTCTATCATATTCTCTTNAAAAAGCTTTTTACTCTTATAGAACGAGAACGAGAAGATTGAAGTTATGTTAAGAAATGAATTTTAAGTCTAATTCAATTTCTTAAATCAAACCGACTAGAATGTAAGAATGGATATTAATGGCTGATCCGATAGAAGCTTGATAGGGATGGAACAATACGTCCAACAAATAATAAATCTTGTTACAATACGCTTTAACAATGACTTTGATATCATATTAAGAAATGAACTTTAAGGTTTTACCTTTAGTCAATGTAGAACTTTCAACAATTTACACCACTTCTAACATAAAATCTTAAAGTTTTATGATTTTGGATCTTGTTTTTCATATATACAACTCAACTTTTTCATATTTCTACTTTGGGACTTTCAATTCATACTCGAATTCTTAACCCTTTAAATAGTCATATTCAAAATTACTTAAAAGCAAAACTTTAATACACTATCAAGATTAAACTGTACACAATATAAGATGAAGTTGCATTTCAAAATAAAATATTTTATCTAATGATCCGGGATTGTTGTATAGGTCTCTGTAATCCAGAAAAGAGAATGTTGGAACTCCATCAGCAAGAAAGTTGTGCTAAGAGTCCAACTTTGGACTCTGATGAATAGTTTTTGTGAGAATAGTTAATGTTTTACTGCTGCCATTGCAATCCCTTTCTATTCATTCATCATCTTTCTCTTTCTGATTCATTCATATTTCTTCATGTCTAGAGACTTTAATGTATCTTATTTTTTCATTCAAATTTCTCTTAAATTTTCTTTCTACCTTCTTTAGGGAAGAAGGCTTTGTAGTTTTTATAAACCACACAAAGCTAGTAGGTACACTTTACATACCATTAAATTCACTAATTTCATTTTTTTTAAGATTACGAGACAATCTAGAAATTAACTTATACATAAATTAATTTTAACTTACATTAACAAACATTGGTTTTAGTTTACTGGTACGCATGGTAATCTAACAGGAAAATGTTCATAAATTCATCCGTGGAATTAAACTATGAATCCTGATGAGAAAAATAAGACATAATGACACCACAATAGTGTAACCTACCATATATAAATGGATCATGAACTACCTGTTTTTATAGCAATCTCCATTTTCATTGCAATTTTTTTACACTAATACTAACATTTGTCTCTTCAGTTGTTACATCAAACAAGATTCTAATTAGCAATGCCTTTGATAATACTATATGATAAAAAAATTGGCATAATTCATGAGAAAGATATGATATATGAAAATTATGTAAATGAAAAAGAAGACAAATAGCTAGTTGCTAATAAATTAATTTATAAAGACAAGATAAAATTATTAAAATAAAATTCTATACTAAATAAAGTTATTTTGATGAAATCGTCTACCATACTGGTTAAACGTATTCATGCTCTAAATAGAGAGAATGTGTAAGGTTCAATTCTAAATTATGTATATGACATTGGCACCAGGGTTGTTAAATGATTGATCGTGTATTTTAGATATTTATCATAATATAATTAAAATAGATTAATTCAATTCACATTTTCATAACAGTTTTATCAAAATACTCACATGTTTTACTAAACATTATTATAAAAACAATATTTAAAAATTAAAATGCAATATATATAATTTAATAAATAAATAAATTAAATATTAAACTATTCAAATATTATTCAAACAATATCTTTTATTGTTTAAAAAAAAAATCAAATTACTAATCTACATAATTAAAAATAATAAATAATTGTAATAAAAAATATATGAAATTATTGTTTTTGGGTGAATTATAGCTTAATTCATATTCAAACTTATTTAATCCATCATAAAAAAACACCAACTTGATCTTCTTTAACATAAGATAAATGTCTCCCACCAGTTTTAAAGTTAAGGCAAGAAAACAAAAAGCTTATTAAAGTTGTCAAAATCCTTGGTTAGCTTAAAACAATAGACCCTAGAAGACCGTCTTCTATTTGAAGTTGTTAAATTGAATTAGCTCACACGTTTAAACTCATCTTAACCCTAATTCACAACAGTAAATAATAGATTTATTACGGACAGTGAATAAAAAATTCTTCGTTGTTTTCCGATTAAAGTTTTTGTACATTCTGAAAAGTTTAGCACTCATACATTTAAATGATATCACTTACATGCAACATTTATAATTATTTTAAGTAGTAAATTTAATTTTTTAAATTCAAATGTGGTGGACATGCCGGAGTGGTTATCGGGCATGACTAGAAATCATGTGGGCTCTGCCCGCGCAGGTTCGAATCCTGCTGTTCACGCTTAAACAATTTTGCATAAATCATTGTTTTAAAAAAGTAACCTAATTAATAATATAGAGAAAAAAAAAAACTAAATGATTTGTCAACGTTTGTGGCTAACCCCTCCATGTTGTTCCTAAAGGGAAAAAATAAAAAAGAAAAAAGAAACAATAAGTGACAAATGAATGAATATTATTGGCAGAAAGAATGGGTGTGCCTAAATCAAAAGAAATTGGACCCCATTAACTTATAAATCAATTTTTCACAATTTTCTTTCCTAAATAAATAATAATAAAATAAAAAAAAGGTACAAATCACATTTTACCTTACTTTGAAGTCAAACTTGTTGATTTTATTTTAATATATTAATATTATGATCTTATTTAGGAACCATTCTTCCAATGAATGGAGTGAGAGTGAGTTTAAGAGTACTTGGCAAGATTCGTAATATGGGCCTCCAATCATGGACCCATTATTGGGCCATCAAAAGTCAATCATTCTGGGCCATTGTCCTAATTCGGGAATGGCTTGCAACGGATGAGGATACAGAGGGACCCATGTGGCCCATCCAATAAGTAAAAACAATAGTGAACTTGCTTCCTGCTGACGTGTACCTCACACATCTCCTACTTCCTACTTCCTACCCTTAGACCTATGTTCTATGGCTACCCATTAGCCAAATCAAATATCTATTGTAATTGACAACAAAATCAAATCAACATAGAATATAAACACAAATAAAAAATGTTATAATCGATTAATGTGTCAAATTTTAGGTAAAATTTTAATTAAAAAAACTTAAATTTAATTAAACTTATAATAACGTGTATATATATTTAAAAAACTTGTTCTTAAGAAATAATTAAATGCTTTTTCAGAAAGCAAATTAACAATTTGAACAAAATTGTAAATGAAGTGATACTAATTATACATTTTCTTATTTCCATAGAAACTAAAATGAGAACCTTTCAGTCGAGGGGTAATATTATTGGCATAATTTTGTCATAAAACTAAAGCTATGTTAATCTGATTTGACATGAAAAAAGAATAATAATTGAAGCATGGGTGGCTCTGAATGAATAGTTCTTGCTGTACTATTTGTTTTTTTACCATTATATATATATATATATGGTTACGAGAAACTAGTTAAAAAAATGTTTAAACCTTTTTTTGTCTCTAAGTTAAGTTCTGATGTTCAGTTTAGTTTTTGTTTTTAAAAATGTCAACTTTAGTTTCTATGATCTAAAAAATGTATCAAATCACAAGCTTTTTATTAAGTGATTTGTTGTTCATAACACCTTCTGTTAACAAATCACAAAATATTGAATACCTAGATATGAAAACTTGTGATTTATTGTTCATTAAGTGTTGTCATGAGGACTAATTTGATACATTTTTCATATCATAGGGACTAAAAGTTGACATTTTAAAAAACGGAAACTAAACTAACCATCAGAACTTAACTTAGGGACAAAAAAAAGTTTAAACTAAAAAAATCAAATTATTTAAAAAATTTGTATGAATGTGCAAGAAAAAACATAACAGTGTAACAGATAATTTATTTACTTGTGTTACTTAGGTTAGACATGATCAAGACAACAAAGTGGGATCAAGACAGAGTTAATAATAGATAATTTAGCTTTCTAGATTCGGAAAACACCTTTTACCAAAAGAAAGAAAATAAAAGTAACTTTTCTTTTAGGAGAATAAAATTTCAAACTAGTCAATGACATAAAATTTTGTATTGTTTTAAATTTGAAAACTTGGGTGATGAAAGAAAATCTTGATAGATTTATAAGAGGAGAAGATTTACCGAAAAGACACGAACATCAATAATATTTAAGTTCAATTATAATGTTATACTTATATTCTGAACCATAATTATATCAAGACAATGTTATATGATTACTGTACTAATTGTCTTTCATATATAATAGAATGTGTATAGATGGTGATTCAGACAGCACTACCAGCAGAAACAACAACCTAGGTTTTGAAAAAAATGATATTTTGTCAGAGAAGGAACAATCATTATGAAAAATAAACCATGATTCCATGGATGACACTGTTAAAAGTATTGTGAGAACGAAGGCCACTTTATTTAAATTTATATCACCTTTCTCTTAAGGATAAAATGTTAATAATATATTTTTATCTATTAAAACAATTTTTTTAATATGTCATCAATTAAATATTCTCTAACTTTCATACATTTTTATTTTAAATTTACTCAAATTACATCATTTATTTTTTAATCTAAACAATATTACAATTTTCTTTGGAATTTCAATTGATTTTACCTGATTGTCTCTATGTGAATCATTTACTTGCTTGTTTCATGTTATTAAGGTCATCTTGTTCTTCTATCTTGTCGATGTTTTGAACCCGAGAACTTTTGTAACCCTGTGAACCTGGAAGAAACATTGATCCCATTTTTGAAACTTTAGACCAATATTGAAAATTTTGACCTCCTTACCTTGAGTTAAGTAGAGCATTCATTTTAGTAAAGGAAAATGGTTTAAGTTTGAGGTGGTTGAGGTTACAAAAAGAAAATGACAAGAAAAGCAAAAAGAAAAATGCGAAGAAAAAGAAGAAAAAAAAGAAAAAGGAACAAGATCAAGAAAAAGAATCAATAGATGAAAAGTTGGAAAGAGAATTGAAAATTAGTTGTAATTGTTTGAAGTTAAGAAGAGTATGATGTTGAATTGCTGATTTGAATGCTCTCTTAGCTAAAGGTGTTTTGTATCTAGAAAAAACCAAAATTCTTTCTTAGCCCAACCAAAATACAAGCCTTGAAAGTCCTTGTGATGCAAACTTGCTGGTGAATGTATTCATTGTGGTAGAAATGAAAGGCAAAGTTGAATTGTGTGACCTTGTGTTGGTAAGAGTGAGAAACACACATCCTTATACACCAGTGTGCTTGAGAGAAACAGTTTCCTTGGTGAGGAAAGGGTTCATATTAGTGTTGAGAACACTTTTGCTATGCTTGTTGATCCCTTTTAAAACCTGACATATTTTCTTGTGATTCTTGTTCTGTGAGCACCATGGTTGCAATTTTCTCTGTCAAAGATTCATTTTCTCAAAGTTGATTTTATCATGATGTGCAAGTTTGATTGGATCCTATCTGTCTTGAGTGTTGATTCATTGGAATTGAACTATCTGTCCAAGCCTTGTTCCCCCTTTTTGCTTGAGGACAAGCAAAGTTTCAAGTTTGGGGTTGTTGATAACGTTAATTTTTACCATTATCTATGGTGCAATTTTCTTGTCAAATCAACACTCCTTAAGCTTGAAACACGCTTAATCCTCTTTTTAATCTAACTTTGTGAATAAATGCAGCTTAGGTTATACACACTAGTTTTCATCACTAATTCCTCAAATTTTGTAGGAACCTTGTTTGCTTTGGAAGGGCATTTAAGCTATTGAAAGTGGAGAACCAAGGAAAAGCTTAGAAGATGAAGTTTTGAAGATGTTTCCCTGCACAAGTGGCGCCCAGGTGCCTAACGCCCTTTAACTCGCATTTTTGCCCATTTGACCACGCCCAGGCGCCCTTTAACTCGCTGTTTTCCCTGATTTGTCACGTCTGGGCGCCCCAGAGGACACTGGGCACCCCTGGACTCGTTGTTGGAGCTTAATTCGTGGCGCCTGGGCACCCTAGAAAAGGGCGCTGGGCACGACTTTTTGCTGAGTTGGCACCCTAGACCTATAAAAGGCACACAATTTTCGAGGGTTGCAACTTCTTGGCGGCTGGAGCTCAGAAAGACGTTTTGGCACCTCTTGGAGCTGGTTTTGGACTATGGGAGCTCTCCTTTCCTTCTCCTTGGGTCTTCATCTTCACCATTTCCTTCCATTGTAAGCTTAAGCTCTCCATTATAATGGAGAGCTAAGTTCATTTTGTTGGACAATGATGTAAACTAAGAACCTCATTTGTAAATGCACTTGTTTTAAATGGAAAAATGATTCTTTCATTACTTGTTGGTGTTTATGTCTTTTGCTCAATGCTTGTTATGACTTGATCAACCATGGCATGATTTTAGGGTTTTCTTAATGTTGGGAAATATTGTGTGAACCTTGAACTAGACTAAACACCTAAGGGAAATAGTGTCTAGGGATAGAGCTAGGACCTTTAGTTGTCTTAAACTTCTTTTCTTAATGCGGGTGAACTTGTTAGGTTGCCAAGGGATTGGGATGTAACAAGTGAACCTAGGCTTTCTCACCAAGGGATTGGGTTTGAGTAACTTAGCTAGTTGACAAGAGCAAGTTAATGAAGAAGAGTGGTATAGTGCATTTGCATAGGAGGGTCTTAGTTGAAATCATTCTCCAACATATCCATTCCATATCATCATCAATCATTTCATTTTCTAGTGTTTTGGTCCCAAGAATTCCAACCCTTTAACTTTTGCATCATATTTACTTTCAATGCACAAATTCACATTAAAGAAAACCATTCTTTAGCTTAAAGTAGTTAGTAATTATACGATAGTAAAGTAATACCGAAGTCTCTTGGGAAACGATATCCGGTCTTACCGGTTTTACTACTTGTACGACTTGGTACGCTTGCCAAAGTCTCAACAAGCTCCCAATTATCTGGACATGTTGGGGCTAAGATAATGATTCTCCTCTATTTTTCATTAAATTAGAATTAACATCATAAGGGGTACTCACTGGTTTTAAGTCATAAAACTCAAACTTCTTAAGAAGTTTCTCAATGTATTGTCCTTGAGATAGTAATATACTATCTCTCTTCCTTATGATTCTAATACCTAAAATCACATTCGCTTCACCCATGTCTTTCATTTCAAATTTTGATCGTAGAAACAATTTAGTTCTAGCGACAATCTCATTGCATGTACCAAATATTAACATGTCATCCACATACAAGCATATAATGACACTATCACCATTTTCAGATTTAGAGTGCACACATTTATCAGTATCATTAGGTGAAAAACCATCACAAAATAACACATTATCAAGTTTTTCATGTCATTGTTTTGGTGCTTGTTTCGACCCATACAAGGATTTTAAGAGTTTACAAACTTTATCCTCTTGACCAGGTATAGCACACCCTTCAGGTTGAGTCATATAAATTTCCTCCTCTAAATCACCATTCAAAAAGGCTATTTTAACATCCATCTGATGTATCACTAGTTTATGGATTGCTGCTAGAGCTAACAACACTCGGATAGAGGAAATCCTAGTCACAGGAGCAAAAGTATCAAAGTAATCTATGTTGGGTTTTTAAGTAAATCCTTTTGCTACTAATCTTGCCTTATATTTCTCTATGGATCCATTAGGGTGATATTTCTTCTTAAAGATCCACTTACAACCAATGGGTTTTTCTCCTTTGGCCAAATATACTAAAGTCCAAGTATTATTTTTCTGAATTGATTCAATTTCAGTCCTAATGGCCTTATCCCACTGTTTTGCATCAGGAGCACTAGTAGCTTCTACAAAGCTTGTTGGATCACTATCAATAAGATAAGTATAAAAGTCATCTCCAAAGGAAGTTTTCTTTCTCTGTCTTTTACTTCTTCTTAAATCTTCATTCATGGTATCACTATTATTATTATCATCAACAGGTTAAGACATTTAACTAACCTTTAAAGGAAACACATGTTCAAAAAAATCAGCATTTTTCGTCTCCATTATAGAATTTCTCTCAAGTATGTTACTTTTAACAACTAGAAACCTATAGGAAACACTATGTTCAACATAACCTAAGAACATGCAATCTGCGGTTTTCGAGCCTATTTTCCTTTTCTTAGGATCAAGTAACATTACCTTAGCTAGACACCCCCACACTCTTAGATATTTAAGATTAGGTTGGTAACCTTTCCACAACTCATAAGGAGTTTTACCGGTTTTCTTATGGGGTATTCTATTTTGTAAAAAACATGCAGTAAGCAAGGCTACAGATATATCACATTTACTACTCTGTTTATCATGCATATTAATTAATCCTAGTCGTTGTAATTTCAAAACATATGAGGAATTCACATGTCCTAATCTGGCATGCCATATATCATACGAGTCAACAATATAAGCAGAACAACTATATTCATTCATAATTTCAGAAATGTTAAGTACAAAGAGACCTTGATCACAATATCCCTTCCCCAGAAAACATCATTTTTTGTCATAATGATCTTGTCAGACTCAAATGACACTTTAACCCCCACATTTCCCAATAGTGCTACACAGATTAAATTAACTCTGATTGATGGCACATGTAGCACACCACTCAAGGCCAGAGTCTTCCCAGATGTGAGTTTGAGAAGAACTTTTTCTTTTTCCCAGAACAGGAGTTGTGTTGGAATCACCGAGGTAAACGTGTTCTTCTCCGTCCCCTACACTAATGTAAGAGGTAAAGGCACTTCTGTTTGCACAGATATGCCTGGTAGCACCAGAGTCTACCACCCATTTGCTCACATTGGTCATCATATTTACTTGGGAAACGACCACAACAATAATGTCATTTCCTTCGGCTATATTTGCCATAGGAGGATTGTCGTTTCTCACTCTATGTCAGGTGGGATTAGATTCATTAGGATGAGATTTAAGAAAATTATTTTTCTTTTTGTGATCAGGTTTGTGTACATACCTTTTGGGAGCAATAGCAACTCCATACATGTTTAAAAGGGTGGAAACACGTTCTTGCAAGCACCGGAAGTTCTGTCCAGAGAAAACCTCGATTTTTGACACGTTCGGAAGTAATTTTGCAAAGATCGTTTGGGTACCGGGAAAAATGGTTTGGCTCTCTAAAGGCATACTGTTGATGTCAGCCATAAGTCCTCAAGATTGTTGTAAAAAGTTGACAAAATAGTATTTCTTGAGGCGTGTAGAATCACTATCCTTAAGGACTTATCTACGGTGTGTTGCGCAAGTCCACTAGGATACAACAGGAACTTCTCAGAATTTCTGAGGATCTTAGAACTAGCAAATATAAGAACAACCCAGAATAATTTTAGAAAGGCAAAAAAGCTAAAGAATGAAACTCAGAGAAAAGGAGAATGAGAAAGAATGAATTTGGTGTATTTTTGGAATAGAGGAAGAACTCTATTTATAGAGCTAGAAAGAATCAAGAACATAAAAAGAAATTAAAAATCATAAATGATTTAATTAAAAAATTTTAATGTTGAAAGAAAATGAACGTTGCCACAAAAGGACGTTGCTCTCAACGTTGCAAAACTTTATTATTGCAATAAAGTAATGTTATTACAACAGTATTGACCCTCACATTCCCTCCCTGCTCTCTTCCACTCATCCCTCAAATCAACATCCTTAAACATACAATGTAACACCCCAATTTTTGAGATGTCACGGTGAAATTATTTTTGTCAAAACCTTTCTATAAAACATTCAATTCAAATGCGGAATCAAATCATAACTATAAACATCACTTGAAAATCTTAGAATATCAGTTTTACATAAAAATACCAAATCGAAATACTTTCAAATAATAGAAAATAAATAATAAAATCCTCAAACATAACATCCAAACTCTCGTCAACTACTCAAGTTCGATCTTATCTGCAAACCATCTACTCTCATAGAAGTACGATCATCGTAGGTGGAAACAACAACCACAACCTTTCAGGGTGAGCAACCAAAATTATTATATCACACAATATACAATAATCATCTTAACTACAAGAATAACCAAATCATAAACATCTATCATCACAACATTAACATCACAACAATAACATCACAACTTAGTGGTCTATGTCCTCTACACTGCCACACCACCTAATCATCATAACCAATTCATTACAATTCATATGACACCCTCTTCTCGTATCACACAGCCCAAGAGAATATCTTTTCCTCATCACACGACCAAAAGAGTCATCACTACCAACCCATCATCTTCCCGCATCACACGGCCGAAGAGAATCTCTTTCCCGCATCACACTTAACTCTTCTTCTCTCTCCCACTTTCACCCACCCTCACGTCACCCATCATCATCATCACTCCAAATTTACCATACACACCAACAACTATACAGATTGCAACATATAATAAAGAATATCATACAATGTCAAACCCTACACACAAAAGGTAATTCTAGTCACTCCCCTTACCCTACATACACAAGATAATTCTAGTCACTCCCCTTACCCTACATACACAAGATGATTCTAGTCATTCCCCTTACCCTACATACATAAGATAATTTTAGTCACTTCCCTTATACATAAGATGATTCTAGTAACTCCCCTTACCTGGTCTCGTATGATTTTTGTTTCCAAGATCACTAAGAAAGTTTCACATCACTAATGGTCCTCCCATTTTTGATGCCCCGTTCTCGGCTATATTTTCTCCTAGAAAAAGTCTTTTCTTTCCCTTATCTTTCTAATTTTCGTTTTTTCCTTATAGGGTAACAAAATGCCCGCCCCTTTTTACTCTTCTCCTTTTTATCCTCTTCTATTCTATCTCTAACTTTTTAGTTTTAATAAAATCTCTTAGTTTATCTCTAAAACCATTAAGATTTCCTCTCTTATTCTCTCTTAACTACTTTTTAAAATATCATCAACTAACAAATCTTTTTAAAATCTACAATATCTAATAATAATTTTCTCTAATAATAATATTTCTTTTAATCTTTAAACTCACCAAGATTATATCTCCTATTTTCATTTAACTAATTTTTAAAATAACAACAACTAAATCTTCTAAAAGATTTACATAATATTATTTTATTAAATATCCAGATTATTTAATTTGCATACTTCTCCTTTCTACACCCTCTCTTAATTAATTTTTACACCAATTAAATAACAGTAAAAGACCCTTTTACCCCTAGGTAAAAAAATATAAAAATAAAGAAATAACATAACAATTATATTCTAACAAAAATGTAAATTCAGAAATACTAATTTCCAAAAAAAATTCAAAATTTCAAAACTACTTTATTTTTTAAACTTCTATTTTTTCGGATCCTAAAAAAAAATCCATTGAAAAGACCCAAAACCACTCATCATCCCTCTATCCAAATAATAAATATGTGGAAGTGAACATAACATTAAAAAAAAAAAATTAAGTTTAACTTAATTTTAGATTCAATTATGAATCTAAAATTATTAAGCATATTTCTGATGTTAAAACATAAGCATAGCAAGTATAGGGACAGACTACTTACTAAAATATATTTTGAATTTGATATTATTTTAATATATATAAATTTTAAACTTAATTCAGTCTTATAAAATTAATTAATATGGCATTTATATGTTTTAAATTTGTCTTACTTATAATTGATATATGATTTTTAATATTTTATGAGGCAAGAAAATATGTAATATATTTTAAAATTATTGTAACATAAAAATAAGATATATTTAACTAAGGATAAAGTAATCTTGTTATATAAATTTGGAAAACTGAAAAAAGGAAGTGAAATTTATAAATCTACCGTTTGAAGGTTGATGTTAATTCTGTTAAAATAAAAGTTTAATTTGGCAAACATAGTATTTTATTTGGACCAATAAAGGAGGTTCAATTATGTTATTGAAAGTACAAAATAAATTGAAGTATCGGTTTGTTTGAAGATATATAGTATCAAAAATAACAGATAAGTGATAGATGAGTCACACAAATACATAGTTATAGAGATGAAGTTAATTTTTATTATTTTTTACAGTTTAGAATTATTTTTGTAATTTATTCGATTCATTTATTTATGATACATTGATGATGTACAGAATGACGAGGAAAAGTAGCTGGTACAAACTGACTAGGTTTGGCAGGTTGCAATTGTCGGTAACCAATGAGAAGCCCTTACTGTTCAATTTGGATGAAAATGATTTTGCCATCTGTCTATGACCACATAATACCTTAAATTCTTCGCTATAACATGAAAAACGTCAAATTCAACTATTATTTATCTTCATGTTATATTGATTTAAGTACATTTGAGAGAAAATAATGGAGATAATTTGATGATAAATTTTTTTATTGTTTATTTAAATATATTTAGAGGTAAGTGAGAATGAATTTGAAAATAATTTTTTTTAATCTGTCATCTAAATTAAATTTTATATTAACTTTTATAAATTTTATTTTAAAATCTATTCTCACTTGCCTTCAAGTCTATTCAAATAAACAACAACAAAATTTATCTTCAAATCTTCTAAAATCCTTTCAATTACTCTCCTATAAATTCATTTAAGTGAACAAGACTTTAACTTTTTTCCACTACATTTTATTGTTTCTTCAATTTTTTTATTAAGATACTTTTTGATATTTAATGTTGATATGAGTTTAACATAAAAATGATAAGATTAAAAATGACAAAAAAAAAAAACGTATGTAATCGATATTTTTAATAGACATTTTTAAAAGATAGATATAAATATTTAATTACTTATTTTCTGAGAAAGCTAAACCGGTATTATAGGTATATGTTAGCAGTTAGTGAATTTTATTTTATTATTTTTTTAAAACTTAAGCGATGTTATTAGTGATAAATAATTTCTTAGAATTTTATTTTACATTTTTTTATTTTTTTATTTTGACATATGAAATTGAATTTTTTTTTAAATTGTTGAAACTTATTTAAATTTGTTTTCTTAAAAAACTAAACTTTTTGTATTAATATGTTGGTTTAAAATTAATTTTTTATTTGAATTATAATTTAAAATTGTTTTTTTTTCTAAATCTATGTTTTACAGATTTAATAATTTTATTTAAAATTAAAAACATAAAATATAAGAATTGTCACACCCCATTAGTTCTCCACCTTAGTGAAGAACACGAGTCAAGTCCCTTTTGCTTCTCCGTGTGAGTAGGAGACAAGTTCGCAGCTTCAATTAATTCCCCATCCATCGGGAACCGTGCAGTAGCAGGGAGGAGGGCATTTGCAGAAAGAAAAATCCATGTGGCAGTGCATGGAGTTCGGAACTCGGTTAGTGGAAAACACGTGGCACCGAGAAGGAGTGTGAGGCTTCAGAAAATGGAGGACATGTGGCTGCAGCCAAGAAGACTGTCCGGTTACGGTAACAATATTTAAGCTGGAAATTTAAAAATGATGCCATTTTCTTTGAAAGCACCTCTCCATCCTCAACCTTCAGCAAACTCAATTTCTCCTCCTTCTCTCTAGACTCCACAACCTTCTCTCTAAAAATCCTCCCACTTTTACTGTTCTGATCACTCTTCAGGCAACGTCTGACGCATCTTGGTGCCAAGCTCTTTCACTTGCACCAATCGGTTTTCGATTTGGACTGGTAAGTTCAAATCTTTCTTGTCTTTGAAATTTCTGAGTTATTCCAGGCATGCGAGTGTTTTTCAGCTTGCATGTAGTCTTTCACCCTTTCTGAAATGGTTCTTATGTGTTTGATTCCATAGTGGAAGTTTGTCATTCTTTTAGAAGATAGTTGAGAAACCATAAGAGCAACTTAAGGAACAAAGCAGTCTCGGGGAAAAGCTTAGGAATTCTGGATATAGAGGTAAGGGAAGCTTATAATAATTTAATTATGATTATGTTTTATGAATTAATGTATGATGGTTTGAGCATATGATTGATGTTGTATGATTTGAATTAAATATGAAAGCATGGTATGTTGTTTGATGTACTGCATGTTTGATTTTGGTATGAAATATTTCATAAGGTTATATAACTTAGTAAAATTTTGAATCTGTAATCGAAGGGTCATTAGGACCGTTCGGTTTCCTCTTAAGACAATTGATCTGGTATATTTGTATTGAAATTTAAATATCTTGCTTGGTTATCTGTTCGGAATTAACCATTAAAGGACGTCCGGTCTTACACTGAACGTCCGGTCTCGAAGTGCTTGGTCATAGACTGAGTATTTGGTTTCATGTTAACTATTTAGAACGTTCAGTCATACACTGAGCGTTCGATCTATATTGATAATGTTTATTAAAAGTGCTAGGTCTTATACCAGTACTTGAATTCTAAGAACGTCCGGTCATAAACTATACGTTCGGTCTCGAAGTGTTTGGTACTGACACTTTATTTCTGAAGCATTCGATTTCATATTATTATTACTCATTTTTAGAACGTTCAGTCATAGACCAAGCGTTCGGTTTTACACATATGATAATTTGTTTGAGCATTTGGTCATAGACTAAGTACTCGATTTGATATTAATTATCCTTCTTGGAAAAACGTCCGATTTATAATAATATTTATTATAAAAAGTGTTCGGTCTTACACTGACACTTGATTCCTCACAGAGTGTTCGGTTTTGTACTGACACTCGTTTTACTGAAGAGAACTCTAGTTTATGGATATTAAGGCACTCGGCCAAACTGTAAAGTATTCGGTCTTGTTAAAGGTAACCTATTGTTGAATGATCATTCATTTCCTTGAATTATTTATATTTATTGGTCTTCAAACAGCGCTCGGTTTCCTTCTTTGCTTGACCATTCGGTCCCTTACTAGAACTTCTTCTATGTTGTTTTTCTTAATTTCATCCGACCGTTCGGTCATCTATTAAGTTTTCCTTGGTACTCCATTTCCTTTCTGTGTCTTACCGTCCGGTCATTTCCTTAACCTTGTTTAGTATTGATTTAATTAAGAGTATTCCAGGGAGGAATAACTCATGATTGGACTTGTATTGGTAAAGTATGACTGTGGCTAAGGCTCAAGTTATGCTCTATCCTGATATTCCGTGATTTCGCCTTCTCATATAGAGGAGGGAAAGTCATGCGTGGGAATGGCAGGAGGTTCGCGATCATAAGACCAGATGATCATTTTAGGACTAACCTCGGGTGGCGGTCTGATGAGTTATGTCAGCCAGGTCCACACCGAGTGCAAAGAGCGGCGAGCATACATGGTTCATACCATATGTTTGATTGATGATGAAGTAAGAATATGGCCAGCTTTATATTGGTGTTCATCCTGATATTCTAATGCTCACTAGCGCTAGTGACCATGTGGTGAGAATGGCAGGAGGCTCTAGCCTGGGCGGTGTGTACAACCTTGACCTAAGGTGTTTTAACGGGCTAACCTCGTGGGCAAGCTCAAGGGTTATCCATGCTGCGGTAATACTGATGGTTTATTCCAGGTTACCACCCACGGGTGCAAGGACGACCATAGCTACATATTCTTACAGTCCGGACAGAGTCATAGTGGTTGGTCATGATGATGAATGTCGTTCGGTTTTTAATTGTTGTACTTGTATGATGGATATACTGTTTTATATTATCAGTATTTGTGGTTATACATGTATGAAGATTTCATGGTTGAAATATTGTTTGGCATCATTCGATTTCATGTTTAAATGATATATTAGATTGGAATAATTAAATTGCATAAGCTTACCCTTATTTGTTCCGTCTTGTCTATGTTTGTCGTTCGGTCTTAACCGTTCGGTCGTTCTTTTCATTGCGATGATCGTCCAATGGATGTGAGCAGAGGATGATCTTGAAGAATTCTTGGAAGAAGTCTCACCAGTCGTTCGACCTGAAGGCAGTGTAGAACCATCCGGTCCATAGGATTTAGTATATTTAATCAATGTACAAACCGTTCGGTAATGATACATGTTTTATATTTTCGCTCGGTATTGAGCTATCCATTCAGTCTTAGCTTGTAGAATTGTATCAGACCCTTGTTTACTGCATGGTTATAATTCTATATGAAATTTCATATTTTGTCCTCTTTATTTGCTTATTCATTCTCTCTCTTATTATTTTTGTTAACTCCTTAATATAAGTATAGTTTCCAACCTATATTTATTGGGATGTTACAAGAATAGCTGTAAACATTAATGAATATTTGTAAGTATATAAAAAATTATAGATAAATTCTACGAAATATCTAACCAATAACAGAATACATTTTCTTAAATAAAACAGATAACAAATAAGCATTATCCTTTCGAAATTCGTTATCATCCTAATTAATATTAACAGAAAGGAAAATGATATTTTGACACCAATTTTTTACACTATTTTGACACTGCACACGTGTTAAAACGTGGTTGGACGATTTCAAATTAAAAAAACTGAGACAAGAGTATATTTGAAAGAAAAAAACCCAAGTTTTTTTTTTTAATTTGAAATCGTCCAACCACATTTTGACACGTGTGCAGTGTTAAAATGGTGTCAAAAAATTGGTGCAAAATATCATTATCCTAAAAACAATAGGTGAACAGAAAAGAGGACAGGACAAGAGAGAAGTTCCCTGAAGAAAACTAATGAACCCCATTATTTGCCACTCCAAGAATCCTATGTAGAATGGCCCTTATTTTAGCAGACATTAAAGTTGTTCCACCTCTTCCCAATTATATAATTGCCATGTGCCTATACCCCCAACAACAACATCTTCTACCTTAGCTTTAGTCCTAGATGGACTTTGTGTTAGTGTTTCATCAGGAAATGCTCCATGATATTTTGATTTCATTATTTTTTCTCTATGACAAAGAACAAGACATGAAAGCCTAAAGATAGGTATGTCTAGTCTATACCTATACCAGTGGATGGATCTGTGTAATAATGTTCCTGAAACCCATGATTACAGTGTTCCAAAAATTTCCTTCAATTATATAAACCGTACTGGTATAATTCCCCAGGATACTTGAGACAACATTCCTCTTGCAAGCTACTTCACATGCCATTTGAATGAAGTTGAAGATGAAGATGAAGATAGGAGAATGAAACATGTGTGTGTTGAAGAAGGATAAGAAATGGTGCTCCTTTAGACAGAAAAGGATTTTATTGCTCCATTAAAGGTTTATGATTTCTCTTCCACGTGTCATTGTTGCTCCATGACAAAATCTCCTTATCCATTCCTATTGTTGAGACTTTGATGATGATTACGGAGTGAAAGAGGGTTATTACAGACACTGAATTTTGGGGAGAAGGGAAAGAAAGAAAGAAAGAAAGAAAGAAAGAAACACTGCATGCATCATCAGTACTTTGCATCTGCATTGTGGCGAGTGAGAACAAAAGCTAAAAACCATAAAAATATCAGCATTTAACAGCTCTGACTGAAACACAATGAGGGACAAAAATTCAACAGCAAAACAAGGACGAAATTGCATCCCTTTTCCTCTTTCTCATGTGATGTGCTTGCTGGATCTGACACACATCATTCTAAATTTCCAAACTCTCCACTCACCTGCTGCTGCATACCTTGCAGGGATAATCAAACCCTTAATTATTTCATATAAAAACTATTTTCATTTACTTCTAATACAACAAGACAAGAGATCCCACTTAAACTATATAAATCATTACATAGATTCTCTTGATTTAGATGTAAAAAGTTTACCTTTTTTTACATTTTACTCTTAGGATATTAATCTCACTTTTATATCGATATGCTTCAATTCTCCAACATCTAAAACAAACACTTTTTCTTAATTTTATAGATTTTGTTTGTTTGTTTGCCTGTCTTCAAATTACTCCATTTTTTAACTTTGGAAAATCCAAATGAATAAGACAAGCCAAGAGTCAGCTTCTCAATCTGCCTAGGTTTTGGTTTAAACAAAAGAAGTTTTCGCTTTGTTCTGTCCTATGTTTGTCAGTGAAAGAACGGATAAAATCGTTTCATCCACTGATTTAGTTTCTATTATTTCTATCTAATTACATCTTCTCTAAGTTTTAATTTTTATATGCTTGTAATATTTGTTCTTTTACATTATAAAAGATGTGTTATATCATATATTTTATATATGAGGAAAATATTGTTTTTCCGAAACCAAGATTAATTTTGTAAATGTACATTAAATTAATTAATTAATAAACATAAAGAATTATAAATAATAAGATATTGATCATTGATATTGAAAAATGAAAACATCACATTTAAAAAATTACTCATCTGATTTATCCTAAATTTAGTATATATTAGTTTACGAAATTATTTCATTTTAGAAAATTGTATAATAATTAAAGGCATGCTTAGAAATAGTCAACAATTTGTTTCAAACTTAAGTAGGAAATAAACTTAAATTATGATATATTAATATTAATGTAAATTTAGTCTAATTAATTTATGGAATTATTTTATTTTAATGTATATTTTAACATATATTTAGGAAATTAATTTAAGAAACTATTGTACTTTAGCTTGGTTAGAAAAACTAAACATTTGGATTGTGAATGATGTTAAGAAAAGGAAACTACAAAAGAAAAGAAAAAAATAATTGTCCATATATGCAAAATATGTGAGAGTCGAGAAAATTGTGTTTTAAAATTGATAGTGTGTTTAAACCAGTAAGACTAAATTATTTTAATATTAAAAGTTTAATTTTTAAATATATTTTCTTACAAACTAGTTTTATTATTTTAAAAGCATACAATCTTGTTAAACCTTTTTATTTCTAGAGTTTTTCTTTCTCTCTAAGCTTTCTTACAACTTGTTCATTTGTCTGAAGATCGAAGACCACTAAAATGATCTTTAAGGCGAATTCTCCACTTTCATCCTATCAGCTTTAGTTTGTTAATCCTTCCTTTGCTTGTGAACCATCTGGGATTATATGTGGTGTTTAAGTCTTCTTTAAGAGTCTTTGCTGATTAGTGGTCCTAATGACGTACCCAGATCGTATATTTTGTGTGTATATTTTGGTGAATAAATTCTTCATAGATTTTACCTTGTTTTATCCCAAGTTTAATGTGTTTTCATGTTTTCTTGTGTTTTAGTTAGTATATGCTTACTTTTACCTCTAATATTTTTGTTTGAGTGTGTGAAATAAATGAATAAGAAGTAATTCTATTGGAGGAAAACAAGCAAGAATTCAAGGAAACATGTTTTGGGACAAGAAAAGATCATTTTGAAGCAAATACTCATCCTTGGGTCTTCAAGCTTCATCAACAGTGATTTTTTCCCTTTCTAGGTTGAGTAAGAAGACGAGTCACGAATTGAAGATGGAAATGGGAAAGGGAAGCACAATTGGAACATGGAGCAACTACAAAGAACCTTGGGAAAGGTTGTGCATCTTTTCTTTGGTTCCAATTTCTTCCCTATCTCTAACTTTGTATAATCCGAAGTTCTCTACCATGGATAGCTTTTCCTATTTGTTGAGATTAAATATAGTAAACTAAATCTTGTGTAATTTGTGCTGTTAATACATATGCTTTTTTATTTCAATGTTAGTATTTGATTTCCATGCTTAATGCTTGCTTTGGTTTGGCCACCCATGCATGATTTGTGGTTCTTGAGGTGTTGGAAAATGTCTTTTAAACTTAAAATTGAAATTGAATACTAATGGAGCTTGTATATAGGGATAGAAAATGATTCATTAGTAATCTTAAGACCCTTGAACTTAATGCATAATTGCTTGTTGAAGATTCAGGGAATTAGAACTTGATGAAGTATCATAGGCTCAAAGTCACTAAGGATAACATTTGAGTATTTTTGTGAGTTGATTTTGACTTGAATATGAAATTGAATTATTATTAATGCATGAGAATGAGTGGATGAACTCTAATATTGACAAATTGTAAATACTCTATGTTAAATTCTTGCACACCAACTGTTTGATAAAAATACAAAAAAAAAGAGTTTCTTGTGTTTTTGTGCACTTTGATGTCTAATTGAGTTATGAAAGGAAGATTTGTCACGTGTTACATAAGTCCTTTGGGAGATAACAATATTTATCATTTGGTATGTTGCGACCGGTGCACTTGTCGTTGGTTTTGCATCCAACAAGTTTTTGGCGCCGTTGTCGTGGACATGTGTTCCAACACAAGGCAATTTGGGCATTTTTGACTTTTTTAGACTTTGTTGTATATTTTGTTTTCGAATGTTGTTGCGTATGCATTTGGCTTTAGTTTTTAACACTTTCCATGATTTAGTTTGAACTTAGTGCCTTTCTCGGGGTACGCCTTAGAGCTTAATGCGGTTATTGAATATTCTTAGGGATGCGATTTCAATGCTGTAACTAATTAAATCAGACATATGTGCAAATCACCAGGGATGGGATTGCATGTTTGGATTCACTGTTTTGGAACTTAAGGCAAGTTTGATGCACTTCTTACACCAAGGGATTGGGTGAGGGTTCGTCATTCTTAGATAGGCACTATAAGAGGGATATAAGTGTTCTAAATTTAGAAAACATTGAAAGTAGAATTCTTTGTCAATTATATGTTTGTTTTGTTTGTGTTTCTTTTATGCAGATTGCCTACATATGTTTATACTTTCCATTGGTTTGGTTTGTGCTTAATGCTTGTTTCGGGGTATTGCCTTAGAGCATGATCTAGTTGTTGGAAGGTTCTAAGGATAGGATTTCAATAGTCGAACTAGCTAAACCAACCTAGATATTACAAGTTACCAGTGATTGGGTAAGGTGTGTCAAGCTTAGATAGGCACAACAAGAGGGATCTAAGTGTTTTTACCTTAGAGATCAGGGAAAGTAGTATTCATCACGTTATAAGAGTACTAAGTGATCTTGCAACAAGATGGATCTAAGTGAGGTTATTTAAGAAATCCATTTTAATCATTCTACATATTGGAACCATTGTTTGATTGGTGTTCTCATTAACTACAATTATTTTCTTTATTTGTTTTATGATTATGTTTTTCAATTTTCAATTTTCAAATATTGGTTTGTATAAAAATTGGACTAACGTGTTTGTTCGAGTTTCTTGGTGTTCTTGTGAGTTATAGGTATGAGTATGATGAAAAAGAATACACAAGGAGTTGAGGAATTTGATCAACAAGTTAGTCCACCCAAAAAGAGTTTACTTTTTCTTTCCCCTTTCTATTTTCTTTTCTTGCTTGTTGATAATAAGTGTAACTTGGTTGGTTTGACAAATATGATGCATCTGGTTATGTGACTTTGAGGAGAACCATTTGTGTTTGCTCATAAATTAATTTTGGAATAGATTGAGAATATGTTGTGGTTTAGTGAAAACTTATGCTTGTGGTTGTTCTCATGTGGGTATATTTTGTTATTGTTTTTATTGTGGTTAATGATTGTGGCATGATGTATGACAACCTTAGGAAACCATAGAACTAAACCGGGTGAGATTTTGTGCCTCAGAGTTTTTATCTATTGAGTGATACCAGATTTGGTTTACAATTAACTTTGCTTGAGTTTCATTATTAGTCGTTATTCATTTGCATGCTTACATTAAAACAAAGTCATGTTTCTTTCCCTCTTTGCATCATATACCCAAAATAGCCAATTGTGTTTTCAAAGATAAGAACTCTTGTGCAACCATTTAAGCATATAAAGAAACTTACCTTCACTTTTGAAACCTTAAGCCTTAATGAATATGATTGACCATCTCACCTTGATGGGAGAGTAAAGACAGTAGTGTGATTCAAGTGTGGGGCAAGTTATTATTAGAAAGAGAGCATGATTAACAATTATGAATTGGTGTTGGTTGATGTGATGCATTCTTGTATGTATTTTTATCTATAAAAGAAAAAGAAAAAAATATAGAAAAAGAAAAGGAAGAAGAAAATATATTAAAAAGTGACTTCAAGTTGGTGTTTGGTTATTCTAGTTTTCAGATAAAAGAGAGTAGAATGATAAGAATGTGAAATTGATGTGATTGCTCTCTTTGCTAGTTCATACTACCTAAATACACCAATTTCCTTCCTTGCCCAGTCCCAATATCAAATAAAGTCCTTGTTGTGTTTGCACGCTTTGATAATTCTTAGCACTTAAAATGAAAAACAAAGTCAAATTGTGTGCTATTAAAGGTAGATGAGAGAATGACACACCCTTATACACTAATGTACTTGGGTGAAACACTTTTTCCAATTAGGATTGGTTTCTTTAGTTGATCAATGAAAACATCTTTGTCATGATTGTTAATCTCTCATAAAGCATTACATTTATTCTTGAAATATTTGCATTGTGAGCACCATAGTCAAGGGTTTACAACGTTTCACATATTCTCTTTGGATTGATGTTGAAAGAAGAACATTCATGAATGTTATTTGATTAGATTGTGTGAACTTGCTTCCTAGTTATTTGACCTTTGTTGAGTAAATGTATTTCCTGGCCAAGTTACCTTTTGTTTGAGGACAAACAAGGTTTCAAGTGTGTGGAAGTGATAACGGTTGATTTTATGTGTTTTTATGTGTATATTTTGGTAAATAAATCAACTCCTTCATAGCTTTTACCTTATTTTATCCTCAAGTTTAGTGTGTTTTCATGTTTTCTTGTGTTTTAGTTAGTATATGCTTGTTCTTACCTCTAATATTTTTGTTTAAGTGTGTGAAATAAATGAATAGGAAACAGTTCTAGTGGAGCAAAACAAGAAAGAACTCAAGGGAGCATGTTTTAGGACAAGAAAATATCAATTTGAAGCAAATACCCATGTTGGACGCCTTTCGAATCATGCAAGTGCTTAAATTTCATAACGTTGTCAAAGTGTTAGAGGGCTGAACACCCCAAAAGGGGGCCTGTAACACCAGAAATGCGAGAAGAAGGACATTGAGTGCCCCAAAATAGGGCTTGAGCGGTGGCGTCGCTGACATGTCAAAGTGGGTTATTTAAGCATGTTTTTTGCAAGGTTTTGTGCATTCTTCTCCTCCTACACTTCATTCTTCACCTAAAGCGACTAAAAGAGGCCCTTGGAGGCTATCTGGGGTGTTGGGAAGTTCTCTTACTCCTCTTTCGGTCTTCAAGCTTCATCAATGGTGATTTTGCCCTTTTTGGATTGAGGAAGAAGATGGGTCATAGATTAGAGATGAAATGCGAAGGGGAAGTGCAATTGGAGCATGGAGCAGTTGCGAAAAACCTTGGGAAAGACCGTGCATCTTTTTTTTTATTCTAATTTCTTTCCTATCTCTCTAATTTTGTAGAACCCTAAGTTATCCACCATGTAGGGTTTTTCCTATTTGTTGAGATTAGATGTAATAAACTGAATCTTGAGTATTTTGTGATGTTAATACATATGTTTTTCGATTTCAATGTTAGTACTTGATTTCCTTGATTAATGCTTGCTTTGGTTTGGCCACCCATGCATGATTTGTGGTTCTTGAGGTGTTGAAAAATATCTTTTGAACTTAATGGAGCTTGTATCTAGGGATAAAACATGATTAAACTGTAATCTAAGACTCTTGAACTTAATGCATAGTTACTTGTTGAGGATTCAAGGAATTGAACTTGATGAGTTATCATAGGCTCGAAGTCACTAGGGATAGGATTTGAGTATATTTGTGAGTTGATTTTGACTTGAATATGGAATTGAGATGACTATTAATGAATGAGGATGAAGTGAACGAACTCTAATCTTGACAAATTGTAAATACTCTATGCTAAATTCTTGCACACCAACCTGTTGATAAAAATACCAAAAAGAGTTTCTTGTGTTTTTATGCACTTTGATGTCTAATTGAGTCATGAAAGGAAGAGTTGTCCTATGTTGCACAAGTCCCTTGGGAGAGAACGATATTTATCACTTGTTATGCTGTGATTGATGCACTTGTCGTTAGTTTTGTAGCCAACAGTAAGGAAAGTTAATTACCTTATTTTAAAGTTATAGATGAGAATAATATGGTAAATTGCATGTCTAGTTGATTTGACACTAGTACAAAAACATCGTATAAAGTCGGTGTTTTTTGACTTTTCACATTGAATTCGAGGCCGACGTCATACCTGGAGACGTTAAATTAACGTCGAATTTAAAAAATTCAATGTTAATTTTCGTTAATTGACGTCGGACATAAAACAATCTAACGTCCCCAGTAGAGCAAATTGACGTCGGATATTGCTTTATGTCCGACGTCAATTAACATCGAATTTTGTTAATGTATGATGTTAATCAACTTTTTTATTTTTTTTAATGAATTGTAATCCTTTTTTACAACTCTACGAGACCTGAAAAGCAGAAAAACAACAAATGTAATCTAGTTTTTGGTATTTCACACAACATGAACTATGAACGTGTAGTGTAGTATCAATAACAAACAACAACAAACAACAAACAACAACAACAACAAACAAGTCCAACAAAATAACAACAACAAACAAGTTCAACAAATAAGTTCTTCAAAACGAAAATGAAAACTAACCTTCAAAAGGTGGGTTCGTCGGAATAAAGTGTTGCCACCAGTGAGAGAGAAAGCAGAATGCGCCTATGAAGGACAAGAACACGAAAACAATCAATCAAAATAAACGAAAATCATACCTAAAGTAGTTAATCAACATGCATTTGTATCAAATGAAAGAAAGATTACGTATGATGGTCGTCAAACTTCGTTCGAGAAAAGTTTGAGCAGAGAAAAGAGTCTCGCGCGCTAAGATAAAGTGAATGAATTTTCAACCTTCCGCTCAAATTTTTATTGAATTCATTAACCTTTTGACGTCTAACTCTAGGACATTCGACATTTTATAACCTTTTGACATCTAATTCTTGGGCATTCGACATCATACATAAGTACATTTTCACCTTCGTGCCAAGCATTTTTGCAAAATTTACCCAACATAACGTTGAACTTCTCAATTTTCGACGTCTTATAACAAATTGACGTCGAATTACAGTCCTAAACGACGTCTAATAATTGCATTTATTTATAAAAATGTCACTGGTCATTTTTAACGTTGGCTATTCAGTGGTTGGACATTGAACGCGTGATGATATACATTGTTTTTGTACTAGCGTGAGTATGTTGAATTGTTGATATTGGTGTTTGAGGTGCTGAAATATGAATGTATTATTGTGTTTGCGTGTTGTTTGCATAAACTGAATTGATATTGAATTGAGGAACTTAGGATCTGATCAATTGAACAAGTTAATATATACCCTAATATTGAAAATTGTTTTTGAACCAAGTACTTATAAGTAGGGAATACCAATTTGATCAATTGAACATATTCATTTTTTTCTCAAATCATATATTTGAGTGTGTTGTTTCCTAGTTTGGCACTGAGCGATGACAAGCTAGCTTTGAGGGCCAGTTCCTTGCACAAGTTTGAGAGAACTTTAGCTCTAGACCACTAAGTGTTAGGCTTGTATCGCTGAGCGTGCAAAATTGCGAATGCTTTGGTGCTAAGTAGGGGTAAGGTACAGTTGAGCGTCACTTTTCACTCAATGTATGAAAATATCTAATTTTAGGGTTTTGAGCGGTAGAAGGATGTCGTTATGCGTGACGTTTTTCAAGAAGAACGATGTTGAGCACCACCTTTTGCGAAAGGTTTAACGTTGAGCGCTAAGACTGTCGCTGAGTGCTTTTCTTTTTGTGAAAGGTCTGACATTGAGCTATAGTGTGTATATTGTGATTTTTCTAAATCTCAAATTTGTTTGAGGTGGTTTTACCACAGTTTCTATGTATGTTTAATATGTGTTGTGATGTTTCATTTATTAATAACATGTTTTTTAGTACGTATGGTGATATTATGAAAGGAATTTCAAGAATAAGTTTCTTATAGTGATTCCAATAGTATTGTATTGTATTAATGTATGAATTTTGTATTAGGAGTTATCGTGTCGTTCTAATAATCATTCAATCTCAAGTTAAGAAAGGTGGAGTATATGGTGAGGGGAGCAAAAGCTAGTCTAGAGGCTTTACATGCCCAAATAGGTTAACGAACCAACCTTGTGCATGGTGAGATGAAACCGATTGTATTTGGATGGTCAAAGTAGAGGTCACCACAAGTGCATAACTCACTAAAGTCTGATATTAATACATGTATTTGGATGGTCAAGTCTAGCATGAATGATTTCATGTCTTAGGATTTGTTGATATGAATGTTTATTTGTGTTAATATCTCTATAAATGTTATATGATTGCTCTTTTTGATATATTAACTTATCATTTCTTTTATGTTTGTTTGTCTATTTGTCCTTCTTATTTGCAAGATTACCTTAATGGTTTAAGTAAATGAAGATGTTATAGTTAATCCAATGCAAGATAAAGGAGATGCAACAACATAATTAAGATTTGTTCATTTTTGTATACTCCTTTTTCTTTTGAAAAATTCTAGCTTCTATTAATGTATATATATAACTTCTTATAATTACTACATGTTTTATGGATGCATGTAATATAGATGTTTTATGGATGCTTGTAATATAGTAATTGTATGTTTGTCACACCTTCTAACTGATTATCACTTTTATAATTTTTATTTAATAGTTTTACAATGAGATGTTACAAAAATAATTTTAAATTAAATATTACGTAATAGAGTATCTTATTTGTACCAAAATTTACAGTTTTATCTTATTATAGTCCCTTTGTTTTTTCTTTTTTAATTCTAGTTTTTATTAGTGTGTATATATATAGATTAGATATTTTATAAATGACTGAAATATAGTAGGGATATGTATGTCTCACATATTAGTTGATTATCACTTTTATAATTTTTATTTAATAATTTACACTACCAAATGAAATGTTGCAAAATAATTTTAAATTAAATATTATGTAACATACTATTTTATTTGTATCGAAATGTAGAACTCTTAAAATATTTTCGTGCTTCACTTTTTTTATTTTATCATTTTCAATAGAATATTTGTTTAAATTCACACATGTTCGGATTGCAATATAGTTGGAGACAGATAAATTGGTGAAGTTAGATATATGTTTATTTTCAAAAGTACAAGCCTTATTATATTGCATAATCACATCCTCCCATATAATGACAAAAATAAAATGCCTTTATATATTCCTAACATTTCTTGAAGTTCCAGTAGAATGTTCATTTTCATTCACTTTTTCATTAGAATTCCAAGGCTATTGCATTTTTTTCCTTTGGAGTTGAATATAAAATTCCATTTATTTATTTCTATTTTCACGATAGGTAACTCATATGATGATAAATTTTCATCTTCTAAAAATACAATTAATATTTAAATTCTGTTCAATTTTAGTACCTATCGTCTATAATATATTATAATCTTAAATTATACATATAATAATATATTGATAAATTTTTCATTTAGTATATACACATTTTAAATTTATATTTTATTTTTGATAATATTTCAAAATTAAAAAAAAAAAAAAACTAAACAAAATATTTAAATTTTAAAAGTAACCACAAACATTTCAATCACATAATACGTAAATAGAATTGGTTTTTATTAGAGACATTTAATTATTTTATTACTAAAGGGTTTAAGCTATAAATAGAAATTAGTTATAAGTCAAGTTTCATTTTATAAATATTATTATTTATCTAAAAAGTAAATATTTTTCCTCCTCTACATGCTTTTTAAGATTTTAACTCATTTGTCTACTTGTTTGAAGATAAAAGTATATTTGAACAAAGTACTACACTGTTGTCCAAACAAAATGTTAAACAGAAGAAATTCATCTTTTATCTTTTCTTTAGTCTTTTAGCGAATTTGTTGCATGTGGAACAATTTTTGTTTGCTTGTGTTACTTAATGGTTCAAAAATAATTTTTTATCTAAGTTTTTTATGTGCATATAATATTTTTGTGTGAGCTTGAATTCTAAACAGTGAAACTTTTTGTGTTAGTTAAGTAAGGGGAGATATATATTTTTAAAAATTTGATGTGCATGTTAATTATAAAGGGACTAAATTGTTGAAGATAATTTGACTATGAATAATTGTCAACAGTGAAGAGCTGGGAGGAATTTAGAGCTGCGAGAGCTTTAGACTAGTGTAGATATTTTGGATGTGTATATTAATTATTAGTTTATTTTCCTTTAAATGATTTTGTATATATTTTAGTTTGAAAAAGCTTTTTTTTAATAAAAGCTACATCTTAGATATACTAACACTCCAAATAATATCGCATGAAAAATATTATTAAAAAAAAAATCATGAGCTGATCGTACTAATACTTATAATAAAAATACAATAAAAGCTTCATTCGAGCTAAATACCTTCAAACATAAGAAACTAATATCAATTATGAAAAAGTCCATGCTAATACTAGAAATCAACTCAGGATACAAGCTAAAGGATTCCTTCTAAGTCAATCTTAAACTAGTCAGCTTATCTATATAATTATCTTTTCAAAAAAATGAGAGATTTGAATATTATATCCTACACAATTTCAAACATTTTCTTCTAATAATGGAACAATTAGGTGGAAAGCAATGTGAGAACTAAAAAATATTTAAGAGAACATTATAATATTTTAATAATAAAAGGTTAAACTATAACTAAATTTCTAATAATTGAAGTTTATTTTTATAAAACCACATTTCTCTATATCATAATCTTCATCTCTTTGGAGATCAAGAGTTGTAGGATCATACTTAGCGAGTAGCTCTATGCAATCATCCGATCAAAAAGTCGAATAAAGTAAGTTTTTGTTTTGTTCTCTTTTAGGCATTTTTAGCTCTTTGAGTTGCTTGTGAGATATAGGGTGATGCATGTAACTCAAATTTGCTCTTGTGAGTCTTTGGTGCTTTATGATCTTGATATTATGCTTAGATCTCTAATTGAGGCCTTGATTGGTTGGTTAGGTAATCTTTGTTGGGTCTATCCAGAAGGAGATTTACTAGGAAGATACAAACACCAATCAGATATGAGCTCAACCATATAAGGGATTAACACCACTCTCTACCCAAAACTTAAGGCAATTGGTTAATGGGTCTTTCACCATTATACAGTGCTCTACTTTCTCATTTCTATCCAATGTGGGACTTTGACCCACTTGGATTCCTAACAATCTCCCCCTCAAGGATGGGTCCCTTCCACATTGGTACACTCCCCCTCCAGCGGAAACATTCCCAACCAACCACAACCACGAGTACCCCTTTGTATTGTCGTTCATCTTAACAGGACACGCATACCTGGAACCTTTCGCCAGGAATACTTTCGATATAGAGATCATTATACTCGTCTCAGCCGGTTACCAAGACGAACCATCGACTCTGATTCCACTGTTGGTGTGTTTTTATTTTGTGAAGCATGAAATGAGTTATTGAAATGGTTGGCATTGTTAAAGTCTAGGATTTTGGCATCCTCGATGGTCCAATGCCTAAAACAAGTTTGGTAGAGATTCGAGGGAGGCCTACTCGTTAGTTGAGAAGACTTTGCTGAACAAAAACCAAACTCAAGTTTGGTAAAGAATCAAGAGAAGGGAGCTTGTTGAGTGAGTTTGTTTCTGCTAAGTGAATTATCTTATATTTTGTCCTAGTATTGGACTTATTGGGCGAGACACTAAGTTGCTAATTGAGTGAACCCTTAGGAAGAGCTTGTTAGGCGAGTGAGTGATCTCGTTGAGTGAGTATGTGATTTTTAGGGGTTTTATATGTATAATAACCTATGAAGGAAAACTAATTGTAGGAATGAGGTAAATGTTTCAAAAAGGTGATTTCAATATAAATGAATAAGATACATCATGTTGAGTGTTATGATTGTTGTATGGCAATATAATTCATAAGGAGAAATGGTGTAACGAGTTGGTTTAATTTTATGCATTAATCAAGGATGCTCACTTTGAAGTCATCCTTAACTCCATCTGCTAGAATTAGGGGCTTCGAGAGAGAATGAGATCTTTAATAGTGAAGAGTAAAAAAAGTTCTTATAACTAGTTTTGATATTGGTGCATCCCTTTCTATTAACAAAACTTAGCTACTCATATTTTAAAATAAAATAAAATTATAAGCATTTAAATATTTAATTTTATATAATTTAATTTCTTTTATGAAATAAAATATTTAAATGATTTTACTTTTTTATATAATAAAAAATCATGTAAAATAAAACTAATATATATTTGTAAAAAATTGTAAAAGAACATAATAAAAAAAATACGTACACACATACATGAACGTTTGTACGTTTAAAATAAAGAAAAATAAAAAACCTAATAATTTCCCCAATTAAGGTTAATTTTATAAACATATTGATTATATAAATAACTAATTAAAAGTGTAAATATGATACCTTGAAAGTTAAAAATTCACATATATCATATCATTACTTTACTACGGAAGGAAAAGAAATTTAATTTGAACATATTCTTAAATTTCAAGTTTTAAATCCTAGTTTCTATTTTCAGGTATAAAAAAAACCTCCTTTTTTTTAAAAATAATACTCATATATAAAAAAATTGGAAATGATGTTAAGAAAGAAAAGGAAAACTACATATAAAAAAATATAGTTGTGCATATATGCAAACCCTACAAATAAGATTAATTGTTACTAATATTATCTTAGAGTATCTTATTTGTATCAAAATCTATATACATATAGAAACAAAATACCGATATTATATGAAATTTTCAAAAAATTCTCGTCCATCACTTTTTTGTTTTTATAATTTTCAAAAAATATTTTGTATAAATTCACATGATCACATGTGTTGCAGGAATTGCAATAAAGTTAGAAACAGATATGTTGGTGGAGTTAAATAAATGTATATTTTTTAAAATATAAGCCTTATTTCGTTTCATAGTCTAATTATATTTTCCCTCGATAATCACATAAATAAAATGAATATTTCTAAAAATTCTTGAAACTCCAATAGATTTTCTTTTAAAGTAGGGATGGAAAAAATTAAGTTAGATGATTCTTTCCATTCTATTGAATTTGTCAAGTATAATCATTACACTAGATCAGTTAATTTGTTCATTACAACCAATTTGTGAACATATCCAACACAATCAACACATCCATGCAATTCATATTGGTTAGTCAAATCGGACAACCCATCCATTCTGACCATCTCGTCAACATATTAGCATCGCTATCAAGCTAGACCGCTAGCCTTGTTAGCCCATCAATCCCGTCAGTCCGATCATCAGTTAATCCCGACCAACACAAGTAGATAGCATAGTCTGTCCATGTCGGACATCCTGTCAACCCGTACATCTTTGTCATCTAGTCTACCCGGTTCATCGAATCCAACCCGACCAATCAGTCCATCTCATCATCATGTCCATCATATCCAGGTCGACCATTCTATCAACCTGTCCATCCAACCATCCTTGGTCATCGCGTCAACACACCCAACAAAGCTAGCCCAACCATCACATCAATCCTAGCTCGCCCGACCAGATCGACCACCGGGTCCATCTCGATAGCTCGTCCATCTCATCCTTGACGATTATCTAGTCAACCTGTCCCTCTTGCTCATCCCCATCAACCCTACCATCAAGGCAAGTCTTGTCAAATTGGAAATCTCATTCATTCCCACCATCCCGTCAGCTAGCTCATCCCCTCAATTTCTATTAGCGTGCCAGCCCGTCCATCCCAAGCATCCGCAACAACCTGACAATTGCAGTCATTCTGTCCATCTTGGCCAACATTGTTACATAGGCAAATAGACTAGCTTGTCTATTCCATCCAGCTCGTCCATCTCAGCCATCCGAGTCAGCCCAACCATCTGAGTCAACCCAACCATCTAAGTCAACCCATCCTTGCCATTGTGTCAAGCGGTCCATCTTGGTCAGCCAAGCCATTCTGTCAGCTAGTCCATCTCGGCCATCCAATCAATCTAGTTCATCCTGGTTAGGTGGTTCGTCCCATCTATTTTGTCCCATTCAACCCAGTCACACCATCAGCCTATTCATCCTGTCCATCTTGGTCATCCCGTCAACTTGTCCATCGCAACCAATCGGACTATTTTGTCCCTTTTGGCCAGTAGGTCCATCCTAACCATCTAGCCAACCGGTCTATCTTGACTAGATCGGCCGATCGGCCCGTCTTGATCATCCTATCAGCTCGTCCATCCCTTCCATCTTTGTCAGCCTGACAATCATGTTCATCACGATGATCCACCAGGCTAGTTAATCCATCCCATTCCACCCCAACCATCACGTCTGATTGGCTAGACTAACTCGCTCATCCAACCAGTTTTTTATTTTTTTTTCTCCTATCATCCAAAATGTGATATTTTAATTTTTTATATTTCTTGGCCAAGCTGTCGGTTGATGACGGGTTGATGCATTCAGTTCAATGTTGGGCTATGTAGAGAGACAATTGGTGCTGAGTTAATATAATTAATTTATATTTTATTAAGTTAATATAATTAAGATTAAATTTTAATTTATATTTATATCATATTTTATATATTTTTCATTTTATTTTAAAAATTTATAAAATATTTCTTTTAAATAATTGCTAGTATTCACGTGTATCTGTAAGGTTTTGAAATATACGTAAATATTTTTTAAATGGGTATCCGAAAGATTATAGAAATGATAGTAAGTGTATTTTTTATTACAGATCGAATAATAGAGAGACACTATCCATGTTCGACCTGATCCATTATCATTCGTATCTACCACACTCTCCAATGGAAAGATCATGATTATTTTTTTTTTGAGACAAACATAATTGTCAAACACTCTTCAACTTGAAAATCCTCCTACCTAACCTAACCCATTTGCCACACATAAGAGTGAAGAAAACATGGCACCATAACCAATCAAAGGAGGCTTATAATTTGGAGGAAGCTAGCTAGGGTGGTTGAACATGAAAGGAAGGAACCATTTGGCAAGCAATCTTGTGATTTATAGATTTTGTACCATACTTTATTACTAGCTTTTTGCTCCTTGTTAAATTTCAGATATAATAAACTTGTCCAATTCTTATAGTGCTCCCAATTCTCATAAATTGTGTCAAAGAACACACAACTAGAATACCACCAAAACTATCTTAGTCAACCCAATAATCTTGGTAACTTGTGAGTAATATAAATTATAGGTTAAACCATAAGTCTTTTTTAACTATTTAAAAATGTTTATTCAGATTTTTTTAATTTTTATTCAGTTAAGTTTTCTCCTAACAGTTAAATGGGTGAACTCAATTAAAAAATTAATAAAATTCAATGGTTTTCTTTAAAAAAGAAGGAAATGATTTAATCAAAATGGTGAGACAGAAACTAAACTCTTGGTATCTTTGACTGAACTCTTTGATATAATTAATATCATAAAAAAAAAGTGTTTTGTCCTAGCTTTGTTTAACTAACCAAGAAATGATAATAGTTATTTATGTTGTGTAAAAGCAAGAGAGTGACATTATATTATAATGTGATACAGTGCTCCAAGTAGATGCTTTTCTTAGTGTCTAGTACATTGAATTATCCCTAGAAGACCATATACCATTTTGTTGTCTATTGCTTACGAAAGATTGCTTCTTTTCTTAATTCGCACCTTTTAATCTATTTTGGTTCTTGTTTAAGGACAATTATTGGTAGATACCCTCATTTAATTAACACTACAATAAGATTAGCATATATGAGTGGACTATCATTAAAGGAAACTAAGCCTGTTTTACTTTCAAAATGTTAAAGTAAAGGAAGTTGAAGTAACAACCATTTTTGGTAATTGAAGTTGCAAATACATCTTTGAAGAGAATTTGATATGGGTATAAAAAATGTATATATAATATGATATAATGTATTATCATGTATGCATTATGCTTACTAGGATTTTCTTTATTGAGGATGGGGTGAAGAGGTTTGTTCGATAATTAAAGCATGATGCAGCATAATTAGTGCCTAATGAAAATTATAAAATGCAATTGAAGTCCATTGTATGGAACAATCAAATCTTACAAGCCAAGTCAACTTTCACTAGTCATCCGTGGATTTTACTTTTACTTAATGTAAATTGAAAGAAACATTAAATAAATGTAATGTAAGATATTTAAGAATTATTTTTACACACGAGATTAAAGAGATTGAGCCATAAATTGAAAAACTTTCTCTTAGGTATATATCAAAAGCACAATCACTCAAAACTAAAATTATAAGAATAAAAAAATACAAAACACATAATAGTTTTATTAAAAGGAAAAAAAACTTCAAATAAAAAATAATCATCTCCTCTCAAAAATAAGAAAAACATTTACAAGATTCAAGCACTAAAGCAATATAAATAAAAGAAATAGATTTTTTTGGGTGACTTTCTCATAAAACATTGAGATCGTTTTATAATATGAAAAATAAGCACTAAGACAAATTCTCTCGTTGAATTTATCTTGTCACATTCTCTTACTTGAAGATTTTAATGAAATTAGCTAAATATTTGTACAATGTCTTATTCTTTGTCATTTTTTGATATGTTGATAGGGGGAGCAATATGAGTGTTGAACTCAATCCCTAATGTGTTTGATTTTTTATGATGACAACACATTGATTGTAACAAAACATATATGTTTTCATGACACAATATTTGTGATTGATACATACATTGGTATGTAAATGTTTCTTTATGATTAATACATTTGATGTCATGTTGATTGGTTTGCATTCTAGTGTGATCTTAATTGTGTTTATATCTATTGTATGCATACTAAATGTTTTTGTGTGATAAAATCACAAGCACAAAGAAACTCTGTATGAAATAATCGATTACAGTGATGTTGTAATCAATTAAGTTCATAAGATAGTTTATGTTTTAAACTATGGCAAAATAACAAGTTTTAACCAATTACATTAAGTGTTAAATCGATTAAAACTCGTGTCTTTGCAAACCTCTTTTTGAAATGTGTTGTGATTAGTTTTGAAGAGAAAAAGTTTTCAAAATTTCTTTAAGTGTATAGCTTAATCGATTACATTATTTACATAATCAATTAAGTATGTTATTATTTGAAAATCGTTTTCAAGATAAATCATAACAATGTTAACGGTCATATTTTTAAATATGTTGACTAGCATTTATTGGAAATCGATTACATTAAATGTACATTCAATTAGAACTATGTTGATTATAATTTTGTTCCATTTGTTACTAATGTAACCGATTACATTACTAACGTAATCAATTGATTTGTGTTTGTTATGAGGAAAAATATAAATTGATGCACTACAACTCTTAAGACTTTTGATCATTCTAAATTTTCATATCTGATATTTGTGAATTGAGAAAAGAGTTACAGGTGTGTTGAGACGCTCCAAGAAACAAGATACAAAGAGGTTGATAATTTTTAAGGTTTCTTGAAGAACAGATTTAGGTTTTCACTCTAATCAACTACCACACTACTGAGGTGTACTCTTGATTGATCAGACTTCATTTTGGGTAATGTTGGATTGTGTTGTTCCCTATGTGTGCGGTCAAGAAGAAGAGCGAAGAGTTCTTAGTACTTTGAGAGGGGTTCTCAAAAGGTGTTGCAATAAAGACGTGTGGTTCTTTATACAGGTGTAATCTTTCTATATTTAATTATTGAGTGGGAGAGATGTTTACATTTTGAGAGTTCTTTGTAAAACCTTTGGTGTAAAACTCAATTCATTATAGTGAAAGAGTCTTCAATCTAAGGTTGATTGGAAGGAAACTAGATGTAGGCATTAAGGTTGAACCAGTATAAATCCTCTGTTTGTATTTCTTTCCTTATCACTTTTACTTTCATTGCATGCACTTTATTGCTTGGATTCCAAGATAGATTAAAGATCATTTTAAGTTTGCGAAAAGATTTAAAAAGCAATTGTTTTTATTGATCACCGATTCATCCCCCATCTTGGTATTAAGAAACAAGGCACTTCTTTTTTAACAATTGGCACCAGAGCTGGTTTTTGAAAATTACTCGAAAAATAATCGATTACATTTTCTGTGAAATTGATTAATTGATCCTGATGGCCTTTGTTTCTCAAACCTTCGGTGAAGGTGCTTCTACAAACAGACCTTATCTGTTTGGTAGAGAGAATTATCCTTTCTGAAAAATTAGAATGAAAATCTTTCCCGAATTTGTAGATAAGGGCGTATGGGATGTTGTGTTAAATGATCATTTTGAACCCACAAAATTAGTTGATGGAAAACCTGTTTTGAAAAACTTTTCTAAGTGGAATCAAGAGGAAAATAAAAGAGCTCAATTTGATATAAAAGCTAGAAATGTTATCTCGTCTACACTTATTATTGATGAGTTTTTCAGGATGTCAACGTGCAAAAATGCAAAAAAAAAATGTAGGAAGTCCTGAAGGTGACTCATGATGGAACTGATGAAACATAACCTGGTACAGGAATAATAAATAAATATCTACATTTAAACTTATACTTAAATGGAGTAGCAAAACTAATACTAAGACACAACTTAAAAAGGCGGCGTGATTAAACTTAAAACATCTCAGGAAAAAAAAACAAATTTAAATAATAATTTGTCAATGACAATGGCTATTTTTTTATTTTAATTATAAATTAATTATTTAAAAATAACTCTTTAAAATATAAACTTTTATAAAAGAAATTAATTTTAAAGTATTAAAACTACATGTAAATAAATTTAATTTTTCAAAAAGACAAATTTGAATAAGTTGTGTCACATCGTATAAGTTTTAAAAAGGAAGTGATTTTTTAAAAACAAATTTATTTTCTAAATAAAAATATAAACATTTGAAATTGAATTCAAAATAACTATTTAAAAATTAATATTTGTCATAAATTATCTTTACTTTAATTATTTAATCTTTTTACTATTTAAATAAATTATAAGTAACAATTATTAGGTGATAGTTCATACATACAAATTGAATACATCATAATATCTGTATTTACTTCATCAATAAATAAATAATCAAAATATGACATCCATTATTTATGTATATCTACTAAAAAATATTCCTTATTAATTGTTAATTTATTTATATTAATTTATTTATAAAAAGTATGCATGTTTCTAGACTAATTAGTATAATTAATTAAACTTTCTTATGTTTCTTCTCGATTTGAATTTAGATTTTTTACGTGGTCATCAAATTAAAGTGAGACATCATCGCTTTCTATAAAAGTGACGCATTTTAACGTCACTTTTAATTTTCTTTAGTTTAACTTTCATTAATCTATTTTCTATAAAATAATGTATTGCATAAACTTAATTTCGTATTCATGAAGCTTTAAATATTTCAAAAAAGGGAGTAATTAAATCTATAAGAAATGTTAAACAGTGACAAAACAAATTAATTACTAAACATACAATTTAACTTTTAAATCTCTAAACAAAAATGGCAATCACTAACAAAGATAGTGAGCAATTTAATGGTGAGTGAGGAATTTCGTAATTTAGCAACTAAAAGATTAAATGATTGGAAAGTAAAAATTAGTCTTATAAGAGGTTCTAGAAATCATTTTTAATAACTAAATTTGTAACAAAGAAAGTTATGATAATTCAATTAGCAATATCTAATTTGAGTGAGAGACCTCTTTCAACAACCCAAAATGTAAAAGTCCATAAACTTTTCAAAAGAAAACATCACCTCACATTATCACTAACAAAACAACACTCAAATTAATTATTTCTACTTCTTCTAAAACTCTCTAAATCCCCACTTTCCCTTTATATCATATGTGGATGAAGCTTTTCATTCTACTCTATTAAAATAAAATAAAAAACATTTTTTTTATGCAAAAAATTGTTTTAGATATTATAAACACTATAGAGTTAGTATTTTTTAAAAAAAAAATTATATGGGTCGTTTAATAAGAAAGAAAAATATTATACTTGCCTTAGTTTTTTCATTTTTAAGGAGATAGTTGATATAGCTTGCGTTATGAAATCAATGTTGTGTGATAAAGCATGCGGGTTTCTAAAAGTGATGTTGAGGCCTTAATTAGAGTTTAATTGGCGTTGAAGACATGAATTAGCGAATTGATTAGTTTTAATGGAAAGGATTTGATTTCACAGTGGTATTTAATTGGGAAGGTAAAGGTAAAAAAAATTCATCAGACTTAGCAATAAAAAAGAATGAAATAAGAGCATTAATATGTGTGCAGAAGAAATGAATATTCATTGTTCTAATTTGGAAAATTATTAAATGAAAAAAAAAAGAAAAAGAAAAGAGGGAAAGTAATGTACTTGGGTAGAGTAATTAAGAAGGAGGACAAGTGGCAAGTGAAAATAGAGAGGCTGAGATCTGAGACAGTGATTCTCACTTCCTCCCAAGAGAGAGTGGGTGACATTTGCCACATCAAAACACAACAAATTAAATTAAATTAATATGTCATATTTGCTAAAATAAATGTCAAATAATTAAATTTAATGTGGTAATTATGATAATTATTATTATAATAATAATAAAAATAGTGATAATTAAATTGGCAGAAAAAGTGGTAAAATAAAAGGAAGAGAAAACCTGTCTCGTGAAGCAGCAGGTGAAGGTGAAGGTGAAAGAGGAGGAAAAGAAAAATAAAAGTTGAATCTTTTTCTTCTTCATTCTTCTTCTTCATCTTCCTTCAATGGCTAGAAAAAAAGAAAGAGTAAAAATCTTTAATTGATTTGATTTGATTTACCCTAACACTTTCTCTCTCTCTCTCTCTCTCTCTCTGAGAATTCCAGCACCAACAACACTCCACTCAGAAACAACTCACTCACATTCATTCTTTGCTTGCTCCTTTTATATCACGAGATCCCCATCCTTTCTTTCTTTCTTCTTCTCTCTCTCTCTCTCTCTTTCTCTTTCTCTTTCTCTCATGTCTTCGCCTTCAGAACTTCCAAATTATCGCTCTTCCACGACCATTGCCACCACCACCCATTGCTAACACTAAACCCCCAGAGAGAGGAGAGGCTTCTTCTTTCTTCTTCTTCTTTCTTTTCATCCCAAGCTTCAATTTTGAGCCCACCCTTTTGCTCCCAAACGATGTCGCATTCCTCCGGCTTGGATGCCTTCGCGGATCGATTCCGCCACGCGCTCAGCTGCAACAACGATGCCGCCAACATTAACAAGCCTGACTTCCGAGAACTCGATCTGGGTTCCCCGGTCTCGCCATTGCGCACCACGCGCGCACCCGCCGCGAGTACCAGCTCAAGCTCGTCTGGGTCCTTCTCGGGTCGAACCGGGACCAACCAGGTTCCCCGAAAGCCTGAATCTTCGCTCACCAATAGTAACACTAACAACAGCAGTAGTAGCAACCACAACAACAACAACTCCGGCGAGCTTTCTGGTTCGAGTGAGAACAGCCCCACCGCCCGTGGTTTCAAACCGGGCCATACGAGATCCGACTCTGGATCCGCGCCGGCGCCGCTGATATACTCCGGCCAGACTGCTACTTCGCCGGCGATGAATGTTCTCCCCACCGGGAACATCTGCCCCTCCGGGAAGATCTTGAAGACGGGGATGGGGATGGTGGCGAATCGGAGTAGTAGAAGCGATGTTTTGGGGTCCGGCATGGGGAACTACGGCCACGGGAGCATAATGCGCGGCGGCGGGAAGGCGGAGCCGGTGAGCTCACGCGGCGTTGGCGGCAATGAGGCAGTGAAGAGAGGTGGGCACGTGCAGGGTGTGGATCCGGAGGAGTTGAAGAGATTGGGGAATGAATGTTATAAAAGAGGGAACTTTGCTGATGCGTTAAGTCTTTACGATCGCGCTATTGCGATGTCGCCGGCTAGTGTCGCTTACCGGAGCAACCGCGCGGCGGCGCTGACCGGGCTGGGACGTCTGGGTGAGGCCGTGAGGGAATGCGAGGAGGCTGTGAGGTTGGATCCTAATTATGGAAGGGCTCATCAGCGTTTGGCTTCTCTTTTCCTCAGGTGCGGATCACTGATCGTGTTCTTTTATTTGCTGTTTGATTTTTGTTGAAGGTGGTACTCGTCAGATTTTGATGGCATTGGTTGATTTGAATCTTCTTCCATAAGCTAAAATCAACTTGTGAATCTCAGCTTTTAGAGAAGTTGGCTCATTTGTTGATTTTAACTTGTGGAAGAAGCTCAATTCAATTCGTTGACATTCTTATTCTCTTTTGGTGTTATGGAAGAGGAGTTTGTTCAACAAGATTTTGGTTGCCTTGTTAGGTTAGAGTGTGGAATTAGGTTGATGTGAATGTAAAGTGGTAATGTGACAGGTTAGGACAGGTCGAGAATGCTAGGAAGCACCTTTGCTACCCTGGGATGCAGCCAGATCCGTCTGAGATGCAGAGGTTGCAAGTGGTGGAAAAGCATGTAAGCAAATGCGGGGATGTGAGGAGGATAGGGGATTGGAAGAGTGTTCTGAGGGAGGTGGATGCTGCTGTTGCTGCTGGAGCGGATTCTTCTCCTCAGGTATGGATAATGTTGTTACTGTTTTCATGGTTTTAGATTGTGATTGTGGTTTCAGTTTTGTCGCGATCCTTGCTGACAAATGTGGCTGATGCAGCCGCCATTGCAGTGGTGAGAATGCGGCTGAAATTACCGTTATTTAAAACCTTGGTTGTTTGTTATCATTGTTATGTTGAATCTGAGTTGTACATGTTTTGGAGGAGTGGATGAATGGCTGAACTGGTTGGAAATTGAATTTACAGCTCTTTATGTGTAGAGCAGAGGCGTTTTTGAAGCTCCACCAGATTGATGATGCAGAAACAGTTTTGTTGTCCCATATACCAAAATCAGAGTTGCACACCAGTTCAACTTCTCAGGCAAGATTTTTCGGGATGCTTTATGAGGCGTATTTCTATTTTGTGAGAGCACAGATTGAGATGGCATTGGGAAGGTGAGATCAGACACTAATAGAATAGCCATGATGGGAAATCCTAAGATGGTGAAAGGTTTGTGTTGGAAAGTGAAAACGGATGATGGGTGTATTGCAGGTTCGAGAACGCAGTTACAGCTGCTGAGAAAGCGAGTCAGATTGATCCACGGAATGTTGAAGTTGCTGTTTTGCTGAACAATGTGAGGATGGTGGCAAGGGCTCGAGTGCGTGGCAATGATCTCTTTAAATCTGAAAGGTACACCGAAGCTTGCTCGGCGTACGGAGAAGGTCTGAGACTGGATCCTTCCAATTCTGTGCTATATTGCAACAGAGCAGCTTGTTGGTTTAAGCTTGGGCAGTGGGAAAGGTCAATTGAAGACTCCAACCAAGCTTTGAACATCCAACCAAATTACACCAAGGCCCTTCTTCGAAGGGCTGCATCAAACAGCAAGGTGAATTGATTTCTTATTCTTCATGATGGAACTGTGTTTTTTGTTTTCTTGGAGTGTCCGTGATATATACAATGTTTTCTTGCTACTAAATGCAGCTAGAACGGTGGGAGGAAGCAGTAAAAGATTATGAGGTGTTGAGGAGAGAACTTCCAAACGATAACGAAGTTGCTGAATCTCTTTTCCATGCACAAGTTGCCCTGAAGAAATCACGTGGGGAAGAAGTATATAATTTAAAATTTGGTGGCGAAGTGGAAGAAGTATCAGGTCTGGAGCAGTTTAGAGCTGCAATATCTTCACCAGGTAATTCTTAAAGTCTTGTGCAACTGAGTTTAAAGTCTGTGTGATAATATCTGTTTGCATTGGCAGGTGTATGTGTTGTCCATTTTGAAGTTGCATCTAATTCGCAAAGCAAACAGATATCACCGTTTGTGGATACACTATGCGGTCGATATCCATCCATCAACTTCCTCAAGGTAGGTAGATCACTTCTTTAAAAGAAGTCTCTTTGAGTTTCTGTTTTACTAATGCATGGAAGTGTGTGTGTTTGAATGAAGGTGGACATTGAAGAAAGCCGAGCAGTTGCAAAAGCGGAGAACGTTAGAATTGTACCAACCTTCAAGATATACAAAAATGGGAGCAGAGTGAAGGAAATGGTTTGCCCAAGTCGTGAGATGTTGGAACACTCGGTGAGGCATTACAGCTTTTAGAAGAGATGGGTGGTTGTTGTGTTCTGCAGATGATGATGATGTTGTTGTTGTTGGTTATTGTCTCTCCTCCACCACCCCAAGCATAATACCTGTGACATAGTGAAAAGCAGATAATAATGTCTTTAGCAGCAGTGAATGGCATTGGATCCCAGAGATAGTGTAGTCAGTCCCTTTTGGAGTTTTTATTTATTCATTCATTCCTCATTGCTTTTTGCTTCCATTTTCGATTTCTTCTCTTCTTCTCCTTAGGAGGTGGTCAAAGGAAAAAAGAAAAAGAAAAAAAGATGTTTTTAATGTATGTACAATTGATTTAATTATGAGTTTAAAGTACCTGTTAAGATAGAGAGAGAGATATAGAATGAAGGGAGGGGAGGGGGAAAAGTGTAAATGTATATATGTGAAGATATATATATATATATACAAGAGAGTGGAAGAAGAAGGGTATGAGGATGAAGATGTCATTATTATTATTATTATTATTACTATGATTATTGTTTTTTGAATAAAAAGTTGGGATTTATTGGGCATTTAAGATGTTGGGTATGTTTGAGATGTAAAGGGAAGGGTTGTTGATAGCATTGATAAGTGGATGTTGGTAATTTCATTGGACGGTGGAGGAGACAATGGTAATTAAAAAAATGGAAATAAATAAATAAATAAATAAATAAATAAAAGTAATGCTGGGTTGGTGGTTAGGGTCACATGTGCCCATTTAAGAACTTCGTTTCTTTCAATCACAGATTAATCCTAAGAGGAATCTTCTGTCGGTCGTGCCAGCTGTTAGAGTGGGGCTTCACGTGGCCCACACGTGCGCTGTAAAGCCCTAAATAAATAACAAAACCCTCTATTTTTATTTTTGTTTTTTTAATTATATATGAGGGGTTGAGTTGAGTTGAATTTGAGTGGAGTGTAGGAAAACGTACGGTGTACGACAACATAATGAAAAGAGAGAAAGTGTGTATATTTCAAAGGTCGTTTTCTTCTTTTGTTCAGACTTAATCATTATTACATTGCATGGATTCCAAAAACTCTACAATGCAAAACTCTCTTCTTATCAATAATTGAACAAACTTGTATGAATTAAGAGGAGTAAGTCACAAAAGCTTTTATGATCACATAAGATATGTAACTCAACAATTAGATTATTATATTGTATTTTATTTGATTCTCTAATCAATTCGGTCTCTCGGTTTTATTGTTATATTTTTTTTATTTTATGTCTTCAACTAGTTTGATTTATTTAACACGTTAAATTAATTTTATAAAAATGGACCCACTAAAGAGTGGACTAGGCTTTCTGGGTAGATGGAGTTAACAAAAACACAAAACCTCAATTCAACATGCTAACTTTTTAGTGGATTAGCCCAATTACCAACCATCCTAGTTCAATGGCACCAAATAACATACCTTTTATACAATGTTCTACTCAAATTCTATACTATTAAAACTATGTAAATGAAACAGACATCTAATCAAATTTATCACCAAATTTCTGTTTTCTTTACCTTCCAAATAATAAAAACGGCTCAAAATTTTATTAACTCACAAGAATAAAAATAACCATCTTTTTAAATTTCTCACAACTAGAAAATTATAATTCTTTTTATGAAAGAATATTTATTGCAAACTCTAACTAAATTTTCATGTTATCTTATAAAATGCCTCACACACAACAAACTTTCTATGTTAGAGTTTAATTTTCCAAAAATCAAAATCTTAATTGTTATTTTTAAAATATCAGATTTGGAGTTTCAAAGCACAAATATGAACTAAAGTTTTCAGGAAAAAATTACAAAAAATAAGTCTTCAAAACTCAGTTTTCCAGACTAAATTCTGATATGACAAAAAAAATTAGCTATATAAATATTTTAATACAGAATGCTATCTGAGTAAATTCTATATCCAAGTGAGTGAAAAAAAAAAACAGAAAATAAGGTTTCCTAAAGTAAATATAAATAATTCTAATTAAATTCTAGAAATTAGTTTATAACCCCTTGAAACACAATTTAAAAATAATTGTAAAATGAAAAGAATGCAATTGAAATTCGTTACTTTTATGCCTAATTAAAAAGACCCAAAAATAAACCAAAATTTCCGACTAATCATGAGAACACTCACGGAAAAGGAGAGAAATGAAGAGAAACTTATTCGAAAATTTTGTACTATTAAGTTTGAGGATCCCAAATTACTCGGGAATAGTTGAGAGACGAAGTTATGTTTAAATTTGTCAGATAAAAATATCACATATTTTCATACAAATTCCAAGACAAGCCTTCCAGGTGAAAGAAAGTAATAAACAAGTAACCTGAAGCTATGGGAAATATTAACTTCAAAATAGTTTAATAGATAACTCCAAATTTGCATTTAGATTTGACAGTTATACAGCATACACTTCTACTATTGTTATTTGAAGCCAAAAGTTCCCAACCCATCCAATCCAGCATTAGGCGCCAATGGCATATAACCGAGTCCATTCCTTGGCTGCACATTTCAATGCCACCGTTTAATAACATAATATGCATATACAACAACTAACTTCTATGTAATCTTACAAGCACAAGAAGGATACCTGTTTCCACAGCCTCAGCCTCATTAGATTTCCAATGCTTTGCTATGTTCTCAGAAAGAGGGTCATCCGGGTTTGGTGCACTTAGAAGAGCTTGAATACTACAAGAGGGTCAACAAATCACAATATCAGTACTCCTTGAAATCAAAGGGCAGCTTAATATTTTTCACTCGTTTGTCACATAACATTGTCGCCCCCAGGGGCAGATACTCTCCAGAATTAAAAAAATTAGGTCCAGATGGATGGATACATACGAGTTTAGTCTACATCTGCAAACAAATTTCATGTTTCTTAAATCCTTTATCATTTAGGCTTCTTTTAAAAATGAAAAATTTTAAGTCTAGTTTAACCCTTCAAAACTGACTTAATAGAAAGCTGTTGTGGGTCACTAATAGTAATCAACAATGGAGGAAAATATCAAATTGTAGGCTTTCATGTAGCAGGGCATAGCTACTCTGGGTATGGTGTCTTTAATACCCACATTAATGCCCAATTGCTCATGCACACAGTGTGACCTTGATTTCTATCCAAAAGATTTGGCACAAGCTAGATGCACATTGGCGACACAAAGAAATGTGCTTGGAACTTCATCATCCCAACTCATTTCTTGGGGTTTCTAGTCGGCAGACACACCTCTATACATGTCAAATTGCTTCTCTTCCTCGATTAAAAACTGGCCTTGGTACCAGTTCAGATATATCAAAATTGTCCACAGCCTATTAATATTCCAGTATGAGGATCCATCTTCAACAAACAATGATCCTGTAGAGGTCATGCTTGATTGATCCTTCCCCGAAGCCATCTCCTGTATCATCATTCTTCTCAAGGATGTATATATCTCATTGCGTATGTGCACAATATTGTTATCACACTTTGTGATAAGGATGCTAGTTTACAACTAAAACCATATCATGCTCAAAAGTTCAAAATAAAAGATCTTGGATACCTAAGGTATATCCTTCATACGAAAGTGGCACAACCCAATCATGGTTTAGTCAAATCTCAGAAAACAAGCTCTCGACATTCAACAAGAAACAGGGATCATAAATGCAGCCTATAGACACACCAATGGATCTAGGTGACAAACTTATACCTAACCAAGGAGAAACTTATTCTAATACTAGGAGATACATAAGGTTAGTTGGTAAGCTAGATTACCTCAATGTAACGTATCCTAACATCACCTTTACAGTGGGCGTAGTAAGTCAATTTTTAAACACTTGTCAAGAACATTGGATGCAGTCATGTTGATCCTAAAGTATACTAAGAAGGCTATTGGAAAAGGCCTCATTTACGAAGATATGGAAAATATTTAAAACTTTGGGCATTCTTTGGACTAGGCAGGGTCACTAAGTGGTAGACACTCCACTTTAAGGCATTGTACTCTTGTTGGAGGTAATTTAATATCATGGAAAGAAATATACAAAGCCTCTCGTGAGTCCATACGCTTAAAACAACTCTTCCAAAAGAGCTCAAATTTGAAGAAAGTTAACAACTGCACCTTGTATGTGAAAACCCAGAAACATTACACGTTGTTTCAAATCCTATCTTTCATGAGGACCAAACATATCTTTCTGGTTGTCATTTCATACAAGAAAAACTAGAGTCTGGAGACATCACCAGAATTGTCAACTCTAATAAACAGTTGGCTGACATATTCACTAAATCTGTAACAACCAATTGATTATATATACAGCAAGCTAGGCACAAACGACCTATATGCTCCAGCATGAAGAGGAGTGTTTTACAGATATAAAGAGTTGATCCTGTATAATCAAAGAATCTCTAAATTATCTATGTACTATTAAGAACCTTTTTATTTATTCCTTTACCATATATCTTTGTAATTAGAGGATATTAAATCTCCTCTATTTATTATAACGATTCCTTTTTTTCAATAAATAACATGTCTTAGAAACACACATCAGCTTCTGTTTCTCTCTTCTTAATATTTTTAAGGGGGCTAAAACACAGTATAGTTTTAAGAACCATCTTTTGCGCAATAAAGTTCCACCACAAAATGGAAAAAAGAAATCTTCAAGCAAAGTGACTAAAACCAATGTTTAATTTATTAACTTCTATTTTCAGTCAACTTTATTGATATTTACTACATTTCTTCAGGAAATGAATAGTTCTGTCAATATAGATCCACTAGCAAAAAATTAAACTTAAACATACCTCAAAAGTACAGTGCGAATCTGAAGGGCAGGACTCCATTTGTCTTTCAGAATGTCAAGACATATCCTGCCAAGCTGAAATGAACTTTGTCTAAGATAATCATTAACGAAGAAAAAAATGGAAAATGTAGGGGAAGCTAAGTGTACCTACCTTATCAATGTTTGGATGATATATTTTTGTCAGAAACCTAACCTGAAAGAAGCATTTCATGGCTGCATTAGAAATAATTGGAGAAATGTATTTTAACTGCATCATTAAATTAATCAATAATAATCATCATTAAAATTAAACCCAAACCAGTCAGCCAAATACGAGAAAACTGCACAATCACACAATTATGCCAGATAGATATAATTAGTTATTCCTTTAAGATGAGGTGGGAGATGGGGAAGAAAAGCCAACTGCACTCCTTTGGCCCATAAAAAACTCAATCAGATGGATGTAAGAGCTATAAGTACACACTTTCCCTAAACCCTTTCCTGGAATAGGTAATGGCTTCCAATGCATGGTAATTAGCATCATCCTAGTTCGGTCTGCCTAGTGAAATGCTAAGACTAAATATTAAGATCAGATAAGACAGCTGAACATTATGCCAACCAAAGTCACGGAAGAAATAATTCAATTACATTAATAAACAAAAAATGACATTAAATTAAGTCTGTTTACAATTGGTTCAGTGTTTCAGTTTCAACAAGAGAAGACAAGGAGCACGTGACTGAATTTAGACTTTAGAAAGTGGCTGTTCAATTAATTACACGTTTTTGGGATATAGCCTATGACATTAATAGGAGCCAGGCAGTCAACATAATTGATATGAAAAATCAGGGTTAAGAATAATTCAGATAAAAATATATTTTAGTCCACAACTCAATAGATATTTTACACCAAATGGTTATTACAATGTATATAGGAAAAAAATTGAATTATTTACCTTAGGAGCCGCCATTGGATATTCTTCTGGCAAAAATAATTCTAGTTTAAAAACTCCACCTGTATTACAAACAATTTGTATGAGACTTTATTCTGGGTTTGGGGAAATAAAAATATCAGTATCATCAAACTAGGTAGGATATCATCATGCCTAAAAGTAAGGAATTAAATTTGGGAGTTCAAAATTTCATCCACCTGACACAAGAAACCATCCTGCATTATACTGCAGGGCACACTACTCTCCTACAGTAAACTGCAGACTATTAATGCAAAACTATAAGGAAATATATCATATCAGTGATTAGTTACACAGGTGTTTGTATTTTATAAAAATCTATGAATTTGATTTTCTTCATTGATGATTTTTTATTCCAAACTTTATGCTGTAAAGGTTTACAGTCCAGAAGTTCCAGCTTTATTTGGATAGGGCCCTCGATAAGCACTTACAAGAGAAAAAAATATAAGGTAAAACACATGGAGTTTCTCAACGAGACAAAATCAACTAGTGCATCTTAGTTTAATATTTTTTTTTTCTTTTGTGTGTTGAGGATAGCTTTTGAATGTCATGTGAAAAAACTTCTACAAAAGTTAAGTTCATTATAGCTAATACATGAAGCTAAATTCATTTGACATTTTATTTTCCTCTTCTATAAGTGACTAGGAGTAATTTATCCAACAAGGCCTTCATACATTAAATTTTTAAATGTACACAATGAAGAGAACATAGTCATGTATAATAACACTAGCTGGGTATTTTAGTTTCAATTTCCATCCATAAACAAAGTCATCCCACTCTTTATAGTGGAGATAGGACCCTACAACTTTCTACAAGGAGCCGAAAAAGAGGGAACTAAAATTAAATAAAAGAACTAATCACACATGCAAAGACCCTACAAAAATCCTTCAACCAAATCTTTTAATCTACTTTCTCTCTTTTTCAATTCAATCATTCAAGTGTTAAACCGCCATAAGCAACTATTAGATGCAGAACAGCACTTCAGCTGCGGATGTTACAAATAAAACTGTTTAGATGAATTGGTTAGCATAAAAATATAGGAGGCAAGGATAAGCACAAAGGAAAAAATCTGAAACCGAAAATGTAAATATTCTTAAAATTACAAAGATTATCCAAGATAATACATCTCAGAAAATTATCTGAGATTCATGTGTAGAATGGGGCAAGTTCATCATAATAATTCAAGATGAAGAAAAACTCATAGTTATTAGCGATTATAATAATATCACTTAATACTTCCCTTCCACCCCATCATTTATATTGCCAGACAACAAGAATCTAGCAGGCCAACATTTTATATACTCAGGCCATGTAGCCATAGTATTACTGTTAACATATGATAACAGATATAAAATGTAATAAAGTGGAATTATTGTGGTAAAAAACAACAGTCATACTTTCAGAAATGTTAGCAAAACACATTCAACTGTCTGAAGTGCACAGAAAACATCAATAAGCACCCAAATCAACCGGAAATTATTTTTTATTCCTCCGACACTACAAATCATTAAGAATTATAAATTCGAGCCATTAAGTTCATTACTGTTGGAACAATTACTACCTTCATAAGGTGACTGAGTAGGGCCAAGGATCATGACATTGAAATATCGCATATTGTCTTCGGAGGGGGAAGCACTAATTCCAGGCGCTGCGTCATCAGATCATAGCACAAGATACAGAAACAGTTGAGTCACCGGAACAAAACACAACAAGGACGAAAACCATGCATAAAACTCCAAAGTAAAACTAAAATAGGAACTACTCATTTAGCATAGGACGAGCTTCTAAACGCTAGACAATTGGTACAAATTCCAACTTACCTGGCTCACTGAGCAAACGCTGCGTTTCCTGTCGAGATCAAACAAAAAGAAGTCACCGAAACATTCCCAATCATCAAATTCAAACATAAAATGGATCAAATTGCAGAACTACAATTCGATGCCAACAAAAACTGAAACATAATAAGGGGGGTGGAACCCCGAATTAGCACCAAAGACTTTCCATTTGTGTTTTCGGCTCATGATCACTGAAATTAAGGAATTTAAAGTGAAAAAGAAACCGCTTCCGAATCGACCCTAAATGAAAACAGCAGCTAATTGTTCAATCAAGCTAATGGGTCACACGATACTAGAAAGTGAACAAAGCTAGATAGCGTGAACAGATTTTGGGTTCTTTTGGTATTTGGCATCGATCAATGAAATTGAAATGGGGATCTTGAGGAGAGAATGGAAACAAACCTTGATGATTCTTCGAGGAAGGTTACTGTTGGCCATAATCAGGGTCGATTGCAAAGCACGCAATAGGGTTTTGAGTCAAAGAGAGAGAAACAGAGACAACTTTCTCTCACTAACACAAAACAGAACAATTCTCAATGAAAACACATTATCTCTCTCTCGCTCCTATTTATATAATTTTTGCTTTGCTGAAAAAAACTAATTAATAGTAACAAATAGTAAATATTTGAGTCCAAAAAAAGTATAGTAAATATTACAGCCAGATTTTCATAATCACTAACCACGTTATTGATAATTTCTGATTTATTTCAAATTTAATTTAATAATTTTACATTTATAAACTGTTAAAAGGTTTGATTCCACATCTTAAATATATAAATGTTAAATATATAGAAACTTTATTTCGTCAATTTAATTATTGATCATATAAATATTATTTTTCGATATTAAGTAGAATACATTTTAAAAAATTAAGTATGAAAATTTTATTTGTACTTATTTATATTTTAAAAGTATATTACATGTTAAAGTAAAACTAATAAATAAAGCATTAAATAATTTTAAATTATATGAAATTTTATGAAAAGTTATTTAGTGAAATTCTTTCACTAAATATTATAAAAATTGATAATAAAATCCAACACGCGAAGTGATAAGTTAAAGGATTAATATGAGAACCGAAAAATAATATTAAGAGTAATATATATTTTATGATACTATATATATATATATATATATATAAAAGGTTTAAATCATTTTTTGTTCCTAAGTTAAGTGTTGTCCATACTTTTAAAAGTGTAAACCTTTAGTCTCTATAATATGCAAATTATATCAAATTAGTCATGTCCGTTAAGTTAGAAATAATGACCTTAAATGTTAAATGATGTGTCAATATATATATATATATATATATATATATATATATATATATATATATATATATATATATCCACCGTGGCAAAAACAATTTTTTTTAAAAAAAAAAAGAAATATAAAAATGGGCTTTTATTATAAAATGAAATACATACATTAAATCTACATATAATTTGATTTAATTATAATTTGATTAGATTAGGTTTTCTTTTTATCAAATGTTATTTTTCAAAAATCTTAATTAAAATTTTAATTAAATGCTCCCTAATTAATTTTTCCAAATTAAAAGATTGAAAAACCCTAATTAATTTTCCCAAAATTGAAAGATTAAAGAACTCTAATTAAATTTTATACTTGACTCAGTATCCACCAGAAATCAAGTAAACTATTAGAAGGTGATTTTAGGCCTAACTCAACCCTACAAAACCGACTTGTAAGGTGAGGTCTGCACCCTACTTATATATTATAAATTGGCCTTATCTCTAGTCGATGTGGGACTTCCAACACACACCCCTCACGCCGAGGTATATACATCTCGAGCGTGAGACTANATATTAATGGGTGGTCCGATAACGGCCCAATAGCGGGTGGAACAATCTGCCGAACAATATCGCTAAGATAGGCTCTAACCATAGCTCTGATACCATGTTAGAAGTGGGTTCTAGGCCTAACTCAACCCCACAAAACCGGCTTGTAAGGTGAGGTTTGCACCTCACTTATATATTATAAATTGGCCTTATCTCTAGTCGATGTGGGACTTCCAACACACACCCCTCACGCCGAGGTATATACATCTCGAGCGTGAGACTAGATATTAATGGGTGGTCCGATAACGGCCCAATAGCGGGTGGAACAATCTGCCGAACAATATCGCTAAGATAGGCTCTAACCATAGCTCTGATACCATGTTAGAAGTGGGTTCTAGGCCTAACTCAACCCCACAAAACCGGCTTGTAAGGTGAGGTTTGCACCTCACTTATATATTATAGCTTTGATACCAAGTTAGGCTTAAACCCACTTTCTAATATGGTATCAGAGCCATGGTTAAAGCCTATCCTAGCGAGTTCTAAGTGGGCATTTCTGTTTCTATTCCACTCGTTGTCGAGCCAATATTGGACCACCCAATTTCTACTATCACGCACGAGATGTCTATACCTCGGCGTGAAGGGGGTGTGTTGGAAGTCTCACATCGACTAGAGATAAGGCCAAATTATAATATATAAGTGAGGTGCAAACCTCACCTTACAAGCCGGTTTTGTGGGGTTGAGTTAGGCCTAGAACCCACTTCTAACATAAACACCAAGAACTCGGAAATCTCTCTCACAAAGCCCTGACCCAAGGAGACATAACAGAGAAGGGCAAATCCCCTTCACAAAAAACTGCAAATACATGCCCTCCTTCCTCGCTATCGCGGCTATCGTCGTTACGAACACAAGGAGGAGAAAAACTACATTAATTCTTACAAAATTTACTTCCAAATCCACTTTCATTTACTCCAAATCCATTCAAATAAACAATAAAAAAATTTACCTTCAAATTCTCTCAAATTCATTCAATTGTTCTCCTCTACATCCATTCAAGTGAACAAGATATTAATTTTATTCCTTTCTCTCTCAAAATTTGAACTCTTTTATTGTCTTATTGAATATCAAAAATTTGATCTCTTTTATTGACTTTTTGAATATCAAAACTATACATAGAAGCAGTTAGTGTGAAAATTTCTACCATAAACCCCAATCAATTTTATCTTTCAGTAAGTTAAAAATTTGCTTCTTTTTTTTAAAAGCTAATCTAATTTTTTTGGTGCATGGATTTTTTTCTTGATTGTATGTAGCTTTTCCGTTTTTGAGGTGAATTTTCATCTATATATGCTCCTTAAACCATGTTTTAATCATTGATTAGGTTTTTGGTTATACAGATAAAAGAGTCATAAATGATGAAGTTGCGTAGGAAGATCAGTGATAGATATGTTTTTTAAGATAATGGAACCTGCATTTAAATTGTTTGATATAAAAATGTATGAATTGAAGAACTTTCTAATGATTTTGTGAATTTCGACTAAATGAAATGTTGGTAGTTTTGAGTGATCTGAGTGTTTTGGAAATGAATATGTTTGGTGATTGATGAAATATATTAGTAATTTAACTGTATGAAATTATGCTAAATATAAATTATAATGTTGAGTATCGAAAATGTGTTAGTTAGTAGGTCGTGGTAATGGTGTTGAGATGGTTGAGGTTTTGACTTGAATATTGATATGACATGAATATTGAGAAGGGTGAAAATTTTTATGGGGAGTGTTGGGCAGCAAGGAGACGATACTAGGCAGCTAGTCTTTAGTTTTAGAAAACACTTTTTATTTTTGTTTAAATTATTTATATATTGCTTGGTTTAAAAATGAAAAGTTTGGGTCATAAGACTATTTTTAAGAAAAAATATTATTATTTAGGGTGTCCAAGTGTATTCAAAGGGAATAGTGAACCGGTATGACAAATGTAAAGTCTCACAAGTTCATTCAATTCACTGGTCTTTTAAAAGCAATGTGTAAGTATCGTGGTAGTGATAAAATCCTCTTCAAAGAGCTTAATGAGAAGTCCTAAACTAACTTTGCGAAAGACCTGAATTGATGAAGGAAGTGTTTAATGAAGAGTGGCTTGGAGATAGTTTCTTGAAGGAGGTTCGGCCAACCTTGTAAGAGAGAGCTAGGAAAAGTCTAAGAAGAAGACAATTACTTATAATCTTAGAGAAAGTAAGACACTAATTTGGCAAAGTTTCAATATATTCAATTCCAAGATGAATTTACAAATGGAGGAGCTCTCCTTTTATAGGAGGAGGAGAACTCTCCAGAAAAGAAAAAAAAATACATGCATTGGAAAGAGATTCATTGAACTATCTAAGATCCTAGAAGCTTCATTTGTACAAGGGGAGTGAATGGGGCCTTTCCCTTCACCAACCATCCAAGGGAGGTGAATGGGAGCCTCCCCTTTGAAGAACGTCCAAGGGAGATGTATTTCCTTCCTTCCAAGGCCAAAGATGCTCCTAAAGCCCAAAGCTAGCCCAAATGTGAAACACAAGTGCTCCAAGGCCCAAAACTAGCCTAATTGATAACATCTTGACAACTTTAACCTTTGCTAACAGTTTACGTCATAAATTTCTCTACAAAACTCCAAATGATTTGATTGTTTTTTTGTTAGAAAGCGGACTCAAAGGGCTTTCATTTAACTACAAGCATGTATTTTCTGGACCTTAGAGTTGAATGTAGTGAAATCTTCAAAATCACCTACATTTACTAATCTCCCTAGATGGGTAAGTCCTCAGCCCAAAATACAAGGCCTAAAAAAAACATATGTACATATTTACAAGGCTCAATAGTGCAAAACGTGAAAAAGACTGCGGGTAATACGTCTCGGTTTTGAGAAAACCGCAGTATATGTAAAGGCGGTGGCATTTTTGCAATTTAAACAAACTTATAGGTCGCAGTTCCTTTTGAACCGCGGCATAAAAATCCAATTACCTCGGTTAATGGTCGAACCGAGGCGTAATGCTCTGTTGTTTCCATTAGAGCGACGATCGATAGCGGTAGCCAGCACACCCGAGGCAGTATCAGTTCTTTATCTTCACCCCCACGAAGGAAATTACCCTATTTTGCACTATTCCCTTATTCTTCCTATGCTCCCGAGAACTCCTCTGTTGCATCCAACCTCTCCTTCATCGTCGTCGTTCTGTTATCACCGCTGCTCCGTTATCGTGCCGCTACAGGGTCACCGCTTCGTTGCCACCTCTATAGTGTTGTCGCATTGCCACTTCTCGCGGTGTTCTTCTTCCACATTACTGGTTCCATATCGTTGTCGTTGTCTCTACGCTCCAATCTCGCTCCTTGTGCTGCCTGCTTTAAGCCCTGCCCCGCTGCCGCCGGCAGCCACCACCACCTCGTCGTGTGCGACAGCTGCGAGTGCGGCTTCCACCTCACCTGCGAGTGCGTCGGAGTGAAGAGCAAGCGGTGGCCGTTGGGACTGAAGCAGCTTCTCGATAACAACTCCTAGGGTTCTAATCTAGATCCCCATCCCCAATTTTAGTGTTGTTATACCCTTTCTCAGATCTACATTGCTTCAGTTGTTATCCTGTTTCTCTCCCTTTTTTTTGGTTTCTCAGATTATCTAGTGTTGTTCGTGGACTGATTGGTGTGGCCCGTGCCAGTGGTGGAGCCGCTGGCCTAGCACCCGGTCCAACCTGCTCCCGAGCCCTCTACCTCGTGGATGAAGCTGCGACGGGATGACAGCGTCGACGAGAACGCGCTGTTGTTACCCTTGGCGATTTTTAGAGACTGACCAACGTTGTTTTGGGGGTTTTACAGGACTTGGTGGAAAGAAAGTGTTTGATGAAATGCCAAGAAGAGGACAGGGCTTTGTGGGTTTTGAATTTTGGGTGGGAAGGGGAGGAGGGTTGGGATGAGGGTGAGATTTTGCATTTCTTTGATGGTGGCGCTTTTTTTCCTCCGGCGGTGGTTGTGAAGATGAAGCAGCCAAGGTGGACGAAGAGGATGAGGATATAAAGGAACTTGTTGAAGAAGGTGGTAATGGATGATGCCATAAGTTGTAAGGCAGAAAAAGAATGAATCTTTTGTGGTCACTTACCTAAATTTGTGAGGGCTTCTTAGATATTGAATGATGGTGGAAGCTAAGAAGGCATGGTGGTGGATGGTGCAACAAGGGTGGTGTTTGTGAATCATTTCATAGGGAGAAGATGAAATGAGTTAGGATGAAGAAGGGAGGAAAGTGAAGAAAAGAAAAGAAAGAGAGAAAGAATGCAAAGGAAGGTTGTTAATTTGAGCTTGAATTCTGGTGGAAAGTGATTCTGTGGTGGAAAGTGATTCTGTGCTTCTACACGATTAAGCAATTTAAGCAAGAAACTATCTCAGATGGATAAACTTCTATCAAGCCGATTCAATCATGAATCTCTCCTAGGAGACTACATATGCCCTCCAGAATCAAGACCAGGAGATCTCAAAATCCCCTTTGGCAGCAATATTTCTGTGATTGATCTCAGGGAAGCAGAAAATGGTGATAGAATCAACACAATTTAGAAAATTATCAAGGCTTTTGAGGAGTTTGGATTCTTCCAAGTTCAGATAATGATCACTTTTTTTTATTACTACTATAATATTATTTCTGGTAAACATTAAGAATTCTCCTATGTAGAAGCTAAACATTTATAGAGTATTCAACATGTTATATGGTAATGTTTAACAGAAAGTTATGTATGATTATAGCAGGTTATCAATCATGGAATTTCCGAGAATGTAATGAACGAAGCAAGATGTGTTTTCAAAGAGTTATTTGAGATGCTAGCAGAGGAAAAGCATAAACTTTGTTCAAATGATCCTTCCAAGACATGCAAGATGTTTACCAGCAATGTCAATTATGCAACTTAAAAGGTTCATCTGTGGAGAGATATTTTTAGGCACCCATGTCATCCTTTGGAACAGTGGCACAACCACTGACCTGAAAATCCAACTAGATACAGGTAAATGAAAGTGGGTAATTATAAAAGTTGTACCTTTTCATTTGAAAAAAAAAAAGAAAAGAAAAGGAAGAAAAACTGTTTTGACTCGTTCTAATGAAAAATTGTCTTATCTTATTTGAGTTGAAGAATTGCTTTTGCTTCATTCAAACAAGTGGAGTTCAAGTGCTAAATGTATAGTTGTGTAAATATTTAAATGATTTGTCTTCCATAGTAGTGTTGTTCATCTTTAGCAGAGAGTGTGTTGGGTCGTTTTCAGTTGAAGTGAAGAAGTTGGCTTCTAGGATATTGAGTTTGATAAGTGAACATAAATCTAATATCTTAAAGTTTTAGATTAAAATTAGATTAAAAGTAATATCAATTTTTTAGACTCATATCACATTTATATAATATTAACCTCTTAAAAAAAACCATGTATTAGAGTCAGATTAATCTCGAAAACTAACTTAGATAGTTGTGATAATTATAAAACCACCGCAGTCACAATACAGGGATAAATAATGTGAAGGACAAACAGAGTTACTATAAACTTTGCATGTTTGCACTTGTTATTTTCATGAGAATGAATCAATCCTTTTGTTACTGAACCAACCATTTTTCATTGTTGAAATGCAGCACCTTGTGATGTAATTTCTTTTTTTATGATTTTATTTTCATTAATGTTTTCTTTTTAAGATTTAATTTGAAGTGATTATAGTTTTCTGCTGATTATTGTGATACATTTTATAGTTGCTTATATGAATTCTTAGAAATTTTATATATATATATATATATATATATATATAAATTTGATTTGATGTTATGATGAAATAAGTATATAGTTGCAAATAATGTTAAGAAATTACTAATTTTACAATATTTTTTTTTGTTTAATAATTCTGCTGCATTATCTTAAATAAATATGATTTTAAAGTGAGGAATTTGACATGGTTGAACCTTGCGAGCTCGCCATAGAAGAAGAAAAGTCTATCATGGTTGTTAAGAGGCTATGTCATTTTACTGAGGCAGTAGAATCCTTTAATTTATTACGGACATGTAATTTTCAATATTTAAAGGCATATGTAATTTTCAATATTTTTGTCCCTTTAATGGTCAAGATCTTATCTTTTATTATCTCACTCCTTAGTTATTAGCTGTTTTTGGAATTAGAAAGCTGTCAGGATTCCATCATAGGAATCATTAGATATATTGTCTAGATTTTTTTGTTATTAAAAAATAAGGTTTAGGCCGTGGTTGTGGTACGAACCGCGGTCTATTCCTGACTTTTTACCGCGGTTCGAATCACGGCATATAATGCTACGATTTTTTTTTTAAAAAAAAACAGGGGTTTAGGCCGCGGTTCTATTAGGAACCACGGTCTATTCCTCATCTTTTTTACCGCGGCTTAATATGCCGCGGTTCGAGAACCGCTGCCAAAGGGCGAAAACAACCGCTGTCGTTTCCCCTGCCTGCACTAGTGGCTTAAGAAAAGGAAAAAACAAGTTTGAACATCATCTCCACAAAAGTAGAAGTCCTTCAAATCCTTTTTCTTCTTCCATTCTCCTAGCCTGATTCAAGTTGTAACTCCCTGGATTGATCTCCATCAAGCTCCCTAGATGGGTTTACATCAGGTAGTAGGAGCCATATGGGTTGGTACTTTGAGATGATGAGTGAAATTTAAAAGCATATTATGTGTAAGTGGAATAGTAAATCTTAATAGTTGTTCTTCATAACAATAAGAGATTATTACAATAATTATTTTACATCACCTTGTTCTATATACTAGTTTTCTTGAAATTTAAATGCATTAGTTTATAATTATTACAATAATTATTTTAAGTTTATAAAGAAGTATTGAATAAAATCATTGTAAAAAACCAATTTAAAGGTTTATAAATTCCATATGTATTTAGAAATATAAAAAATAAACTTTACAAAAATATAAATGATAGAGCATGTGTAAAAATATAGTGTAGACTCTCTAAAAATACAAAAGAATAAATTATGCATAAAAATGTAGAGTAGAGTCACTAAAAATAAAAATGCATATATAGAAAAATTGATCTAATATGTATTGTGCTGGAAAAAGAATGACTTTTTAAAATCTTTTTCGTAAAGTAATGAACTTTCAAAAGTTTCTTGAATCTCAAGGAAAAAAGATAAATCAGTGCAACGGAAAATAGTTGACTATACTAAAAATAAAGTCGACTTGAAAGTAAAGAGTTTAGGGATAGAAGATTCAAACGCATTTTTTATACTGGTTCGGCCAAACTGCCTACATCCAGTGTCCTTCCTATACCCGGAATCAAATGCACTATAATGGTCAAGGTTTTTACAACAAGGTTTCTATAGAGACCTCTACGTCAAAATATAAAACATCTCTCTAACCTTCTAATCAAAATATAGGCATACAACACCCAAAGAACAACAACAAGATATCCCCTCTCCTACTGTCTTTGTCAACTTTGAACAATTCTCAAAGTTCCCAGAACGCAACATGTCCTCTTCCTGTAATCACAAGAAGTAGATGATCACGTTTCTAGAACACCTCAATGTGCAGTATGATCAAGTCTTTCTTTCAGCACGACAACCTTGCTCTTCAAGCAACTATCAAAGAGAGATCTCCACGGTCTTCTTGATGAGTTCTTGGAGCTTTTCGCAGAGATCAAGATCTGAAACAATATAATTAAAATGTTAGAATTACCAAAAGTCTTTGTAGAATATAGAATTGTTTATATATAATTTTCTGTAAAACAGACGCTCCCATAGTTGACTATGCTACTAATACAATCGACTTCAGTCAGACAATTAAGACAGTTAAAGCAATTAGTAGCAATCAGACCAACTAAATTGATTGCAGATTTAATCCAGTTGACTAGTAATTAATGCTTGGTCAAAGAATCCAAATATAGTTGTTGTAGATCACAAGCATCAACAGAAATTCAAAACATAACTAACTAAGTCGAGTAGCTTGCGCATACAGTTGATTATGTCACTTCAATGCAGTTTTGAAAATCTTTCTTTGCAAAAATACTTATAGCACTGTTTTTGGAAATTTGTGCAAAGTCACGAGTTTTAATCGACTTGCTTCATAATGAAGTCGACTTAAAACTTGCAGTTTTTCCAGACAATATAAGTTCAACCAAGTGCATGTGGTTTTCTTTTCTAAAACATATGTTATGCAATCACAGATGATATCTCGTGTAGAAAGCAGTGAATATGCACACATAGACATAACAACACGAACATGTTCTTCAAGAACTCACACAAGAAAGTTTTGAATATGTAACACATATTAGCACATGTGTTATTAATAATGTGTTGTCATCATTAAAAACCAGAAGCACTGTGAGATTGTAAGGTTTAGATAAACCAATGCTTTCCTTATCAACAATCTCAACATATTGTGAGACTGGTCTAATCGAAGCATTGACAAACTCGTCTAATATGTGTTGTTAGACTTATTTAATTAGTATAGGGGCACATTTGTCTAATGTGTCTTGTTAGACTCATATAATCAATGTATAGACAAACTCGCCTAATATGTATTGCAAGACTCATATAACTAAAGAATATAGAGTTATTTAATATGTATTAATAGACTCTTTTAATATTGTGTATCAACAAACTTATTCAGTGTATATTGCTAGACTTATCTAGTTAATATATGAACAAATTTATCTAATGTGTATTGCAAGAATCATCTAATCAATGCATGGATAGACTCATCTAATGTTTATTCTTAGACAATTTGATCAATGTATGGAATAACTTGATTAACTTTTTTGTTAAACTCGTCTAATGTGTGTTACAATACTTGTCTAATCAATGAGGGGACAAGCTCATGTAATGTGTATTAATAGACTCATGTAATTTATGTATGGATAGATTTGTCTAATGTATATTGCTATACTCGTCTAATCAATGTATATATAGACTCGTTTAATGTTTGTTGTTAAACTTGTTTAATCAATATATGAACAAAGTTGTATAATCAATGTATGTTTAAACTTGTCTAATATGTATTGTAAGACTCGTCTAATGTGTTAATGGACTCGCATAATATTTGTATGGACAAACTTATCTAATGTATATTGTTAGACTCATCTTATCGATATATGGATAAACTCGTCTAGTATTTGTTGCTAGACTCATCTAATCAGTATATAAACAAACTCTTCTAATTAATTTATATAATGATTCGTGTAACGATTTTTGCTATACTCGTCTAATGATTATATTGACAAACTCATCTAATGTGTATTCTAAACTTGTCTAATCAGTGTATCAATAAACTCATTTAATGTTTTTTACTATAATCAGTTAATTAGTGTATTTTTAAACTCATCTAACTAATGTATAAAGTGATTTGCCTATTTTTTTTTATATATTTATCTAATTAGTGTATGGAAAAATTCATTTAATATGTGTATTGCTAGACTCATTTAATATTTTTTGTTATATTAGTTTAATCCATGTATGGACATATTTGTATAATATATATGTTGGACTCCTTTAGTGTGTTGTTAGAGTCATCTAATTAATGTATGTCTAATGCATATTTTTACCTTAGTCTAATGACAATATAAATACATTAATTATATTATATATTTTATGACAATTAATTTGTAGTTTTTATATTTTGTATATCTTACTTAAAACTCTTATATTTTGAAGTTCAAAATAGTAAAATATGAATTCAAATAATATAAAATATTAATTTTCTATTAAGAAGTGTGATTTTTTTTGTTATAAATATATATTTTAAATTTTTGAAATAAATTATTAAATATAACTTTTTGATTTATTCTGTTATAAATATAATTATTAAAAACCTTATATAGGATTGTGTGTACATATTTTTTTAATTTTTATTAATTATTATCAGTTTAATTTTTACCTATTAAAAATATGAAGAATATTCATTTATAAGAATATCTATATTATAATTTAATATAAAAAATAGTGAATATAATTTTTATTGATAATTTTTTTAATACAAAACTATTACATGATAATTGTTTTATATGACAATATAACAATTTATATTACTTTTTAAAATAAAATATATTTTTGAAAATAGTTAAGTAACTATAAATCATAAAAAGATAAAATTAAAAACAAAAAATTATATAGGAAAAATATTTTAAATATAAGTAATTTTTTAACATAATAAATGTGTTAAAATAATTTTTTAATTATGATTAAGATATGTATCATAATACACATGAAAAAATTAATTATTTATTAATTTTACGAATGCATATCATATCATTGTTAAAAAGTATATTTTTAATTTGTTACTTTAAAAATTGGGTGTAAAATATTTAACTCTTTATGATGGTCAATTATATTGATTAACATAAGAATTTCAATTTCATGTGTCCCTGAAGTTGTGGAAGATATTAGAGTGATAAATAAAGAAAATGTTATTCAAGGAAAACAAATAGATTATTAGTTATACAAGTAATTACTATTTTAGTCTATAAAGATGTGACATTAAAAATAACTTTAAATTTATTTTTTTAAATTTAAGTATCTAAAATATTTTCACATATATTTCTAAACATATTTATAAAAAATGAAAGTATTAAATATAACTGATATTGTTTAAGAACTAAAATTATAATTTATTTAAAATAAAAAGTATGAGCAAATATTATTTATAATATATTATTAAATGATAGAGTTAAAGCAATATTATTTAAGAAATAAAATTAAAAGTAAAATATATTTTTCTAAAAAAATAAATAGATAAAAGAGTAAATATATTCTTATTATTATTTTTTTAAAATGATGTTATTTTAAGATATTAAAGTAAAACTTAAATATATTTTTCTAAAAGAAAAATATGGGTAAAAGAGTAAATATTTCTTTTAAATAATATTATTTTAAAAATTCAAAGTAAAAGTAAAATTTTTAACTAGTAAATTAACTCTTTGGGAATATGGGACAAAAAAAATAATGTCAAATAAGTAAGCAAATTACTATTTTGGACAAAATAAACATAAATAAGAAAGTAAATTTTTTAGTATTTCTTTGCTTATATTATAATACCACGTTTTTTTATTTTCTTCTGTTATAGTAGATAACAGATATCTAAATTCAATTGCTCATTTTGACATATATTTTTAAATATATTTATTATTATGGTTTAAATTAAAGTATTAAATATAATTAACATATATTTTAAAACTAAAATTATATTTTATCTAAAAGAAAAAAGGTTAAATAAGTTTTCAATCATTTAACTTTGTAACAAAATTGGAATTTCTCCATGTTGAAAACCTTATATTTTTTTTTCCTAAAACTTTAAAAATAATGAATATAGTAGTTTTAATTTAATTACGTTAATTTTTTTGTGTCAAACATGTTTCATGTCAGCGTTTGAGTTGTTTATACCGTTTAACATGTTTTTACTTAAATACAAATAAGATATGTAAAAAAAATTACATTTGACATGCCAAAAAAGTTTAACAAAATTGGATTAAAAAGATTATATCTATTCATTTTAAAAGTTTTACTAGTGCAGAATTGACTTTTAACGTCACCCATTAGAGGGGTCCCTGATGTAAATTATTGACCGGTGGCAATTTCGTAAATAAGTTAGGCCTATAGACGTTTGTTAGGGGGGGCCCGACGTCTATAATATTATAGACACCGGGGCCCATACTAACTGACATCTATATGTCTGACAGTAGGTGAAAAGTCATTTCTTTCCACCATGTAGGCGTCAGTGTCCCTCTGAACCGACGTCTATAGTCTGACAGGTAGGTGAAAAGTTATTTTTTTCCGTCATTTAGACGTCTAATCCTGCCACCTAACGTTTATATTCGATTATAGACGTCAGTGCTCATCCCGACCGACGTCTATATGTCTGACAAGTATGTGAAAAGTCCTTTCTTTCCGCCATCCAGACGTCTGATCGCGCCACCTTGACGTCTATATTTGATTATAGATGTCGGTCCCCACTGCATCGACGTCTAAATATACCACGAATATTATTTTTTAAATCGAATCGACGTCATATTAGTGAGGTCCCCGCCGTATATTCCATTATAGACGTCGGTCTCCTGGGCAACTGACGTCTCATTTCTTGTTAAATCAGTGATTGCGAACCAGCAATATCGCGCACTTCATCGTCTTCCTTTTACTTTTCTCTCCGCTGCATTGCATTTTCAAGTGTGTTTGTTCTCTTTTGAACGTTTAAACTTGCTTTTAATCCGATTAAAGTAATCTTTGATGTATTATGTTTCATTTGAACCGATAAAAATGAGTTTCCATTGTGTTTTGGTGCAATTTTTCTAGTGTCTTTGGGTAGCGTAGTGCACCTTCTCCCTTTGCTAGTTTGCTCGTAAGAAAAGCTTGCGTTTTTTTGGATCTCTTATGGCATTTCAACCTGAAGCCGATCCTGGGTCCTTACCTAGTTCCATTCCCACCGCCAAAGAAAAAGAATACGGTGACACCCACCGTATTCTTTTTCTTTGGCGGTCGAAATGGACCTAGGAAACGACCCAGGTTCGTCTTTGGGTTGAAATTCCATAAGAGATGCAAAAGACACAATTTTTTTCTTACGAAGAAACTAGCAAAGGAAGGAGGTGCTACTACGCTACCCAAAGACACTAGGAGAACTGCACTAAAACACAATGAACACTTCGTAGACGTCGGTTAATGTCATGTTCGACGTCTATAGTGCCCTTAGACGTTGGTTAAGGCCACATATAACGTCTTTATATTGCTCTTAGACATTGGGTAGTGTCATGTCTGACGTCTATAACAACACTTAGACGTCAGGTAGTGCCATGACTGACGTCTTTATAAATGTCGGTCATGTCATTGAACCGACGTCTATAACTATGTCGTACCTGTAGAATCCGACGTCCCATTAACGTTACCTGTAAAGACGTCAGTTTGGGATGTGAAGTTAAAAGCCAGAAATAACACACATCTAAAGTCCTTTCTACACTAGTGTTTGAGGATAAAAATATATCAAAATTTCAGATAATGATGAATTTTATTATTATAGTACCAAATATATTATATAAAGATGTATTCTCTTCACGACTCTTCCACACTACTCGGTATCCATCCTCTTAGCCTCATGCTTTTGTCACCAAAATGGGGTCAAATCTAGATTAAATGTCAAAAATTGAAAGTCAAATATAGATTGAATGTCAAAAAGTGAAAGTCAAATCATTATTAATGTACTATTTATAAGATTGCGTCGTTGATCATGGGTCCCATTTAAATGGGCCATAACTTAAGGGTCCATTGGCCCTTAGGTCCAATGACCACCTTACTTATGAAGCAAGCCTCATTTTTGGCTAAGTCCTCTTATACCAAAGTATCCTCAACATTCATTAAGAGATACCAGTAGTTAGTGCTCAACATACTAGAGTAGTCAGTGGTCCTTCTTGAAATATCTTAGGTTTTGATGTTGGTTGCAGGCTATCCAATACCATGTGCTCAGTAATTGGCCTCCAATATACCTAAGTTGTAGATAATGATTAACAAGATCGATAGATCTTCACTTGTATACAATACTAATTCTACTTCTAATATACTTAAGTTGTAGACCATGGTTAAGAAGACTAATAGGTCTTCAATCATATAAAATACAAATTCTAATTTTACATTAAAGTTTAAAGACTAAAAAGCATACTAAAAAAAAATATGACCAAATATTATTTACAATGTTAAATATTAAATGATAGAGTTAAAATGATATTATTTTAAGAAATAAAAGTAAAAATAAAATATATTTTTCTAAAAGAAATAAATCAGTGAAATATATATTTTTTTGAAATGATACTATTTTAAGAAATAAAATTAAAAATTATATATATTTTCCTAAAAGAAAAAATAGGTAAAATAGTAAATATATTATTTTTGAAATAATATTATTTTAAAAAATAAAAGTAAAAGTAAAATATATTATTCTAAAATAAAAACAAATAGATAAAAATGTAAATTAACTCTCAAGTGATAGAAAAATAAATATATAAAAATAAATTAGCAATGTCAAATAACTAAAAAATTATCATACGACATTTGTCATCAAAATAAATATAAATAAAAAATAATAAATTTTTTAATATAATGTTTTCGTATATTATAATATATAAAAATCATAACAATAGATAAATTTCCTAATAAGTTTTTATAATAGATACCAATAGACCATAATGGCTTTTTGGACGTGTTTATATATATGAATTATATTTTGAGTGTTGATAATATTAAGTGAGGTCTTAAGGTTTATGGATGTTACCATTAATAAAAGAGTTTTTTATTTAAAATGACATTGTATTTAAATTTAATTAAGTTTTAAATCTTTAATAAATTAATATTTTATTAAATCTTTATTAAATTTTATGATTTATTGAGTTCTAAAATATTTAAATTTTTGTAATTGAGTATGTTGTTAGTTTTTTTTTATGCAATTGGATGATGTGGTTATTATTTTCTCTTGGTGGTATTTAATTGGATGATGTGGTTATTATTTTGTCTTGGTAGTATGTTTTGCTTTCATCACATGTAACATCTTAATTATATAATTTTTTAAAATTATAAAATTGTAAAATTTAAAATTATAAAATTGTATATCATAACATTAATTATGAGGAAAATTAAAAGAAATGATGAAAATTAACAATTGTATCATCTAATTAACAGAACAGTGAAAATTTTCAATTAAAAAATTGTAAATTTTTAAATCTAAATAAACGACTAAAATATAATAAAAGTTCAATAAAAAGTCATGAATTTGTTAAGAACGTATAATTTAATTAAACTTTTTATTTATGATATTAAAACTATTTATTCCATAAATTTGTTTTTATTCACTTTATAAACTCACACGCGTAGATAAAATGTTTTTGAAGTAGATTTTATGATTATAACATTAAAAAACTATGCAATATTTGTCAGAAATAATATTTTTGAAATCGATTAATGTAAGTAACAAACATTTTTTCTCATAATTGATTAAAATCTATTAGAGTTGAGAAAATCTATAAATAGACAGATGCATTGCTTTTTTGTATTCAAGAACTTTTTGATCCATATCTTTAATATTTGATTTGTTTGTTGAGTTCTTAATGGCACGAGCATCATGTTTTTACAAAAATCAAGAATACTACATTTGTAAAAAAATTTCAAAGGTTCTTGAAGAATTGAAGTGTTATCACATACTGATTATACTTGCACATTACAATCAAGGTTGATTGGATTCACTCACATTACAATCAAGGTTGATTGTGTTCGTTGTTGCTACAGCCAGGAAGAGGACTTGGCGTAGTTCTTTGACTTATAATGGGTATCACTAAGGATGAAAGTGGGTGATCTTTCTAGGTGTATACTATAGTTGATTTGGAGTAAGGAAGGAAATTACATATTGAGGGGATTGTTCCCTGTATCTTGCTTATAAGAACTCAATCAATATAGTGGATTCCTTTCAATCTAAAGTTTATTGAAAGAAGATTGGACATAGACAGGTTGACCGAACCAGTATAGACTTTCCCTACACCAATTTATCCCTTGGTTGAGACACTTGGCCTATCTTTTACTTTTTCTACATTATCATACTGTCATTTGTGAATTAAATTAAGTTTATCTTTCTACTCTGCTGAATAGGAAGAATCAAAGTTTTAGTTTTAGTAATGGCAGCCACCAACACTAAATGTGCAAGAATATGAAACTTTAGAACTCTCTACTTTTAATTATTATTCCCAAAATTTCAATATTATTGGTTGTTGAACCAAATCTATAAAAGTTGGGACCAAATAAAATATTAAACCTTTATAAAAATAATCATTAAATATAATTTCTTTAAATTTTTGAATAATTATTTATAGTCTCTAATATGAATGTTAAAAATAAATAAACAATTAGTATTATTTTAAATATTTAAAATGTTATTCTTTGTGGTATAAGTTCCTCCATCAATATATGTAACTTATAATAGTTATTTAACTCTCTTTTTTTCAATAGACAGTAATTAATTAGTGTTATATAATTAAAAATAATCAATTTATAAAAAAAAAAACTAAAATAAAAAGTTGAAACTAAAACAATAGTTAACGCATAAATTAATTACTCGGATATGAATCTCATTAATTGGTTTCATTATTTGAGTGAGTTTGTGACTTTTCATGGAGTCAAGTTAGAGTCATGCCAAAACAAAGTTGTCGAAACACATCTTCTAAAATGTTTTCAGCAGAAAAAAAGGAAGCTTAAAATTTGAATGTTAAAAACTTTATGATTAAACCTTTTTAATGTGTCTATTTTAATAATGCAACATTGATTAATCTCTATAGGGTGTTGGCTAGCTTAGTTGCATGGAAAAGTGGTTGCATATAGGAAGGCAAATAACGGTAAAGAAAAATATCAGAAAAGTGTTTGATGAAATACCTAGACGAGGTTCATTTGTAAAAGCCTTTGCTAATTTTCTGTCGTGATCATTTTTTTACGAACAAGATTTTAAATAGTTATAATTTTGTCCATGATATTTACTTTCAAAAATGATAAAATGGTTGTTCACTAAAATTAGAAGATAGAACCAAAATTATCTCTAAATCAGTTAGAAAATATGCAGAAAAAACTAAGTTTGAACAGGTTTTTGAGCTTCCAAATATGGTAGAACCACATAGACACCACACAAAAAATGGAACAGCACCTCGTGCATGGGCTATAAAAGGATTCCCTAGCACCCTGATTCTCTCATCACAAGGGGAGCAGCATCAATAACCAATAAAATCAATAACACATTAATCACCATGGCAAGGTCATTTGCTGTTGTTGCCCTCTTTGTCTCAGTTATGTGCTTCTCTTCTGCCTTAGCTCGCAAAACACCTGAAAGATTCTTCGTTGAAGGCAAGATTTATTGTGATCCTTGCCAGTTCGCATTTGAGTCCAGACTCAGCTTCCCCTTGCCAGGTAAATTTCCTTAATCACCATCACATTATCATGCATTTATATCTATGTGTTACAAGTGTTCACAAGCAAGTTTTACTTGGAGTAGGAACTACTAACTAGGCTTAAATGTACATGCATGAGCTATAAAAGTCATAACTTCATCAAAGTTTTACTTGGTAAGAGATTTTCATAACATTCAGAAACTGGGGTTTGTGATAAGTATCCATTCTAGTACATCAGATTAAGAAAAAGGAAGGTGCAGGAAGTGAAGAAGGATAAGTAACAAATGTTTGAACATGTGTTTGCAGGTGTGAATGTGACTTTGGAATGCATAAAAGAAGAGAATGATACAGTGTCATATACGAGGAAGACCTCAACTGATGCAAATGGCTTGTACAGCATCCCTGTCCGTGGTGATCACGAGGAAGAGATCTGTGTGGTTGTTGCAAATCCACCAAATGAGGGACAATGCAGAGAGGCAATGCCAAACAAGTCCGACAGAATCATTCTGACCAAAAACATGGGTGCCGCATCTCAGACTCGTTATGTCAATCCCCTTGGGTTCATGACACAGACGACTGATCCACAATGCACTGACGTTGTTCAGGAGCTAGGACTCGACAAACTTTTCGATGATTAAGTGGAAGAGAGAAATGAATTAAACTCAATCCACAAGAGAGAACAAAATATCATGTGATGTTGTTGGATCAGTTTGTCTTGTATCTATTAAAAAATTAACCATTATCCGTGATGTGTTGTCTGCAAACACTTTATTCATCAAATAAATGATATTTGGATTTTGGTACATGCTGACTCAAGTACACTCAGTTACAGATTACTGCATAGCTTGTTTAGATGAAACTTTTCCATATAAAACTATAAAAAGTGGGTTACAATAACTTGTTTAAAACTGAATGAAATTAATTTGTAACTTAAAATCAAGTCTATTAGTTATTGATTTGTTAACTTGTTCTTTCTCTTTAAGTAATTACAATGTAAAGATGGTTGATGAATCAAATATCATATTTGTTGCCTTCAACTGAAGATATTCTTCTCTGGTTTATCTTATCTGCCATAATTCCAAGCCAGTTTATGGTCTTTGATATTGTGGTCAGTTACACAGTCTGTTCCTGAAGCATTTTCTTGCTGTGGAGGAATTTGACAATGTCTTGTAGGCCTTCTCCAACATCAGAGATCTTTATTAGCTCTCCTGCAATTTCAGCTGGAGTCACTTGTACTTCTCCGAGAAGCCCTTCAATCTGGTGAAAGAGTTCGTGCTGAGAAATTCCAAGGTAATTGAAGGCCAATTGCTCAAAAGCAGAAAAGTTACAGTATGACAGATGAATATGCATGTCCATTCTGCCAGGTCTTAACAGAGCAGGATCCAGCTTCTCTTTGTGATTGGTTGTGAAAATAAAAATGCGTTCCTCCCCGCAGCTTGACCATAGACCATCTATAACATTCAACAGTCCTGAAAGTGTTACCTGTTGAAAATTAATAAACACTGTTATTAGTCTAAACAAGTTCATATTAAACATCGTTGTCGTTATTAGTCATGGCAGCAATATACTTTTTAATGTAAACGCTACATAAGCAAAATAATAAGTAATTGCAAGCATATAGATGTTGTTAACATGGATAAAGATAGATGCACACAGTCATGTTCCTATATTTTTTATCATGTTATAAAGCTCTGAGGAGTGTGTAATGAAAATTGAGAAAAAGCTTGAGATAAAAAAAAAGAACCTTATTGTCTCCATTCTTAACTGCTTCTCCATCTTCTTCTCGGTTCTGCAGCTTTATAGTGCAATCAATGTCCTCTATCACAAGCATGGAGCGGTTAGACATGGCTAGGATCAAATGTTTTAATTCATTGTTGTCTTGGACAGTGGTGAGATCCAAGTCATAGATATCATAGTTCAGATAATCGGACATGGAAGCAATAAGGCTAGACTTGCCAGTGCCAGGAGGGCCATACAAGAGGTAACCACGTTTCCAAGCTTTCCCAGTTCTTTTATAGAACTCTTTTCCTTTCACAAACTTGTCCAAATCATTCACTATTTCCCTCTTAAGTTCTGCGTCAATTGCAAGAGTCTTGAAAGTCATGGGGTGACCAAGTTTGATACCAGGAACTTTCCAATAACAACTATAATCAACCGTGTGAAGCTTCACTGCCTCATTTTCTTGTTTGATGTCCTTGGCTCTCTCCAACACGTATGGAAAATATGAACTGAATATCTTCTCCTTGTGTTTCTTTGGAAAACATAGCTCATAGTACCTTATTTCTGACCTCAACGAGGAATTCATATCACGATGCTTATTCCGGATTGACTCAGCTTGTTTACATATGTATTTCCACCTTATTTCAATCCCTTCAAACTCATCATTCACTTCTTCATCTCTGTCTACACCGAATGAAAGATTTTTATCATTCTCTGATTTGCTTGCTTTAATTCTTTGAGCTGAGAGAGTGGCTTTGGTGGTGAGATAGGCCTCTGCAGCCTCAAACACTTGGTTTCTTGACATGCCTTGAAATTCTTCGATGACCACAGTGAGTCGGGTGGATAATTTGCGAGATAGATTGTGAAATCCCGAGTGAAAATATTCCAAGACTTCATTAGGAACAAACTCATTGGTAATACTTCTGAGCAGCATAGCTGAAGCAGCAATGGAGGCCACAGCAGTTAAAAGGGTCTTGCTATCGGACATGCTTTTTGTTAATGGAAAAAAAAGGTAACACAAAAGATAGACAAGTTGTTCAAAACTTCAACTCAAAGATCAACTCTGAACCAAAATCAGTTCCTCAACATGAAACTAAACTTTAAACCCAACCAGGCAACAAAACTCTTTGTTTGGACCTTGTATGAGATGATCTCAATATGCTTATCAAAGACTTGGAATGTCCCTTTATATAATACTACAAAACAAGACTAATTTATTGTTGACTCTGCTTTTTGGTCGTGGAAAGTGGATCTTGACGTGTTTACCACTCATATTGACTTTCTGGTCTTTTTGAAACTTTCTGAGTACTTTCACTCCATGATCTGTTGCAAGTTAGAAACTTTCCTAGTGAAGGGTAAAAAAAAAAGTATATGTATATGCATGCTTAACACTTCATATATACATGGTTTTGTTTAGAAGATTTCATGAACAGTGATGCAGAAGAACTGAAAAACATAGGAACCAATAAGTAATATTAATATCTGGTTGATGCAGTTCATATATGAAATAGCAGTAATATTGTATCAGTTACAAACTGATATATATATATATATATATATATATATATATATATATATATATATCAGTTACAAATTGTAGTGTAACACTCTTTCTGTATTCTTTTAAGTAATAACATACCTGTTAGGGTTGTATTCAATTGTTAGAATCCTTACTCCTTTTGTTGTTCTTCGAAGCCCTTCTCCTTATTAGAACATCCGTATTAAGTGGTATCAAAGCCTGATTTCGATCGAGGGATGAACTAAAATAACTTTTTTTGTAAGGTGTTAAGAAATTGAAAGAAAAATTCAGTATAGCTGGAACATTCCCGTGTTCGCGTTTGACAGATTTACTACAAAGGTTGGTGAGATATAGATTTGTTACGTGTACGACTAGTTCAAGATGATGTACGACTAGTCATTGGTTGATGTTGACGCACCATTTTTTAACATTCAGATAGGAGGAAGCTGCGGAGAATCATCTAATTAGGGTTTGGATTGGACACTGGATTTGATAGAGGAGTTTGTGGGAATGAAGAGGAAACTCTCATGTTATTTGGATTAAAAGATTTGAATGAATAGATAAAAAATATTTAAAAGAAAAAATTTGTTACAATCATTTAAGTGATAGGTGTGATAGAGTAAATAATATTTTAATATATAAAAATAAATAATTATTAATTTATTTTAATGTAAAAATGTGATATAAATTTAAATGTATATAAATAAAAATTATATTAAAATAAAATTGAATTTTTTTATTTATAATAAAAGAATTAATTGAAAAAATAAGATTAAAATTTATAAAAGGGATTTACATGAATAAATTTCAAACGCCTTCTTTTAAATAATTTATTTTATATTATTATTAAAATTATTGTTAATATTAATATCAATTATAATTATAATTTGTTATTATTAATATTAGTTGTAATTATAATTATTAATACTAGAAATGGAATGAATTTTATTATAATAGATTTAATTTCAATACTATCAAGAATCTATTCCATCATCTTTTAAATGAGAATGAATTTCATTATAATAGAATTCATATTTTTTAACATTTGTAGAATCGATTTCAATTATTCTTTAATAGTTAGAATTGATTCTTACAATGCTTCTCTAATATTTAGAATCGATTTCACTTTCTCAGAGTTGATCCCACTGAATCAATCTCATACCTACCACAATTCTTTTTAGGTAACAGACTCCTGCTCTCACCATAATTGATTATAGGCTTAATACCTTTTTTGGTCCCTCAAAAGAGAAAAAATGTTAAAATTCGTCCTACATTTTTTAAAAAGTTAAAAAGGGTCCCAACTTATGAAAAAACTGTTCAAGTTAATCCTTTTTTGTTACGGTGTCAAAATTTTAACGGTGTAGCTGACACCTTGGACAAAACATAATGACGTATTAGAATATTTAACTATGTGGTTGTGTGAGGGTAAATGAGGTGTAAAAAAATAAATTGGAGAAAAAAATAGATGGCGTGGCACTGTACTGTGAGAGGTTAAAAAAATAGGGGTTAGGGTTAGAAGGAAATCGCGAATTGGGATTAAACATTGTGGTGAAAGTGGTGTTCAAATTGGGGTGTCGTTGAAGTTGAAATTTGAAGATCGAATTGAAAAGCGTAAATCAGGTTAATGTTTGTGTTTTATAATGGTTTAAACCTCTTTTTGGTCCCTAAGTTATAAGCGGATGTTCAATTTAGTTCCCGTTTTTAAAAATGTAAATCTTTGATCCCTAAGTTATAAAAAAATGTATCAAATGAGTCCTTTTTTGACTTGAAATACTGTTTTTGGTTGTTTCTTAACAACTGCTACATCTTTAGATTGCTCTGATTTATTTCTTAATAATAACAACACTTTATATTGCTCTTTGTACTTTGACCATGAATATCAAAAAAGGACTTATTTGATACATTTTTTATAACTTAGGAACCAAAGGATTACATTTTTAAAAGCGGGGACTAAACTGAACATCCGCTCATAACTTAGGGACCAAAAAGAGGTTTAAACCTTTTATAATTTTCTGAATGTGTTATTGTTTGGTTATGATATTTGTCGTGTTGTCGCGTTTTTTTGGGGAGGGGGGGGGGGTTAACTATGGGTTAAATTGTTGTTTGTGAAAAGTTGTCGCGTTTTGAGGGTTGATAGTGGTCCCATAGGTCTTAGTTTAACTTAATTTAGTGGTCCCCGTTTGCATTTGCAGGATTCGGGTTGGGATGTCTGATGACAAGTTTTAGGTAGTGGTCCACCACAGTGGGACCTTGATCAAAGAAGTGCCCTTTAAGTATATAGGTGGGTAGATAGTTTATTGGGACGTAGACCTCGATAAATGATGTTATTTTGGAGTATTAGGTTCACTTAAACATATGGGTTACATTCAAGTACAATAATTATATTACAATGTCCAACATGTTTTACATAAGTTGTATGATGATAAAGGAGATATGAACATGATGAAGGTGACTAATTATTTGGGGAAAGTAAACTTGTATGTGTTACATGGGGTGGACGATCTAGTTGTTGTAGAAAATGATGTGAATGAGATTCATTACTTATGTGAAGGTCCTGCAGAGAGTGTTGAGGGTAGTGGCGTTGGAGGAGAAGCACATGTTGAGGGTGGTGATGAAGGAATTGGGGACATAGAAGTTGAACTGAAAATGGAGGTTGAGAATGAGGGTGTAGTGGAGGTTCAAAATGAGGATGCAATGGAGGTTCAGAATGAGGATGCATTGGAGGTTGAGAATGAGGGTATAGTAGAGGTTGAGGTTGAAAGTGAACAAGCAATGGAAGTCGACAGTGAGGTTGAAGTTGAGGTTGATAGTGTTGGTGGAGTTGAGGTTGAGAATGAAGAAGCAGTGGAAGTGGAAGTGCATAGTGAGGATGAACTAGGAATGGATTATCTGAATGATGATGAATATGTGGATCAAGACAATGATAATGAAACCCAACAACAATGTAGGGGTTTGTCAGATGATGATTGAGAGTCTGATGTGCTCTTAACTCCATAAAACAGTGGAAATGGGGAGGATAATAGTGAGGATAAAGTCTATGTAGGTCCCTTTTCAAAATATGAAAAAAAGAAGTCGATGGCAGATTACAGGTTGGAAGTGGGCACCATATTTAGTGATAAGGATGACTTTAAGGATGCCATTAGAAGGTATGTTGTTCATGCTGGGAGGGCTCTAAAATTTGTGAAAAATGATAACTGTAGGGTGAGGGTCAGATGCGTGGGTGGCCAAGGTAAGTGCCCATGGGTAGCTTACTATGGGTATTTGCCATCATGCAAAATTTGGCAATTAAGGAAGACAATTGATACTCACACTTGTAGTAGGCAACTTAACATTAAACCGATGAATGCTAAGTGGTTGATTCAAGAAATAGATAGTTCTTTAGTTGACAATCCTAATTTAAGGGTGAAAGACATACATAGTAAAGCATTATGAAAATGGAATATGAATATGTCAATATCTAAGGCACAAAGGGTAAAGTTAATTGTCACAAGACAACTTGAAGGAGATTTAAAAGAACAGTTTAAAAGGATTTATGACTATGGAGCTATCTAGGAGTTGGAGCTAGCTATCCACGAGCTTCTACCTGGGGCAGAACAAAGATTCTGCCTCAAACACCTGTATGCAAACTTTAGGAAAATGGTGGTCAAATATTAAAGAATATGATGTGGAGGGTTGCCACATGCACATATTAAAGAAGTCAATATTAAAGCATATAAATACCTCATAGGCATTCCCCCGAGGTAACCCATTGCCCATTACATCCCCAAAAATTTATGCCAGCATTCTTAGTAGTTCTTACGACTTTGGTTACAACAATATCACCATAGTAACAAATAGGAATTATCCTACATTCCCTCCAACCACCACCATAGGACGAACGAAGATCCTTTGGCCCAACCTTTGGAACACGAAGAATACCGTTGGGAACAAACCATTTCTATCTCGCCCCAAACACTTTCTTCACCTCAGGAACCAAGTTGGACGAACCCAAACCCTAACCCTCTTTTTTTAACCTCTACCACATTATCTATATTTTTTTTTCACAATTTTAACCTCACAACCACGCAGTCACATAAATTAGACACGTCATTATGTTTTGTCCAAAATGTTACTTGCACATTAAAAATTTGATGTCGTAACTAAAAAAGATTAACTTGAACAATTTTTTTTTATAAATTGGGATCCTTTTTAACTTTTTGAAAAGGTAGGACGAATTTGAATATTTCTCCTTTTTTAGGAACCGAAAGAGATATTAAGCCTTAATTCTAAAAATTTTTATTTAATAAAAACGAATTTGGTTGTAATATCTTGTATAAAAAGTAATTCTCGTATGAAAAATTCTAACTTGTATAGAAAAAGAATTTTAAAACTCTGAGGATTTTGAAATGTTTAAAATTTGAATGTTTTGATTTAAGCATATTTAGTTTATATAAATGGATTAATTTTTTAAATGATAAATTGTTAATTTTACACAAAATTATTTTCTGGAAAATGTAAAATATATTTTTAAATATATAATTAGAAATTGAAAATTTAAGATTAAAATTTATGAAAACAAGCATTAGTTATTTTTTATATATTTGTGACTAATAAGGTCATTATGTTTCTTTATTAGTAAATTATAAAGTATAAATCCTATTCCTTTTTCTCTTTTTTCCTGAGAAAATCAATAAAGAACCTAAAGTGTTCTAGAAAAATTCAGATACGAAAGGTTGAAAATCATCAATTATTTTAAATAAATATGCTTTTGTTTTCTATTTAAGTAAGGAATGTGAAACTACTTATATTAAAAAATTATAAGTTATTATTTTTTATCTAAGATTCTTAAAACTAACATTTTTTTTTCTTTTCATTGTTTATATTCCCTGTTTATCCTCACACCTGCATAAACATATGACTTAGATATATCCAGTATAATTGTTATATTTGTAATATAATTATTGATTTTTTATTTATCTTTACACAAATCTAAATTTACAATTGTTTATTAAATAAAATAAAAGTTCATGATATTTATAAGTATTTACAAGTTATCTATAATTGATTTAAGTCTAAGTCATACCATTTAAATAAGATATTTCAAATTACCACCACTAATTACAATAATTTTTATACATTATTTTATGTGTTATATCTTTTCAATTGATTTGAAAAAGTAATTATTTATTATAAATAAAATTTGATTTATTTATTATAAATTGTAAATAATGACTTTTTTTTTTCACACAGTATCATCTATTTGTTTAATATATTCTGAACTTAACACATTATATTATATTTAATCATTATAAAAATATTTAATAATAATTTAAATGAACATATATAATATTTTGATAACCTTCTATTTATTAATTTAATTATTATCATTCTAATTTAAAATATATCATATAAAACTTAATTTTATTATTAAATATTATATATAAATTAAAAAATACTGTGTGCAGTGCAGGGATACAAATACTAGTTTTATTACAAAGAAACAAGATATGATAGCTCCCTAGGGAGGGAACAAATTCTCTGTTTTTATTTTTATATGAACCTCATTTTGGACTAAAGTTTTTCTTTTTTTAAGAATTAGGGAGAAGGAACAAGAGGAAAGAGCAAGCAAGGAAGGTGAATTAGAGGAGAAATTCAGGTCTGGATATAGAAGGAGTAAGAATTTGAAGAGAACACTGCATCGAAAGTTTGTAATTTCTCATTACATTTTCATTGAATAAAATGCTTTATGTTCTGATTCCAGGATGTTAAGATTAATTGTTTGTTTCACTTTGAATCTGAAATTGCTTTGCTATGTTTGATAGTAATATATCTCTACTTGAATTTGGTACCAATTCCTATTCGCACAATGAAAACCAGAACCACAGAACAAATAACAGAGCAAGGATTGTAGGAAAATTAAGCAGCACAGAAACATAGAATTCCATATGCAATGTTACACAATCATACAGAGAAACAGAGATGGAAACCCTCTCTTTTTCTATTCCTCTCTGCACTCACAATTTTCACTCTATTTCGTGTTTTCACCATTTTTTTCTCTCCATTACTCATTGATTCTCTGTAATACATGTTTGCAATAACAACTTTTTAAACAAAATTTAATAATTCTGTTGTTTAATGAATTCTGGTTTTGTGTTTAAACTAGAATTATATATACGTCTTGTTGTATGTTTTTAGATAATAATGAGAAGTTTTTTAGTTTTCTGCATCTCTACAATCTTCTTTAGAAGTCGTGAGTGAGTGTGGTGAGGTGTTTAAGTGGGAAGAGTGAGTGAGTGATACATATTAAGTTAATCCAAACTCATAAAAGTTTGAGCTACAGTGACCAACAAGAAAGAACTAAGATTACAACTGAATATTTTTATCAAACACTAACTTATTTTACCTAATAAGATGAGTAGTTCACTTTAAAGAAGCAAACTTCAACAAAAAACTAATATATTTGGGTTGGTCAATTTCCCTATTTTTTTCTCCAACAAATACACATAAGGACTGAATCTTGGGACAAGAGATGATGAAAACTGAAGGAAAGATTTTCATGTGGAAGAATAGGCATACAAGTCAATAGATCAGATCAGATATCATTGGTAACATCCCATGAATCTTAGAGAAATAGAAATTGCATTATGTGATCTCTATATGTTACCACCCTCTTCAGGGATATCAGAAGTCCATAAAGTAAGGTTATCCCTCAACAGCTGCAAGATCAAGGTACCGTCCTTGTAAGATTCCTCATTCAGAGAGTCTAGCTCTGAGACAGCATCATCAAACGCTTGCTTAGCAAGATGGCAGGCCCTGCAAATAAGTTAAATGAAGTAAGGATATGTCCATGCCCTTTGTGTAATTAGCACAACTATTTCTGCATACCTTTCAGCTGAATTCACTATCTCATAATAAAACACAGAGAAATTTAGAGCCAGACCCAAACGAATAGGATGTGTAGGTTGTAATTCACTCTCAGCAGTGGTAGCAGCTGTCTGTAAATAATCATGAGTTTTAGTCTAACCTGGAAACTTAAAGTTTTCTGGATGGCACGCATACATAACAAAATTACAAAAATATTAAAGAACAGCAAATGAAACAGTAGGAGAGCAGCATAACAAGACAAACTGGTGCAAACTCTGATGGCATATTATTGGTCATAATAGATTAAAAAACGACTAAGTTACTAAACATTTCTAACTGCATGGAAGCACAAGATTGTTAAGCATCCAAGGAAAGATGTTGCAAGAAGTACTTGCTTAACAAACCTTGCCCTCATAAAGCATATAGATATATATAAATCACCCAAAATAATTAGCACAAAACCCAATGAAATTCCCCAGAGACGCAAGAACAGAGCATTAATAAATGGTTCAACCTAACTTGTGATGTAGTAATCTAGTAATGTACATTACAGAAACGGACTAACTAAACAATTTATTAACATAAGACCTAAATTTACAGACAAAGATGTTCAGAAAAACTTCATAAGCCCTAATGAAAGAAAGGGCAACAAGGTTGATTACTCCTAAGTAGAAGCATCTAATGGGCAAGAGTTTGGACGAAAAGTGAAAACATCTTTACCTAACCTACCAACACCGAGTTATGAAAGGATAACAATTATGCTGTTATATGCCTAGAAGATGTTGTCTTTCAAAAAATAAACCTCATCTACATTTTCTGCTAACATTGAAGGCAGCATGTAGCAACGTTCACCCCAACCTTGTCAATAGTAGCAGTCTAGCATACACATAATATATATAGAGCAAACTCATAATATATATATATATATAGAGCAAACTCATTTACAGAGGTAAACCTTGCCACCTCCAGAAAATACCTGATATGCTTTAAGTGACTGATCTGCTACCTCATTCTTTTCATCACCGGCTTTGAATTCTGCCAAATACCGGTAATAGTCTCCTTTCCTGCAACCAATTTAGAACTCAAAGAATGGGTTAATAGGCCAAAAAAACCTTGCACATCTGATATCATAATAAAAAACACTTAAGAAGCCACAAAGAAGAAGACCACAAAGCATACATCTTATAATAAAACACTGTGGACTCCGCAATATTAGTGGATGGAATAAGATGCTCATCTAAAATTATCATAATGTCACTGCAAATGTTAGACAGCTCCAACTCGACCTTGTGCCTATAATCCCTTATGCGTTTAACATTCAACTCATTCCCTTTTGACTCCTCTTTCTGCTCTATCGATGACAAGATCCTCCACGAAGCTCTCCGTGACCCCACCACATTTTTGTATCCAACAGAGAACAAGTTCCTCTCTTCCACACTCAGCTCAACGTCCAGCTTCGCCACCTTCTTCATGGCATCCACCATTTCTGCACACCACACCACTCCATCACTCAACACTCTTGACTCAAATTCCAAAACAGTAATAAAATAGACTTTTAAAATCATGGAAGGTGTGACTTTTAAAATAGTTGTTAAACTTCACTGCACAAAACATTGGAACCGAATTCCAAAACACACAACAAATAATATAGAGGTTGATGTTCACACTCATTCACTCAGAATCATGTTATTTTAAAAAGAAACACACGTCAAATTCTTCTCATGTCAAGTTATTTATGTATTACTCTTAGAGCAACTATTATAAAATTGAACAACAAATACTTCCCAATAACTCCAAAATTTCACTCTTTCTTTATTTGATAATCGAGAAGGTGAAATGGGCAAGTGAAATTAAGTACCAGTTACATGCAGAAGTGAAAAATGCAGTGGACATTTATGGAAAAAATTGAAACTTTATCAGACCAAATGCAGTTAATGCAATAACAAGAAGACGGGTAGCTGCAGAAGATGCTGGGAAACGTGATTGAAAGTGGAATGCAGCTAAAATGAAGGAACAAGAACAAGTGTTCACTTCACAGTAAACATCTAGAGAGAGAAAGCACCATCATATCGTTCAGCTTGTTCAGCTAACTTTGCAACATATACAAAGTTCTCGCGTTCCTCGGAGAAGGTAGCCATTGCTGATTCAGTAGCTTGAGTGCTCCACTATCTCCCTGCCCAGGGTGCTGTAGAGAGAGAGAGAGAGAGAGGAACAACAAGTGAAGTGAAAGTTAGATGCTGTTTATTTTTTTTCTGAAAAAAAAAAGTTTTGAGTATTTATAGGTAACCTGGTTTTGCCGGTGGCAGGGTTCTCTTATTTTAGGAAATGACTGGGAGTGGGACCCATGGGCTTGGGTGTGCCCGTGTGGGCTCTGTACTGGACTTTTTGTTTTACTATTCATAATAAATAACATTTCATAATATTTTTCTTATTTAATTAAATAAAAATCGAATGTTAATTTATAAATATCGCTGATATATGTTTTAATAAGTGAACTTAAAGTTTAATTTAATTTTATAAAATCGGGCAGATCTTTTTGTATTAATGTTTTAAATGTAATTAATTATTGTTTTATATTAAAATATATAACTACTAACTTCCAAACCAACCTCAAACTAATACATTAAAGCGAGTGTCTTACGTTTAATAGCTATAAAGTTCTTATATGCTTGAAACAAGTTGCTGTCACTCTCTTTGCTTTTTATGAAGTATACTTGATCATTCGTTTAATAACTATAAAATTATTCAAGAAATTAATAGGTTAATATTATAAAAAAAGATATTATTATTATTATTATTATTATTATAAAATATTTTTTGTAATGTAAGAAGGAAATTATGTGATGGTTAAGGATATGAAAGGTAGTTGGATGAAGCAATGAATTAGAGCCACCAATGACATGTCTATGTCTATTCAATGAGTGTGATATATGGTGAGATATTTGGAAGTTGCAATTGGCTTTATTTGGTGGGTATCACATAAAGTATCTTCAAAACCATTTTTTTTTGTTGTAAAGTTTCAATATAGTCTTATTTTCTTTGATTTTCTACCCAATTTTCCCATGGGAGGTGATTATAAAAATTACTTAACAAAAATTTATTATGAGTTTGTTTAAATTTAAAAAATAAAGTAATTTTAAAAAATAATATAAATAAACTATTCTTATATATGGTAATAATTATGAAAAAAATGTTTTTCACTAAAATGCCCGTTTATATTTAATAGTTATTGCGTTAATAAATTGCTTTTAAATTATTAAAAAGTTGCATTATTTAACCATGTTATTTTTTTAGCAAAAGAAGAAATTAAGTTGAAAGGATTGATCTCCAAGATTCTTCCACAAATAAAAGAGCAAAAGAAGTTGGTAACATTTTTACTTTGTAGACACCCTGTCACCATCATGTTTTTGGGACACTAAAATATGTTGTTCTTCTATCTGTCAGTCAAATACTTCAGGTAAAAATTCAATACAAAAATCTTTTTCATATTAAATATTAGGTTTAATCATTTTTATGCTTTTAAAATTTTAATTATTTGTAATTTTTATTTTGTCTACATTGGTTCTTTTAGTTTTAAAACTTTTTATTTAAACTGTTTATATTAAAGAGTGGAAATCAGAGGAGTCAAAATTAAATAGTTTTAATGAATTATGAGTAAGTAAAAAGTAAAATTTAGGATTTCATTTTTCTTATCTTTTAATGCTAAAAATTTAATATTCACTTTTTTTTTCTTTATTTTTATGTTCACTCACAATTTATATAAAAGTAGTAATTCTGTTCAATTTTCATTGTTTTGAACATGATGTAGTGATATTGAAAGTTTTAGGTGATTGAAGATGATAATTATGTATAATTAAAATTTAACAAATCAAAATTATATAAAACCATTATTAAAATTCGATATAATTAGAAGTTTAAAAGCTAAAATTGTAAGTATAATTACAATAAAACTATGAACTTTATAAGTAAGTTTATTTTTAACATATGTGATTCTGAAAATTTAGCAATGTCAGCCATCATTTTCCATAGGCCTAATAGCTGTGTGGTCATTCTGTCTGATATGACCTTTTTCTGAAATCAGTTAAATGTTCATTAACCAACGTTAACATGAAGTTGACTTTGTAAGAGTTACGATATTTTAATATTAGATTTTAAAAATTTATAAACAGAAATTAAATGTTGTTTATATTTTAGTTAATTCTAAAATATTTAGTTTAAAGTACGTTTTTCTCTTTTCATATTTTTTTTTTTACTTTGAATATGAAATCCTTCCTTTATCAAAGTTTCGAAAAATTGGTGAAGAACAATTGTGTAGGACTAATTGAATTTTAATGTTAATAAGTAAAACCGATGTTAATATTAGTAAATAAAATTGGTTTGGTTATTGTCTTATTAACTTATCGTATCAGTGTAAAATTGAACTTTTTGGTTAGATAAATTTGGAGGGTTATGATGAGTTTTTTTTTTTAAAAAAAAAACTTTAATTTAGTTAAAGGGAGTTAATGTTTTTCTATATACTATTTAATAGTTGTTGATTGCATAAAATGCATGTAGTTGATAATATATGAAATATATGAGTATTGAAAGAGTTTTTGTATATTTATTGTTATAAATCTTAGAATAAATAATTGATGGATTTATAAAGATAAGAATACTTGAAAATATTTGATAAATATTTTGTTTTGAGATGTTAGAGGTTGATCTTGGGTTAAATATTGTTTAAATTATTTATTGTCGTTTATATGAGACATAAATGTTACTTAATTATTGTATTATTTGTCTTATTATTTAAGCAACGTGCTCATCACTCAAGTAATATATATATTATAATTCAAGTGAAAGTTTAGAGCATGAGCAAGAAAGAAAATGAGAAAATTCTTTTTTTTTTGTTGGAAGAATATCAATCAAGTGTTGGTTAAGATGAACAATTGTTGATTTTCAACAGTGGACAAATGGCATACATGTGTGGTAATGCATGACACAACCCAGGTGCTTAAGTGTCATTTGGACATTCTAACGTTCTTAACTGATGGATAAGTCTTTTAGAACTTGTTAAGTTACTTCCAAAGAAGTAGTGACACTTAACTGTTAATTGTAACACTCGAATGATTGATGTTCAAGCGATGATGTAGCCCTTGTTGCTTAAGCACAGAGGATCTTGGGAGGGTGATGTTCTCGAGTTGCATTTCACTTAAGCAACAAGAACCTCACTTAAGAGAAATGAAGACTATTTTATGTATTGGTCACTCAATCAAGAGAAACTTGCTTAAGCAATGATGTGCCGGGAGTGTGATGATGTTGTTATATTATGGTTTATACATGTATCTATTGATTTTATGATGCATAAAAGGTGAGATTAATTATATAAGCTCTAGAAATACATATAATTGATGATGATATGCATGACATTTGCTTTTTCTGAATGAACCTTTGTGGGTGATGAATCTTAGATTGATCACTTATATAAATATATGTGATTGATATATTTGTATGTAAGCTTTGGCATTGGATGAGTGGTTGGATGACCTTGATTGGTGATGTAGGGATATCCAAGGTGGTATTGTGTCTTAAGTGATAGTGATAAACATGAAACTTGTTGAAAGGACTTTCGTCGCCTAAAATATCAACAAACCTAAATTTCCCACTAATGTAGTATAGGGGCAACCTAGGGTCTAATCCAAGGACTTGGTTCTTGTTAAGATAGAATTGTAGAATTAAGCCTATTTATTTAATAAAACTAAAACTAGGTGGGGAAAATGAAAATTAAATGGAATCTGAATAAGAAAAGAACTAAATGCTAATGCAAATGAATGATTTTATCTAAAATGAATGCAAAAGGGGAAAATAAAATGATGCAAAAGAAAAGAAATAAGATTGTAATCTATGATGGAGAAAGATAATTGGAATACCTAAACTAAAATGACTTATCAAAAGAAACTAAGGCTGTGTTCACTTCCACTTAATTTACTATTCATGAGAGATGGAAAGCGAAGAACTACAAAATTATCGTGTTCACTTCTATGGATTTGCAAAGAACGTATTGAAGGGATTTGCGGGATTCCTGCACTGTTCAGTCACCCACTCATGAGAGGAGATTTGGAAGGATGAAACGCGTTATGTCTGAAACGCGTTATGAGAGGGATTTGCGGGATTCCTGCACTGTTCATTCACAAAAAGGAGAAGGAACACAAACCTGGAGAGTTGCACAACCGAAAAGGGAACCGGAAGAACATGCAAGGAAAGTGGTTGAAGGAAGATATTTGTGTTTGTTGCGAGAGAAATGGAGAGGAAAAGAGAGATGTAGGTAGTTAAAATTTCGAGACTGGAAAGAAATGAATGCGAGAGAGAACAATTTGAAGAGGAAGCATATCTGAAATGTTGAAGGGAGAGCACCGTTGAAGAGGAAGCAAAAATCTCAAAAGTTGAAGAGAGAGCACGTTGAGAACAGTTGATGTGTCTGTTTTTCCAAATTACCCCTGGAAGAAAGAAAAAGCTTTTTTTTTTCTTTTTAATCTTTTCTTTTATTTTTCAATATTATTCTTATATTGTAATTGATTATTATAACCTATAAATTGTATTTTATGTATTAAATTGTCTCTAAATTTTTTTTAATATATAAATATCTAACAACATTTAATATCATCTTAAAAACTAATTAAAACTATTTGATAATATTAAATGGACTTTAAATTTAAATCTTAATAATTAAATAGTTAATGATAATAATAATAATAAATAATAATAATTAATTTTTATTTTTTCTCTTTATATAATAATTTTTACAATTATATATAATATTAATAATTACAATTTTATAGAATTAAATAATTACAATTTTATACAATTAAATATATAATAAATTATTTTTAATAATTATTATAATTTTTTAACTCTTAATAAACATTTATACAATCACATATAACATTAATAAATATCATTTTATATTACTTTAATATCTAGGGGCATTTTGGTAAATCATCAATTTCTATCAATTAAACAAATTTTTTAAAACTGTCAATCAATCAAATCTTACACTATTTTCACAAACTTTACCTCCAAATCTACCCTCAATTACCTTCAAATCCACTCAAGTAAACACACACAAAAATCACCCTCAAATCCACTCAATCACTCTCCTCCAAATCATCTCCCCCAATCACCCACAAGTGAACACACCCTAAAAGAAAAGCATAAGAATCTAAAGGTAGAATGCATGAAAGGTGACGCTTGATTGGAAATGCAATGATTAACGAGAAGAAAATCAAACTCTAATTGGTATATACAATCCTATAGAGATCAAAACAGAATTGAAACAAAATAAAAATGAAAGAAAAGTAAATATAAAACAATGGGCCAAAGCTGAAATCAAAATTATATGCACACATCTTAACACCGTAATATCAAATTCAGAATCAACAATTAAAAGTATTGGAAAAATAAAGGGAATGAAACATGTTCCTAAAGCAATCATCTAAATGTAATAAAATGCTGAAAACTTAAAAACAAAGTTTAAAAATCCTAACAGGAAACAAGAATCAAACTGACAATGTAGAATTAACAAAATGAAATTGCTAAAACAGTAAACGCAACTGCAGGGAATGTAAATGAAATTGAAAGGCAATGTAAACTAGATCAAAGGAAAACATAAAATTTGAATTAAAATCTGAATCAACAGTACATAATACCAGAGTCCAAGATTCCATCGTCTGTCACCCAATGGAGAGATCAAAGACACCAGCAGAGCAAAGTTCTACTCTCTACGAAAGCTGTAAAACCTAAAACTAAAGCGAGAGAATTGGAACTGAGAGTCTAAAGCACATTGCCTGTCACCCAGTGCACTTGTGGTTTTACACTTTACAGAACCTCCCTTATATAGGGGACAATCCAAAACAAAAGAAGAAAGAAAATGGGGGAAAGGGGATGAACCGAATAATGGACTTGGAATATTCTTGAGTGCCTCTAACTAACTGTGACCTTGCTCTTCAACCGTTCAAGCTTCAATCGTTCCAGCTTTCCGCACGTGCCTCCATTCTGACCGATCAATCTCTTGGGCTAGCTTCCGTTGGGCCGAGACACCTTTATTCAGCTTCCTTTCTTGATCCATGGAGCTCACTTCATGCTTTGTCGCAGCAGTTCTCCACCTCGCTGGAACCTTAGAGAGTTTCCTCTAAAATGAAATGATCAAGAGATGTGTTTCTGTCGAAATGAATGTGAGACGAGGACCCCTAAGGAAATCAGCTTCAGCCTTTCCCAAAACACACCGTTTCACTTATGGAGAGCCCATGTCAACGGCCCATCAGCCCAATTCTTATTTTATTCCTGCTAACATTAACAAAGCAATTAACAAAAATAAACTAAAAAAAATAAAGCCTAAAAACATAAAATCCTATTCTAAATTTTTTGAATATTTTTCTAAAAGAGAAAATACCTGATTATTTAACAAACCTATTTTATTTAACTAAAAAGAGAAAATCAACACTATTTTTACAAAAATCCTATTTTAATTCTAATTTCTCTAAACTACCTTAATTCTAAAAAATTAAAAGCTAAACTATCTTAAAAGAAGAATATTAATATAGAAAAATGGAAAAATTTAGAGACTTAACAAAACTCACATTAATAAAGATATATGACTTCGCTGTTGTTTAATCATGTTGACAAAACTTTAAGTGGTGATAAGTAGAGAGAGACTTTTATATTACTTTATAATAGGTGTACAACTGGCTTGGTAACAAATGCTTTGTATAACCTTGACAAAAGAAACATATGTCAACTAGGTTTAGAATATGTTAGGTGTTAGCTTCTAATATAACTTGTTTATCATTAAGAGTTTTCAAATGCTACCTCATATTTAGTCATGACATGATGTGTGACTAAATATGGGTTCATATGCATGATAATGATGTTATGTTTTAATTTTGTCAGCCTTACATGCTTTTATATTTTTATAGTGATGATTGTATTTGGTATAAGAAGATATTCTATCACAAGTATTGAAGGGAATGTGTCAATATTTTATTAATAATATAAATGTTATAATAAGGATTTTGATGTTGTACATATGTAATATATTACACTATATTGATTATTATTTATTTTATAGTTTTATCTAAGTAGTATAATAATTAAATGTTATTAAGTTGTTTTTGCTCTAAATTTACATGCGTGTAAATTAGTTTTTTAATTAATGGTGAATACAAACACATTTTTATAAATAAATATTTACACATTTTGTTATAAGTGGGTTTTAGGCCTAACTCAACCCCACAAAACCGGCTTGTAGGGTGAGGTTTGCACCCACTTATATACACTTAAATGGCCTTATCTCTAGTCGATGTGGGACTTCCAACACCCCCCCTCACGCCGAGGTATATACATCTCGAGTGTGGGATTAGACTTTTTAATGGGTGGTCCGATAGCGGGTGGAACAACATGCCCAACGACAACAGAAATCGCTAGGATAGGCTTCAATCATTAATAAAGAGTATATAAGGCATACAATATTTTATTCTTTCTTCTTTTGTAACATGGTATCAAAGCAATATAAAAAAGGAATATAAGTATAAAAATATATGAACATAAATGCACAGATATGAACAAAGAATAAAATAATTCCAATATCCCCCCTCAAGCTGCAGCATATACATCCTTAATGCTCAGCTTGGACAACAAAGATTGAAATTGTGCTGGATGTAAAGCTTTAGTATGAATGTCTGCAAGTTGTGATGAAGTAGAAATAGGCAGGAGCTTAATTACACCAGCTTGAACTTTATCCCTTATGAGATGACAATCAATTTCAATGTGCTTTGTCCTCTCATGCATGGCTGGA
>NC_028355.1:35590245-35626977 GCF_000741045.1 Vigna radiata var. radiata | reverse complement strand
AGAAAAAATTGTAGGAAAGCCAAGAACGAGAGGTAGAAGATAAAGATTTTAGGTAGTAAAAGAATTGGTTGCGAAAGAACGTGATCATCTTATTTGCAAGTCCCACATCGACTAGAGATAAGGCCATTTAAGTGTATATAAGTGGGTGCAAACCTCACCCTACAAGCTGATTTTGTGGGGTTGAGTTAGGCTTAAAGTCCACTTCTAACATGGTATCAGAGCCATGGTTAAAGCCTATCCTAGCGAGTTCTAAGTGGACATTTCTCTTTCTATTCCACCCGTTGTCAGACCGCTATTGGACCACCCAATTTCTACTATCACGCATGAGATGTCTATACCTCGGCGTGAAGGGGGTGTGTTGGAAGTCCCATATCGACTAGAGATAAGGCCAAATTATAATATATAAGTGAGGTGCAAACCTCACCTTACAAGCCGGTTTTGTAAGGTTGAGTTAGGCCTAAAACCCACTTATAATACATTTATTCTTTGTTTTTTCTTTTGTCATAAACCGACACATTATTTGTTTTCATATTTTTTTTTCTGAAGATGTAGATGAATATTTCAAAGTGTATATAAAACATTTTTTCTTTCTACATTTAATGGAAAACCAACTCATGAAAAAAGTTACATAGAAGAAGATATTAAGGTTACAAAATCAAACCATAATATCCTCGTATGAAAGCCAAGAAGATAATAATCTAATAATTTGTAATGGCGCATTATGTTTGAAGACATGTTTATACTTCAAATGTAAAGAAGGTTATAATAATAAAACACCAATTTATTTTTAAGTTAAAGTATGCCACATATATTTGGAGTTACATTAACTCTAATTGCTTCAATTATTCCTCTTTGTAAGCACAATCATATTTATGCAGTATAATGCTCCATGAAATAAAATTTTCAATATATAAAAGATTACCAACAAGGTTAATTTAAACATGATATATATATATATATATATATATATATATATATATATATATATATATATATATATATATATATATATATATATATATATATATTTATAGTTGTAGTGTAAAACACAATCATAACATGGAAAACATAATCACAAAATATAGGGTAAACTAGCATATTTAAAAGATCAAATTTCATATTATAAACAAGCATTACATATTACATCTAAAAAAAAAAAAAACACAACACATCATGTGAATTTCACAAATATCTTTACTTGTTTCAGTAAGGTGTTAAAGTCCCTTACTCAAAGCATTCAAAATTTAACTAAAGACTGAATGAGCTTCCTAATGATCCTCCATTATCCAAGTTATGTTATTTGTTCTCTCTCCTTCTTGTCCAAGCCGTGTGGGATGGTACCTATCAAAGACAGTCCAACGCTCAAGTTAGTGACTTTGCATAATAATATTGTAATAAAGATGAGTAATCAGACTTAATTACTTGATCCCCACATATATTTATAAATATTATAATGAGTTTACGCTTTGACTCAATAATTACTAATAAATGACTTTTATTATTCCTATAATTTCCAATGACTATTATTCTCATTAACTGCCCATTAATAGTTGTTATTTCTTATATTAATTATCAATTGATGATTGTTCTAGACTGGTAGTCATTTCATTGTTAGATAGTTGACCGCCCCGGGTGGCCATACAGTACACTACTCATTATACATCTACTTCTGGAAGACTTCTGGGTGAATTGAACTTAGAGGTTTTAAATTTTTCATATGGACTCTTAGTATATTTTAGCAAAACCACCCGACTTTACTTTGTGCCACATCTCAAAATATAGGTCCTCTTCGTGTGATAGGGTTAATTCTAAATAACATGCTTGAAACGATTCCCTTTCACATACATTTAGGTTATACGAGCCTTCATCAAATCTCACCACCTAATATCTTTCTCATTGTGAGTCTGAATATTTAGTAAAGTTTAGATAATATTGTCAAAAAATATATATTCAATACACCTTCTAAAACTAGATAATTCCTTCTTTCAAATTATTAGATACGGATCACATGCACAATTATTCAACATCTTAATAAATTATGGCCATTACCCAAACTTTGTTGAGCCTCTCTCTCATACACACACACATCCTCAGTAAATTATGGAATTTTACCCAGGTTTTACTTGACCTATCACACTTCTCCACTTTTAAAATATCAAACCACTTAGTTTTCTTTCAAAAATCTCTCCCTTGCTTAGTGAGCTCACAAGTTTGCTTAATAAGACCGATGGAAAGTTTTTTGAAAACTCAGACTCGCTCAATTTACCTTCTAGAAGTACACTCGTTCAATGACTAGTTCCTTTGTGAGCTCTTTGGATTTTTATAAAACACTTTTTGCTCAACAAAAAAAAAATAATTGGCCCATTGGCCACCCACTAGGGCTAAAATCCCACATTTTTGCCAACAAACTCAACCTTCACCAAGTGACCTGACCACTCATAGCTTTCTTGGATTTTCATAAAATCTTTTTTACTCAACAATTGTTGCACTCGCCTAATGACCAATCTCCTGGTGTTGTAAAAAGCTGACAAAATAGTATTTCTTGAGGCGTGTACAGTCACTGTCCTTAAGGACTTATCCACGGTGTGTTGTGCAAGTCCCCTAGGATACAACAGGAACTTCGCAGAATTTCTGAGGATCTCAAAACTAGCAAGGAACTCTAAACATAGTGTAAAAATGACCCAAAATAATTTTAGAAGAGGAAAAGAGCTAAAGAATGAAACTCATAAAAGAGAAGAATGAGAAAGAATGAATTTGGTGTGTTTTGGAATGGAGGAGGAACTCCCTATTTATAGAGCCAGGAAAGAATAAAAGAAATAAAAGAAGTTAAAATTCATAAATGATTTTTAACGTTGACGCAAAAAAATATTTGAACGTTGCTTAACAAAGATTGGAACCTTGCAACATTAAAACAAATGAATGTTGGAGAAAACGTTACAAACCCAACGTTCTTTTGCAATAATTAATATATTATAACAATCCCCCACATATTGCTGAAGAAGTTGAAAGAAAAGTCTTTGACTCAAATAATTCAAACACTAAAAGAAAGATAAAACACTTTTATTTTGGGTCTCATAGGATATAATGCATCAGAGCTGGTATAGCAAGCTATATGAACCAAAGACACTTGACGTGTGTTAGAGGTTTATCAATCACAATACACCTCCACAATCATTGTTGTTATCGCTGTGTTGCGCTTACTAGGCAATGCTCATGCCCGGTATTCATGAGTGCTCTAGAGATTATGCCAAGATCTCATGCAAGCGGCCCCACTCGACACTCATATAGGTGATTTCATCAAGTGTATGCTGCAAATCATGCACCACCCATAAGGGATATGAAAATCATTAAAAACTTTGTTTAAGCTAAAATTCTTTCACCACATAGAATTTTAATAACAAAGTTTAGCCTCTCAATAATGCAGTCTCTAGCACTTTCACACACCATAGGAAGGGACATAATTAATTAAAATCAATTTAGTTCTATCATAACTAACGAGTGACTTGTTTTTACCCATATGAACCTTATTCATGGGATCTCCAATCACAAAGGTTGGGTTAACATCACTTGTTTGTTTGCAAGTGGCTTAAGTCTCATTCCCCTCTATGTTTCTAATATCATTTGTCTTCCAGGGGTTTTGTCAGAGGATCCGCTAGATTCTGTTCTGACTTCACATAATCAATGAAAAGAGTTCCACTCTTTAGCAACTGCTTCACCAAATTGTGTTTCAACTATATATGTCTATTCTTTCCATTGTAATTCTTGTTTTTAGCTATAGCTATTGTCGATTAACAATTATAGTGTATCGATACCGATGGAGTTGGTTTCATTCCTAGTGGAATGTTCGCTAAGAAGTTTTTCAACCACTCAGCCTCATTTCCAGCCATCTCAAGAGCAACAAACTCAGATTCCATTGTTGATCTTGCAATAATAGTTTGCTTGGCTGATCTCCATGTAATCGCACCACCCTCAAGTGTGAATACATAACCACTAGTGGATTTTGTCTCATCTAAATCATAGATCTAGTTAGCATCACTTTACCTTTCTAGTACAACGGGAAATCCATTGTATTTAATGGCATAATCCATTGAACCTATTAAGTATATCATAAGCCTAGCAAGTGCATCCCAATGTTCTTGATTTGGACATTGAGTGTACCTACTCAGTCTACCTACTGCATAAGTAATATCAAGTCCAGAAAAGCTCATTAAGTGCAGTAAGCTCCCAATCATCTGGGCATATTGAGGCTGAGATAATGATTTTCCTCTATTTTTCATTAAATTAGAATTAGCATCATAAGGGGTGCTTACTAGTTTTAAGTCATAAAACCCAAACTTCTTAAGAAGTTTCTCAATGTTTCTTGAGATAGTAATATACTATCTCCCTTCCTTATGATTCTAATACCTAAAATCACATTGGCTTCACCCATGTCTTTCATTTCAAATTTTGATCCTAGAAACAATTTTGTTCTACCGACAATCTCAGTGCATGTACCAAAAGATTAACATGTCATCCACATACAAGCATATAATGACACAATCGTCGTTTTCAGATTTAGAGTACACACATTTATCAGCATCATTAGGTGAAAAACTATCAAAAAGCAACACATTATCAAGTTTCTCATGCCATTATTTTGGTGCTTGCTTTAACCCATACAAGGACTTTAAGAGTTTACATACTTTATCCTCTTGACCAGGTACAACACACCCTTCAGGTTGAATCATATAATTTCTTCCTCTAAATCACCATTCGTAAAGGTTGTTTTAACATCCATTTGGTGTATCACTAGTTTATGGATAGCTGCTAGAGCTAATGACACTCGAATAGAGGAAATCCTAGTCACAGGAGCAAAAGTATCAAAGTAATCTATGTTGGATTTTTGAGTAAATCCTTTTGCTACTAGTCTCACCTTATATTTCTCTATGGATCCATCAGGATGATATTTCTTCTTAAAGATCCACTTCCAACCAATGGGTTTTGCTCCTTTAGGCAAATCTACTAAAGTCCAAGTATTGTTTTTCTGAATTGATTCAATTTCAGTCCTAGTGGCCTTATCCCACTGTTTGGCATCAAGAGCACTAGTAGCTTCTACAAAACTTGTTGGATTACTATCAACAAGATAAGTATAAAAGTCATTTCCAAAAGAAGTTTCCTTTCTCTGTCTTTTGTTTCTTCTTAAATCCTCATTCATGGTATCACTATTATTATTATCATCAACAGGTTGAGACATTTCACTAACCTTTAAGGGAAACACATGTTCAAAAAACTCAACATTTTTCATCTCCAATATAGAATTTCTCTCAAGTATGTTACTTTTAACAACTAGAAACCTATAGGCAACACTATGTTCAGCATAACCTAAGAACATGCAATCAGCAGTGTTAAAGCCTATTTTTATTTTCTTAAGATCGGGTAACATTACCTTAACTAGACACCCCCACACACTTAGATATTTAAGGTTAGGTTGGTAACCTTTCCACAACTTATAAGGAGTTTTACCGATTTTCTTATGGGGTATTCTATTTTGTAAAAAACATGCAGTAAGCAAGGCTTCTCCCCAAAGGTTATCAGGTGCACTAGAACTAACAAGCATATCATTCATCATTTCCTTAAGGGTTCTATTTTTTCTCTCAGCTACTTGATTTGACTCGGGTGAATATGATGGGGTCATTTCATGGATAATCCTTTCTTTAACACAATAGTCATTAAACAGTACATACTTACCACCTCTATCTGATCTAATCCTCTTAATCTTCTTATTCAACTGATTTTCTACTTCTGCTTTATATGTTAAAAATACATTAAAGGCTTCATCTTTATGTTTAATTAAGTAAACTTTGGTGTATCTAGAATAATCGTCTATAAAGGTCACAAAATAATTTTTACCTCCTCTAGACATAGTTTGTTTCATATCAGCTAGATCAGTATGAATTAACCCTAATAGTTTTCTTTGTTATTTTAGATTCTGCACATATATCACACTTACTACTATATTTATCATGCATATTAATCAATCCTAGTCGTTGTAATTTCAAAACATACGAGGAATTCGCATGTCTTAATCTAGCATATGCCATATATCATACGAGTCAACAATATAAGCAGAAAAACTTGATTCATTAATATTTTCAGAAACATTTAGAATGAAGAGTCCTTGATCACAATATCCCTTCCCCACGAAAACATTATTTTTTGTCATAATGATCTTGTCAAACTCAAAAGACACTTTAACCCCCACCTTTCCTAGTAGTGCTACAGAGATTAAATTAACTCTGATTGATGGCACATGTAGCACATCACTCAAGGCCAGATTTTTTCCAGATGTAAGTTTGAGAAGAACTTTTCCTTTTCCCAGAACATGAGTGATGTTGGAATCACCGAGGTAGACATGTTCTTCTCCATCCCCTACACTAGTGTAAGAGGTAAAGACACTTTTATTTACACAGAAATGCCTAGTAGCACTAGAGTCTACTACCCATTTGCTCACATTGATCATCAGATTTATTTGAGAAACGACCGCAGCAATAATGTCATCTCCTTCGGCTATATTGGCCCTAGGAGGATTGTCGTTTCTCGCTCTGTGTCTGCACTGTGGTGCATGATGGCCCGACTTCCCACATACGAAGCAATTTCCTTTCTTCTTAAAGGTGGGTTTAGATTCATTGGGACGAGATTTAAGAAAATTATTTTTCGTTTTGTGATCAGGTTTGTGTTCGTACCTTTTGGGAGCAGGTCTTACTTCTACCATATTTGCTTTTGCAGATAAAGCTTTGGCCCTTGTAGTAGCAGACTCCTTCTTGTTGGTATCTTCAATTATTATGTGTGTAATGAGCTCTGGTAGAGACATATGTGTGTGCTTGTGTTTCAACTGTTGTTTGTAATTTGTCCAGGATGGCGGAAATTTCTCGATCAGAAGTTCTGAAACAAATTCATCCGGAAGAAGAATGTTCTCTGCTTTGATGTCTTCGAGCAGCTTGTGGTATTCATTGATTTGAGTTTTAATGTCCTTGTCTTCAGTCATCTCCCAACGGTAGTAGTTTCCTATGACAAACCTTTGTCGGACGACTTCTTTGGCAGTGTATTTGAGAATCAACAAGTCCCAAATGTCCTTTTTTCCTTGTAGGAACAGTACACATCGAACAAATCATTAGAAAGTGCACTAAACAGAGTGTGTCGACATACCTTGTTCGCATAGGTCCACTTTTCAACTAGTTTTGAGTCTGAAGGAATAGAGGAGTTGGGCTTTGGAGATGAAAGAGCACTAGCGACTCCGTACATGTCTAAAAGGGTAGACACGCGTTCTTGCCAACGCCGAAAATTCTATCCAGTGAAGACCTCGATTTTTGACACGTCGGGAAGTGATTTTGCGAAGACCGTCTGAGTTTCGGAAACAATGGTTTGACTCTCCAAAGGCATGTTGTTGACGTCAGCCATAAGTCTTTAAGATTGTTGTAAAAAGCTGACAAAATAGTATTTCCTGAGGCATGTAGAGTCACTATCCCTAAGGACTTATCTGTAGTGTGTTGCACAAGTCCCCCAAGATACAACAAGAACTTCTCAGAATTTCTGAGGATCTCAGAACTAGCAAGGAACTCCAAACAGAGTATAAAAATGACTCAAAATAATTTTAGAAGAGGAAAAGAGCTAAAGAGGAAACTCATAATAGAGGAGAATGAGAAAAAATGAATTTGGTGTGTTTTGGAATGGAAGAGGAGCTCCCTATTTATAGAGCCAAGCAAGAATAAAAGAAATAAAAGAAATTAAAAATCATAAATGATTTTTAACGTTGCAGCAAAAAAAAATATTTGAACGTTGCTTAACAAAGATTGGAACGTTGCAGCATTAAAACAAATGAACGTTGGAGAAAACGTTGCAAACCCAATGTTCTTTTGCAATAGTTAATATATTATAACACCTGGGAGCCAATTTCATTAGGCTCGTCCAACAAGTGAAATATCTCTGTAAAATCTAAAATTTTCATATTCATCTAATAATTGATTGGCTCACCCAAGGAGTCCATGTAAATAAAAATTTGACAAATATCAATTGGCTCAATTGGCTCCTACAAGTGTTTTTATCTCTTTTACAAACCATAAAAAACATAAATCAGTTCAGAAATAGGTCACCATGAGCTAGTTAGTCAAAACTAATATACCTATATCCTCAAATTGTTCCTCAACCACAAAATCATTTAACTCACAGTATCAATCAATTCTCAACAAAGAAACCAACAGCACTACACATGATAAATTCATCATAGGTACATTTCACATGAACTTAACCAATCACAACCAAATAAAACTATCTAAGTTAAATAACTTGTTTCCAAATAAAACTATCTAAGTTAAATAACTTGCTTCCAGTACATGAAATTTGAATTTTTCACTCACAAAACTCCAACAGCTTTACACCTCACAAATACTCTAAAAAACTCAAATGAACTATTTGAATACATCAATAATCCTAATCAAATAGAGATTCATTTTGAGTCCCCTAAAGCCACATGCAAAGCCTTGTAGTATTAGCATGAAAAACTACTAAAAAATTACTCAAGAGAAGAAGTAAAAATGAACTTTCTTAAATTGATTTACTATAATTTGAGTTTTCTATATTATGACTTCTAAATGTAATTCGATTTTCAAAAAGAAACTTAAAGAGAATGTAGAAAAAGAAAAAGAAATACTTTTAAAGAAATACTAACTTTTACAAAATAAAACTTGATTAACTAATCTTTTATTTATAACTTGATTTTTTTAATAATAAAATAATCAAGTATTTTATTTATAAAACTATTTTTAGTTTTAAGTATTTTCTAAATCTTTACACAACAAGCTAAATTTATTTTATAGATATATGAAGGACAATTTGCTTTCATAATAGAACAAGAAAGGCTAAAATAGTAAATAGCAATGAATATACGTAACCAATGCAAAAATGATGGCAACAAAAAGGTTGATAGAGTTTTTGGCAAACTAAAACTTTATTTGCTCACTTTTTTACGTGAATTGATTCAATGGTGTAATATTACAATATTAAATCTCAGTGCTATGCAAAATTCATTTGACCTTGAAAGAAAAATAAAAGGAATGGATTAAAATTCTTTTGTAGTTCTTACTCTTTTTTGTTGCATGTTCCAAACATTATAACATTGGCGATGAATTCATAGATCTCAGTACCTATTTGAGACAACAACGGCACATCTGTTTTGTTTGTCTTAATTAATAAACTGAAATTTCTTAGTATGGTTGTCTTTAATCATTCTTCTAAAGAGGTGATGTTTCTACCTAACATATATTCCAAACATTTCAATATCAATCTCCCTTTCTTCTTCTTTTATCATTAGTTTTTTCAACAAAAGGAAGTTAGAACAATTGGCAACAACATTGAGTTGGAGACAAAACCATCAAGTGAAATGTTAATTAAGAGATTGAAAAATAATTTTTTAACACATTTAAATTTTTTATATTCATTTAATATTATTTTTACTTACGTTTTATTAGAAAATTTGTACCTTATTTATATATTATAAATTAGTCTTATCTCTAGTCGACGTGGAACTTCTAACATGTTTTATTTACTTTTTTAAATACAAAATTTTATATTTTTAAAATCATTTTATCTTTATATTCTATATTAAAATGAATGTAAAATTATGTTATAATACTATTTTTATCAAAAAAAAAAAATTGTAACAGGCTGATATATGAATCCTACTCTATCACGTCAATGGAAATTCCATAAGTGGTGTAAAAGAGATAAAAAAAAAGAGACTAAAATACAACAAAGATGAATAACAATGTTTGCTTTCTTTTTTATTTTTTTATTTTGGCTACAAACGTATATATTAGCCTAATTAACGTGAACCACACTTAAATTGATTTCCATAATTAAAAAGAAAATAAAATAAATAACCCTATTAAGATGAATCAATTTTTAATAAAGATTTAACTAAGTTTTTAAGTATCCGTATACATTTTATTATTTTTAACAGAGTTCCGGATAAAAGAAATCTTCCTAAATTTGGTTATTTTTAACATAGTTCCTGATTAAAAAAATTCTTTCTAAATTTGATACTTTTAAGAGTTCCTGTTTATTTTTTTTTCTATGAATTGTACAAAACTTTTATTTAAGTAGCAAGTTCTTTGATTTCGCTGCCAATAGAATGACAACAATTTTGTCTTTTTTTCTTCAACTAAAACCTTTCACCTTTTTCATTTTCTTTTAGTATGACATGTCCTATTTGAAAAATTAATCTTTTATTTCTTAGTTCACAATTCAACTAAACAACTTTATAGAAACAAATAATAACAGAGATATATAAAAGTCAATATTTTATTTTTAAATATAAAAAATTAGAGAAAGTCCATAATAAATGACTGAAACTAAAAGGAAAGTATAAAAGAAAATCTTAATTATTACATAAGTTAAAAAAGTGAACTTTAAATATAACAAATTGGAAAAATTCCATAATAAATTACTAAAGAACAAAAATATATATATATATATAAAAAAAAAAAAAAACCTTTAAATCTTGAACCGGCCTTATTACTAGTTTCAATATACTCTCTCACGTTGATGTATATATACATCTCGTGGGTATTATTGTAACTAGTTGATGTGAAACTTCTAACACAACCTCCTTATATCAAAGTATATATATCTCGAAGATGAAACTAGACATTAATGAGTGATCTTCCATAACAAATGAAACAATATCTCCAACAAAAAATATTTTTTGCTAAAATAAGTTCTAAACCATATATTTCGCATCATATTAAAAAATGAATTTTAAACGGATTTTTTAGGATTAAGTTAAATTTAAAATCTATTTATTAACAATAGAATAAAATATTATATTTCACAAAAATATAAATTAGAAACATAAATATATTTATATATAATTATCATTGTTTTGTAGTCATAAATTTTTTTTCTTAATTTAGTAACTAAACAGTAAAGAATTAAGTTGAATTATTAAATGGATTGCGATATTTTGACAATGCCAATTTGACAAAATTTTGATAACGCCATGTGTCAGCGTTATATTGGCTGATTTTAATTTCTTTTTCAAAAAAAAATCTGATTTCGAAAAGGGTTCAGACTTGACGGGTTTGCATATTCCAAAACTACCCTCCTTCTTTTCAGCACTCTCTCATTCTCTCTCTCCTCTTACTTTAGGTTTTCACTTTCTCTAATCAAGTTCTCTCTCTCCATTTTAGGTTTTCATTTTCTCTCACCCAGTTCTCTCTCTCTCCATTTGGTGAAGGCCTTGCAGTGGTGTCTCGTTGGGTGTCCATTTGGTAATTTCGTTATCGTTTTTTAGGTTCGTTATCGTTATTGCACAATGGGTTCATCCGGTGACATTGATTCTTCAAACAAGGTATGATTTTTTTCCCTTTTCCGTTATCGTTTTTTGGGGCTGGGTTTATGTTTTTGCCTTTGGTGGTCATTTTGGTGGTATTTGCTTTTGTTCATCCAGTGACATTGGTTCTTCGAACAAGGTATGAATTTTTTCCCTTTTCCGTTATCATTTTTTGGGGTTGGGTTTTAGGTTTTTGCCTTTGGTTGTCATTTTGCTGGTATTTAGTTTTGTGTTCATCCCGTGACATTGGTTCTTTAAAATAGTTTTTTCTTTTTGTTTGCAGTTGTTTGTTCGCCATTCATTGAAAACCAAGTTTGTTGCTGGTTTGAATGAAATTTTGAGTGAGGAGCACAAGTCCATTATTTTGAAGACGCAATTTGTAGGCTGAACTGCTTGAAGAGAAGAATAAAGACGATGGTGGTTACAATATGCCTTGTGAGGGAGGAATTTACAATGAGTTTGCATGTGAGGGAGGAATTTACAACCTTGAAAACGTTATGAAGTAAGGAGTACGCCGAAAGCGTTACAAAAGAAAAGCGGATATAGTCCAAGACTTGATTAATTTATGTAATTTTTTATTAGTGCAATGTTTATTAGATGTTGAAGTATGGAAACCTTTATTTGGAACAATTATTTTCATTGTAATTTGTGATTAATGCATTATCTAGTCCAAAACCTTATTTCGAATTCTGGTTGTTATTTTCATTCCATTTGTTCTTTGGTGGTATTTTTGAATAGTTTTCTTTTGTGATTTTTATAACAAAGGACAGTTCTGTCACCCTTACATGATGTTTCTAGGTTGAGAGGGGAGTTCCTAGACCATTGACAGAGGTTTGGTGCAGCTGTAAGCGATTACAAGGAACTGGTAATCGATTACCTCCCTTTCCATCACAAAATTGGCGTTTTGTACCAAAACCTGAGCGTTGCTACCCAGTCATGCTTGAAGAGCTCCCCATGAGTTCTTAGGTGCGTTTTTTCAATGTTTTCTGAATAGATTAAGCCTTTTGGCCAGGGTTGAAGGGGTCCACAACAACAAATTTCAACCTAAGTTGATAAAGAGGTTTCTAGGTTGAGAGGTGAGGTCATAGACCATTGACAGAGGTCTGGTGCAGCTGTAAGCGATTACAAGGAGCTGGTAATCGCTTACCTCGCTTTCAAGCACAAAATTGGTGTTTTGTACCAAAACCTGAGTGTTGCTACCCAGTCATGCTTGAAGAGCTCCCCATGAGTCCTTGGGTGTATTTTTTAAATGTTTTCTGGATAGATTAAGCCTTTTGGCCATGGGTGAAGGGGTCCACAACAACAAATTTAAACCTATGTGGATGGAAGACCAAGCAAAGGTGTTTCTAGGTTGAGAGGGGAGTTCCTAGACCATTGCCAGAGGTCTGGTGCAACTGTAAGCGATTACAAGGAGCTCGTACTCGTTTACCGCGCTTTCCAGCACAAAATTGGCGTTTTGTACCAAAACCTAAGCAGTGCTACCCAGTCATGCTTGAAGAGCTCCCCATGAGTCCTTAGGTGTGTTTTTTCAATGTTTTATGGATAGGTTAAGTTTTTTGGCCATGGGTGAAGGGGTCAACAAACACAACTTTCAACCTTAGTGGATGGAAGACCAAGCAAAGGTGTTTCTAGGTTGAGAGACAAGTTCCTAGACCCTTGACAGAGGTCTGGTGCAGCTATAAGCGATTACAAGGAATTGGTAATCGCTTACCTCGCTTTCCAGCATAAAATTGGCGTTTTGTACCAAAACCTGAGCGCTGGTACCCAATCATTCTTGAAGCGCTCCTCATGAGTCCTTAGGTGTGTTTTCTCAATGTTTTATAGATAGGTTAAGTCTTTGGGCCATGGGTGAAGGGGTCCACAACAACAACTTTCAACCTAAGTGGATGGAAGACCAAACAAAGGTGTTTCTAGGTTGAGAGGGGAGTTCCTAGACCATTGTCAGAGGTTTGGTGCAGCTCTAAGTGATTACAAGGAGCTGGTACTAGCTTACCGCGCTTTCCAGCACAAAATTGGCGCTTTGTACCAAAACCTGAGCGGTACTACCCAGTCATGCTTGAAGAGCTCCCCATGAGTCCTTAGGTGTGTTTTTTCAATGTTTTATGGATAAGTTAAGTTTTTTGGCCATGAGTGAAGGGGTCAACAACAACAACTTTCAACCTAAGTGGATGGAAGACCAAGCAAAGTTGTTTCTACGTTGAGAGACAAGTTCCTAGACCCTTGACAGAGGTCTGGTGCAACTGTAAGCGATTACAAGGAATTGGTAATCGTTTACCTCGCTTTCCAGCATAAAATTGGCATTTTGTACCAAAACCTGAGCGCTACTACCCAGTCATTCTTGAAGAGCTCCCCATGAGTCCCTAGGTGTGTTTTTTCAATATTTTATAAATAGGTTAAGTCTTTTGGCCATGGGTGAAGGGGTCCACAACAACAACTTTCAACCTAAGTGGATGGAAGACCAAGCAAAGGTGTTTCTAGGTTGAGAGGGGAGTTCCTAGACCATTGCTAGAGGTCTAGTGCAGCTGTAAGCGATTACAAGGAGCTGGTAATCGCTTATCGCGCTTTCCAGCACAAAATTGGCGTTTTGTACCAAAACCTGAGCGGTGCTACCCAGTCATGCTTGAAGAGCTCCCCATGAGTCGTTAGGTGTGTTTTTTCATTGTTTTATGGATAAGTTAAGTCTTTTGGCCATGGGTGAAGGGGTCAACAACAACAACTTTCAACCTAAGTGGATGGAAGACCAAGCAAAGGTGTTTCTAGGTTGAGAGGCAAGTTCCTAGACATTTGACAAAGGACTGGTGCAACTGTAAGCGATTACAAGGAGCTGGTAATCCTTTACCTCGCTTTCCAGCACAAAATTGGCATTTTGTACCAAAACTTGAGCGTTGCTACCCAGTCATGCTTGAAGAGCTCCTCATGAGTCCTTAGGTGTGTTTTTTCAATGTTTTATGGATAGGTTAAGTCTTTTGGCCATGGGTGAAGGGGTCCACAACAACAACTTTCAACCTAAGTGGATGGAAGACCAAGCAAAGGTGTTTCTATGTTGAGAAGGGAGTTCCTAGACCATTGCTAGAGGTTTAGTGTAGTTGTAAGTGATTACGAGGAGCTGATAATCGCTTACCTCACTTTCCAGCACTAAATTGGCGATTTGTACCAAAACCTGAGCGTTGCTACCCAGCCATGCTTGAAGAGCTCCCCAGTAGTCCTTAGGTGTTTGTTTTCAATGTTTTATGGATAGGTTAAGTCTTTTGGCCATGGGTGAAGGGGTCCACAACAACAACTTTCAACTTGAGTGGATGGAAGACCAAGCAAAGGTGTTTCTAGGTTGAGAGGCAAGGTCCTAGGCTCTTGACAGAGGTATGGTGCATCTGTAAACGATTACAAGGAGCTGGTAATCGCTTACCTCGCTTTCCAGCACAAAATTGGCGTTTTGTACCAAAAGCTGAGTGCTGCTAGCCAGTCATGCTTGAAGAGCTCCCCATGAATAATTAGGTGTGTTTTTTTAATGTTTTATGGATAAGTTAAGTCTTTTGGCCATGGGTAAAGGGGTCCACAACAAAAACTTTCAACCTAAGTGAATGGAAGACCAAGCAAAAGTGCTTCTAGGTTGATAGGAGAATTCCTAGACTATTGCCAAAGGTTTGGTGCAACTGTAAGCGATTACAACCTCGCTTTCTAGCACAAAATTGGCCTTTTGTACCAAAACCTGATCGCTGCTACATAGTCATGCTTGAAGAGCTCCCCATGAGTCCTTAGGTGTGTGTTTTCAATGTTTTGTGGATTTATTAACCCTATTAGCTTTGGTTGAAGGTGTCAACAACAACAAGTTTCAAGTTATGTCAGTCATATATGCATGGAAGGTACAAGTAAAGGTGTTTGTACGGTCAACACCTCACCCAACCGACAAATGAACAACGGTGACAGCAAAAAAACAAAATCTTTCCACAAATGACGAGAAGGGTGCACCAAAGCAAGCCTTCCTCCAACACTTCAATGGCGAAGCAATCACAGCGAAAAAACGAAACCTTTCCAAAAATGACAAGAAGGGTGGACCAAAGCGAACCTTCCTCCAACACTTCAATGGCGGAGCGTCACACACAAGTACATCCAAAGAAAACGATGGACCAAAAAACAATTTCCACAACACTGGACAAACAACACTTTGATGGTGGAACAAGAGGTTGCAATGGAGAATGAAAAACTGGTGAGAGAGTTTTGAAGATTCGTAGGAAACAATATCACTTTATGAAAAGCACCAATAGGTTTTCAACATTTTTGTTTCCAAATATGCCCTCCATAACAAAATTAAACTATTTAAAAAATTCATTTAAAACAACAAATGAAACAACGACACATGTCGTTGTCAAATTTAAGTTGTTGAAAAAACGTTTTCCTTATTAAATCACTTAAACATACTTAAATGTAAAAACAAAACAAAAATATTTACTCATAAGATTAAAATAAATGTCAATTTAAGTCATTTAAATAATATTGTAAATACGTTCATGTAATATTGTGGAAATTAAGGTATTTGCACACGTATGGGAGAATGTAAAGGCAATGTCTCAAACAGGAGAAGTTGGTATAACGTGATTATATCAGAAGCAACTTTAAAGTAACTTTTGTATTGTATTGAGAACTGTATTGCATTATGCTAGGCTTCACTACATGGTTTCTTTTGAAATAGAAGTGTCCCTAAACATAATCACTTCAAACTCAAATTTAACAAAATCCAACTTGGAAAAATCAAGATCATACAAAATCAAGTTTGCAAATACTCATCGCATCACACACTGAACCCATACATGCATGATCGATAAATTGAATGCTTCAGTGGGAGAAAAGCATGACAGTAGAAACCACTGGAAAAGTTTGAGCAGATTAGAACTAAATTAACTATTCAACAACAGATAATAAGAGAAATTCTACAAGCTTCCTGTCTCTAACAAAAATGGCTTTTCTGTTAATCCACCATATTCTAAGACAAAAATAAAATTATGTGGTTACTCTTTTGAACAGTTTATAAGTGCCAAAAACATTCTTATCTTGCCAAAGGTATGGAATGAAGAAAGACCTATACAAAGCCGGTGAAAGCTCTCTGTCCAAATAAGGCAATGCAGCAATAGGCTGAAATACAAACAATGTTGAATCAGTTAAAAGCAAATATTAGCAATCAACATGAGAAAGTGAGAAACTTCAACAATGTCTTACCTCCCAAGTTGACAAGTCACTTCCACGAGTGAGGTAGGGCCTATTGAGCTGCAGCTCAACAAGGAAAGTACAAGCATCTACATCAAGGAGCTGTGAAAGCAATGAGTAATCAGTGGCATTCTAACAAAAATTTATGAGGATCAAAACTGCTAGCTGCCTAGCAACTATATATATACAGTTAAAGAGGACATACAAATTGCTCGCTTGATGCCATGTTTTTGTTGTTAAAATATGGTGGTGCTGCAGCAGTCCCCCCTAGGGTAGAATTAAATGGGAAGGGAAGAAGACCTCGGAAACCATCATCGATCCATCGAACTTGTCCCACGTAATCTGGGATGAAAAATGATGATGGAAAGCGATGCCATTCGCTTCCAACACAAAGTACAGAATCTGCAATGCAAAGGAATAAAATGATACATAATTCTGGGGCTAATCTCAAAATACCTAATAATTTCCTCTTCAGCCTGTATCAAATATTTATTGAAATAGCGCTTCAATGATTACATAATAGTGCTATTTTGATGGATATTTGATTCAGAGGCTTGCAATGAACAGTGAAAATCTAGGCTAGAAGATAATGGCATAATATATTATTTCCAACAGAGGGTCAACAGAAGAACCACAACGATTAGAGGGAAAGTAAAGAAAGACGTAGCAAATTTTGCAATTAGAGCAAGCACAACAAATGAATTCACATAATGTAATTGAAAGTCATGATGTAGGTTGAAGTAATAGTTATGATCGAAGTTCATTAAAACACATTCAGTTTCCAGAAAAAAACTAAAATTATGCTAAAGGAATACGTAAAAAGTTTAAGCATTACAGCAGGCTTAGTTTCTTTATGTACCCTAGAGTTCCCTTCTTCAATAATCCTTCTGAAGACAATTTCTTTATAAATTGCAGACTCAGTATGACATGTTGTAGGGAATGAGGAACCCAGAAATAGCATCTCGAGTTTCAGAAATAGATATGAGAAAAAACAAATAGAAGGAGAGCATGCTTTGGCAGTGTTTGCTGAATTACAAACAAAGAACCTAAGGAGAACATTCTCGTTTCAAGAATTATGGTTTTACAACGGTTTTTCATCTTTCTACAATAGATCTAAGGCTTAGTTTTCAAACAGAATACTCTCTCATCTACCCCCTTATCTTATTTAAGCTAACTTCTCCGTGGCTACATCACACTTGGCCCCTTTACTCCATTCAATCACATTTATAAGCAAAATAGTCATTTAAAATATAATAACAAAGCCACCAAATGTTTGACTCACTGTTTTCTGCATCATAGTGCTCCAAAATCTTGTAAACCTCCAATGGGGCTGAGTAACCGTGAATCAAAGAAAATGTACGGGCATGAGAGGCATATAGTATAAGGCTAAGAGCCACTGGTCTCATAACTTTGGCAACCTGCAGTTAGCAAAGGAGAAATCCAGAAAATATTTACTGCTTGGATATCAGAAATATAGGGATCTATCCACATCTCAAGTAATTAGGTATCTTACTGTCACTATTATAGAACGTTGGTATGTATCATATTTGCTACGAAAAAGATCTGGGAAGCTCTCAATAACAGCTGAAGCAGCAACACAAATAAGTGGATATATTGGATAAAGGAACCTGCATGCAGAGATGGGGGAAAAATCCGTTATTCATGTCAATTTAGTGTATTTAATAATAACAAACAAATACAAAAATCATAATTAATTCACTCAACTGCACAAGCTAAGAAATAATACTAAATAAATACCCTTCTGAAGTGCATAATTATTTTAAAATTACTATATCAATGACGAGGGTATCTAAATCTTGGTCGTAGACCCCATTCACAGTGTCTAGGTTACATTTAACCAAAGGGAGAGCAAAGCTCACCTCTCATCAGAAGTGAAGAACTAGAAATGAACAAGTGATCCAAACTATACACACAGACTTTGAGAAATGGATTTTTGATTAATGATAGGCTTGATAATATAATGAGGATCTAGACGACATGCTTTCAAAATATTAGAAACACCTTTGTTACTAAAGCTTAATTTTTCTTATTCCAAACTTCTTCCCTGAACTGATGAACATGCAAAAAAAAAAAAAAATTGAAGTGGTGCAAATAATTTGGAAGTTGACTTCATTTCAACTTAAAATAGAGTGCCTCATTCACTATAGTTTAATCAAGCAATTAGCAAAGTGATAGGTTTGATACAATTTACAAAAGAAGGAAAAAAGAAGGTAGTTAGTATAGTTGTAATTACATAATTGTAACAGACTATTATAAATAGTCTTATTAGGAGATGAGCAGGCAGTTTTAGGAGTATTTTGTAAAGGGAAAAGTTAGGAGAGACAGGTACTCTCGAAAGACCTTGAAAATTGTACTTTGGGGGTTCATGTTCATACCACATTGGTAGAACAGGACTGTCTGGTTTCTTAGTGAACATCCAAGAACTTGTCTTGGAGTTCTGTACGTGTGTAATAACAGTCTGGGTACCTATCAATTGGTATTCAAAGCCTCTTTTCTGGTCCTGCGGTAGCTATTTGGGGCATGGTGAATACAAGAATGGAATCAAGATTGGATGGACTTGGAAAAGATTGTGCAAGAACAGGATAGTGAGTATCATAGGAGGTTCCAACGGCTGGAAGATATGATTAGGGGGCTTACGGTGGTTGTGGAGAAGCTGTCTTCCACTGCAAAGCAATTAGAGAATAATGCTTCTGTCGCACATGGAGGCAGTGAGGGCAGTAGAGGGAATGAGGAGCGAGGGTCTATTGTATCTTCCTCAAAATGGAGGAAGTTGGACATCACTGTCTTTGCAGGAGAGGCCTATGGGTGGACTAACAGATTAGAAAAGTATTTTCTATTAAAGGAAATCAATGAGGAGGAAAGATTGCAGGCTATCATGGTTGCTTTGGAAGGGAAAGCCTTGAATTGGTTTTAGTGGTGGAAAACATGCAATCCAAATCCTACGTGAGAGGCATTCAAGGTGGCTGTTGTCCGCAGGTTTCGACCAACAATGCTGCAAAACCCCTTCAAAATTCTGATTGGCTTGCGACAAACAGGTTTAGTGCAAGATTATATTTGGCAGTTTGATCAATATGCTGGGTTCTTGAAGGGGATTCAACGAGATTATTTGGTAGGAATTTTCTTGAATGGGTTGAAGGAGGATATGAAGGTTGAGGTTAAGATGTATGACCCCAGAAATCTTCCTTAGTTGATGATGAAGGCTCAGATGGTTGAGGAAAAAATTAGAGTCAAAGCGAAAGGGGAGACCCCAGACATAACAAGTAGCATCACCAGTCACCTGGGAGGGCAGCCAACCACATCAACCCAGCCCATGCCTCCTCCACTTACTGAAGACTATATTCTAGAAGTATATCAGGAACAACTGCTAGATACTAGAAAGAGCACTCAAGGTGACTTAGAAGTTCTTATCAAATGCAAACATCTTTCGGATTTTGAGAATAGTTGGGAATCTGCTGCTTGCATTCATAAAGAATTACCAGACTTTCACCTTGGAGACAAGGTGAATCTTCATGGAGGGGGTATTAATAAGTTTGATACAGTTTACAAAAGAAGGAACAAGAAGATAGTTAGTACATTTATAATTACATAACTGTAACAGACTATTATAATTAGTCTTATTAGGAGGTGAGCAGGCAGTTTTGGGAGTATTTTGTAAAGTGAAAAGTTAGGAGAGACAGGTCCTCTCGAAAGACCTTGAAAATTGTACATTGTGGGTTCATGTTCATACCACATTGGTAGAACAGGACTGTCTGGATTCTTAGTGAACATCCAAGAACCTGTCTTGGAGTTCTGTACGTGTGTAATAACAATCAGGGTACCTATCACAAGGTTCCATATTCTTAAATATAACCAATTCATAGGTAATACCTGTCTGTCTTTGTAGACCCAAACAAAACCATCCAAGTTACTACTTATAAAAATGAGGCTATATTGGAGATTACTAAAAAAATTAGAAGGTCAGAAGATCTGTATAAACCAGGAGGAAATAAGAGATTGATATCTATTTCAATCTCTTGACAAAAAACATATTACTGTACTTGACGTGTGCATTTTGCAAGTGAATAGAAAGTGCGTATCTCAAATAACATCAGATAGTAAACTTTGTAATAGAAGACCAGGTTAAAAATTCAGCCAAACCTTTCTTCTTTGTGTGGCTGCAAAGACATAAAACCCAGCCAAATATATATAGGAGATATCACAATCAGTAGGTCTGGTGCATATTTCTTTTTTGCAATAGGAAAAATCCCCAAGAACAGCAGAGCAAGAACAAAACAAAAGTTGAAATTGTTAAATCCATTCCTCAGATAATAAAGAGGCCCTTCAATCCCGTACAAATGGCTTTCACCACCTCCAGCTACGTTGTATATTAAAAGATTCAACACAGATGAAGTCCATTTTCCATAGTAGTAAAAGTCCGTAACTATTGACAATGCCTGTACAAAAGATAAATTAAAATATGCTATGTGAAGGACACGACATATGAAATTTAATATCATAGATCATACTATGCAAGCAGAGCTATATATATATATATATATATATAAATATATATTCTATACAACCTTATATGGTATAGACATAATTTATAGGTTGGGGGAGGGTTCCAACTTACAAGAAAAACAACCGATGTGATCGCCGCAGCAATAAATGACACTTTAAATTTTCTAGACAGAGAATATAATGTCACTGGAAGGAAAGCCAAGATTGAGAATGGCCAGCCAAGTATGACACCAATAACAGCAACAGAAATTGCCGATGCCGGCTTATCCAGAAGAAATAAACCTGAGGCGAGAGATATTGCATACATAGAAAATGAACTCGGCAAGAAACCTAGAGATATTAAAGATTGATAAAGAAGAACATTAGCAAAACCAGGTCCCACAGAATGCAGAATCATGAAATAGATGATACTTGATCACCCTATATTAATCCTCATAGGTAGATAGCATGATGCAAGAGAAGATGAAGACAAGAAACCATTGCCAAGGGATCACTTACTAGTGCTAGCAAAGAAACAGCCACTAGTTAGGCACAGCATAGCAAGTGCATAAGTAGCAAGTCGTTTTCCATACTTTCTCGAAAGTGCTACCACGAGAACAGTGTCAGCTAAAACAGAGAGAAGACCAAGAAAGAATCTCACAGCATAAAACACTCTCACCTACAACAAGAAAGCACAATGGTAACATGAAAACCATAAGCATTTCCACCTCCAGTCTTAAACAATTCAACAACTACGCACAGCAGGAAACTTACTTTGTCTTCACTAAACAACCATGAAGCTGGTCGACCCACTATTTCATGAAATAAAAGGTACAAATACGACCGAAGAGCATACTGTGAACTGCAACCATGCACACACCACTTGTCATTTATCAATACCACGACCTGAACTGAAACTAATGAATTTTGTTCTCAGTCTTTAATTCATTTATTGCAAGTTATAAAGGCTCCATAAAAATAATCCTTTTTCCTCTCATCTACAAGGTATTAAGGGTGCATTTGGAAGAATGAATTTACTACCAATTTGGGCTTAGCTTGCAACATAAACACTCAAGAAAATATTCTGAAAGAGCTTACCAACTAGCTCCTAATATGCCTCTAATTTATTTATTTTTTCAACTTATTTCAATAAATTTCCCATGACAGCTTACGAAAGCTGCTTACACCTTCATGAAAAAAATTAACTTTATTTCCTCTTCAATTATATAAACAATTTATCATACATTTGCGCAGTCTAAATAAACATCTCCATAATCACTTCTGGGAAGTTATTAGTTAAAATTAACCCGTGCATGAAAATTTTATAAAAGCTTTCATCTAACTCATCTAAAGTTCAGGTGCATAACTTCATTTTAGTTTATGGAAGAAATCCAAATAATTTTACATTCTTATTTTCTTCTTTAATAACTAAGGATAAGTTTATGCAAAGAAAGTGAATAACTAATTCAATAAGCATTTACAAAATTTATCGGTTACACAAACACAACCAAATAATCAAAATCAAAACTTTTTCTCTTCTTCCAAGACCCATCTTCCTAGAAATGACCCCAACTAAAAAAATGTAAAACAACAAAAACCCAGAATTTGGTTGAATCTAAAAGGAAGGTGGGTGACTTAGATACCTATATTCCCATGTCTGGAAGCCAGTTTTGTAGAGAAGGTAATGAAGGGGCTCCCAGTAATTGAAGACTTCGTCGCAATCGTGGATGATGTTGGAAGTGGCACTCATGTACCTCAAAAATCCAAGAGCCAAGAACGGAAAAAGCCACCCCAACCCTTTTCCATCTTTTTCCTCCGATTGCTGAGGCTTGTCCAGCTTCGTGTACGGTTGCGACGGAGACGGATCAGACGCCTCGGAACGTCGCTGCCTCACGGCGGAGAGGGCCATTACGACTTAAAAATGGTTTGGAACTTCTTCTTCTTCTGCCTCACACTAAACACACTCTTTCAAAGGATTCAAAACTTTTCTCGCAAACACTTCCTTCCTCCCAAAGCAAATTCTTCACTTTTGTCTTTGCTGTGTCCTTATTTTCTCTTTCTTCTTTTCTTACTTTTATTAATTTAATTACTCGTACAGTGCTTTTTATTTGTCTCAATTTAAAAACAATATTGTTCTATTCTATATGTTCTTTTTCCTTTCAATTTTTTCAGTAAAACGTTACAATAATTTATATATATTTTTATTGTGTTAAATGAGAAGAAAAGTAAGTAAAATAAAAATGTTAAAATTATTTTATTAAAATTTTAGAAACTATTGTATCTCTTAAATTGTACAAAATAATATTAAAACACGTATAATTACGGATGGAAGTATTAATTAGAAAAGAAATTAACATATAACCAGGTTTTATAAAATTACTTAAATTCTCACTTTTAACATTTATACTCTAAAACCGTATAGTATTTAAAAAATACGATATAGAGACTCAATTATTTTAATATTAAAGAGTTTTATTATAAATAGTTATGTTATAATGAGTTTATTATTTTAAATATCATTTTTATAGAAATCGTTCTTTTAGAGTTATTTATTTTTTTTTAAGTTTTAATTTTCGAGTTATCTTTTTGATTATCACGAGATATCTAATCGATCATAACGACGAGGTATACATTTATACCCAATCAGTTTCTTCTTCAATAGAATAAGTAAGTTTTGATTATTTTTTTTTCCCTTTCGTTCCCAAATCTGTTTTAAAATAATTGTATTGTTACATGTATAATCATGTCTCTCCTACACGTAATTGGTTCATCTAAAGTTCTAAGGATTCTATCCATTTTTAATTTGGTGTTTTGTAATTCTATAAATTTTAGACGTTTTAGTAAAAATTTGTGTTTGGGTAAATTTAACGTATGTTAAATTTGTGTTTTGATGATATAGTGTTATTGCAGTTGGTGATAAGGATATTTTATTGTTTGAAATAGAATTCAAGTGGTTATGAGAGTATTAAGCAAGTTACTTAGATTTTTAGCTTAAAAGGAGGAGTTTTTCATAGTGAAATTTAGAAATAGGTATGGGAATGTTATGAGAACTGTTTTGGTACTGCTGTGAGGTAATTTTGAAACTTGTTAGGAAGGTTAGATGGTTAAAAATTGTGTGAATTAAAAAGGATAGTATAGAGGGGCTGTTTTCAAGTGTTTTTGGTGTAAAAAGAGGGTGTTGAGTAGTGAAATGTTAAGGTAAGTGTCATGCACTGTTTTGGAAGGTTAGAGGTATGTTATCACACCTATTAGGACTTGTCTAAGTGCTTAAGCCAGTCAAATCTCTTAAGAAATGGTAAATGGCTTCATAGGTTGAGATTTTAGCCCATTTTAGAGGCTTTCAGGGGTGAAAATGAGAAGTAATGTAACTGGGACAAATCTAATGTTTTAGAGAGTGCTAACAAGTATATTTGGACTAGTTTATGTAAGTTATAAATTGATTTGGAAGTTTATAGGTGTAAAATTGAAATTGGGTAGCTTATAGGAGTGAAGTTGGGTTTTCGTAGGTCAATTTAGGTTTGGAGTGGTCAATTCAAGTTAGAGGTATGTTTTTAGATGTTTTACTGTGCCTAAGAGTGTTTCGAAATCATTTAAACTTGTATAGAAGGTCACCAAAGTCATAATAGGTGAATTTTATAATCTGGTGTAGTGTTGCCCTTTTTATGAGAGGAACTCCCCTAAGCGCCCCTGGGCGCCCCCTGAGTGCCCCTGGGCGCCCTGTTCCAGAGTTTTGGCACTTGGGCGCCCCTTTTGGGGCGCTAAGCGCCACTAAGGAGTTTTTGTTTTTTTTTTTTTTCAATTTTCGGGATCTCAAATTCAGGATTTTGGTTATCGGTTTTTGTCGTTGTTTAGGTCGCTTTGGGGGTTTTGGATCCTTCCGAAGTTGTTGGTGAGGGTTTCAAAGTTGTTTTCCTTACCTAAATGTGAGTATCAAGATGTCATGAAGAAATTGTATTATTATGTGTTTTTTGATGACTTGTATAGGTGTTTCTATTCCTTTAATGTCATGAAGAAATTAGGTTATTATGTGTTTTTTGGTAACATGGGTTCCATGGAGGAACTCCTTCGGTATGGTTTCAAGTATATTAGAATGAATGGTTAAAGCTTTGTATTGGTGGTTTATCCTAACATTCTAATGATCATCATGTTCAAGTAGAGAGTGATGACTGATGTGGTGATAATAGCATGAGATTTTAGCGTGAGGGGCCTATCTTCATTTGGTAAAAGGGCGTTTGAGGACTAACCTTGTGTGTGGTAGAGTGAAATTCATTGATAATGGCTCTACAAAGCAGTATAGGCCACCACAAGTGCATGAACCACCATAGTTCGATATTCATTCTAAGTCACGGTCGATTTAGATCTTTGCATATTAAGATGTTTAGATTGGATTAAATCATATATAACTCTTATATGAGATGCTTTGAACTTATGATGTATTGTTTTGTATCTAGCTTACCTTTGCTTTTGTTTTGTTTATCTGTGTGTTATTTTTTCTTTACAATGATCACCTTAATGGTGTGAGTTTAGGGATACAGTCTTCTCAGTTGTCTCCGCGTGAGGTTGGTAGTGAAGTAGCAATATGTATAGTTTGTTTTATTTTCTAGGTAAAGAATTTTCTTCATCAGAGATATGTAGTTCTTGTTTTATAATCATATATGTAATGTTTATTTTAATAGTTTTATACTATTAAAATGAAATGTTACTAGTATAATATTTTTAAAGAATTAAAATATAAAAATATGAACATAATATTTTAAAATGATTACAAGTCATATAAATGTAAAAGTTAGAACGTTTCTTATATGTAAATTTTGAAATAGATAAAGAGAAAAATTAATGGATATATTACAAAGAAAAATGATACTATTACATACATTCCTTCATTATTTCATTACAAAATTTCCATATTATTATAACACTCCCAAATGATAACAATTATTGAATCGAGATAAAATAGTTAGGTTTTTCATTCAAGTGTTTTCTTCATACTTTGGATTCTTTTCATCCCATCATTATATTTGAAATTAAAATTAATTTTATTAGTATAATTTGAATTTAAAAAAATACACATTTTATTATTATTTGTTTACGTTTAACTTTTTATCTTTTAAAATAGATTAAAATAGTATATTGATGTGACGTAATGCCACATCAGATTTAAAAATCATAATCCATTAAATATATATTAGAACAAACAACTTATTTAAATCCTTCTACTTCAATTAAATATAATGATCATAAACTTTATTAAAATATGATTTATAAGAGATGAAATGATTTAAGTGAAAACTTATCTTTGCATGTTATTGATATAAAAAGATGTTAAACTATGTTTTTAATTAAGATCCATAATAATATATTAAAATCATGTTTATAGTGTTTTTTTTTTTATGTATAGAAAGATAAAAGTTATACAAAAAGTTTTTTTGATGGAAACATTTAATTTTTTTTCTATTCCCTCGCCGCCCTATGAAACTTAGTATTCAATATATTTAGATAAATCTTACAAGATTTTGAACAAAATTAATTTTACACAAATGAATTTAGCTAAGGTTAATTTTAAATGATGCGATTAACTATTAAATTTTTCACTCAAAATGTGAGTTAACAATAAGATATGGTATATTATTTTTTATTATAAAATACTTATTCAAACTCAAATAGTATAATCATAAATAAAACAAAAATTATTAATAAGAGTATTAATAGTAATCCATTTAAATTATATACACTAATTTGATACAACATGAATGAAAGATGAGTTCAACTTATATGGAAATGTAGAATAGGTGTAGTGCACAATGTATTTATGTTTATCATATCTCATAGAACAAAACATGACATCGTAGGTGTTGAAAGCCAGATAAAAAGGTGGTATGAGGAACAAACCAAGCACACTTTCGACATTGAAACATGACACGATCAATGACATTGACTCATTTGTGTGGTAGCAGGCTCATGTAGAATTCTAGAGCAGCATACCAAATTGTACAAAGAGGTGGGGTAACATAATAACTAAAGAAGAAAAAGTGTAGAAACAAAAAGACAGCACTCAGTTTTTTTCAGTGCTTTATGCTATATCTTGATACACAATGAAAGCGAAAATGGGTGAAAGCTAACCAGTGTTCTGCATGCCAGCAGCAATACCCTTCATGGTGAGAATGAGGGTGTCTTCCAAACCAGGAGCATACTCACTTGTTGGGTTCAGTTTTACGAGTTCATCAGCTGATTTACTTGTCTCTGCAGTCTCCTTTGATATGCGGGGTCGCACCTTCACTTGGTAGTTAGGATCACGAATGCGTTTCAATGTGTAAGCTTGGAAAACATTCAGTGTAGTAATGGGAGAGTTTCGAAGTCTGAGTCTTTGCTTCAAGTAGGGGTCCCCTTCAAGAATCTCCTTGTGTCCAGCCACCTACAAAACAACAAATATCATCATCTTCTTGTGAAAAACTGTGTCTTGTTCTTTCTGGAATTAGTTCAAAGCTATAACATGTTGAAGGTTTTTTGTAGCATAGCATTACCTGAAGTAGGAGTTTCCTGGTTTCTTCATATTTGCTCCTCAGTTGCTCCCCAACAGGCCAGAGATCCTTTGAAACAAGGAGCTTATCATTCAGAGCTGCTATTTCTGGATCTCCTTTGGCAAACACCATTTCCACCAAATCAAGTGTGACCCTAAAGAAGGGCCATTGGTTGTACATCTCTTGCAGCATGCTCAGATTTTTAGATTTTTTCTTAATAACTGTTTTAAATGCTGCTCCAAAGCCTAGCCACACTGGAAGATGAAACCTTGTTTGCGTCCATGCAAAGATCCAAGGAATTGCACGCAGTGTTTCAATGCCTCCACTAGGCCTTCTCTTTGCTGGTCGACTTCCAATATTCATCCTGCCATATTCCAACTCTGGTGTAGCCTGCACGATACATCAAATTCATGAATAAACTCTCTTGTGAGTTGTAATCTAATAAGAACTTAAAGTCTTTACTAAATGCGGTTCTTACCAGGCGGAAATACTCAACAAAGCGTGGTTCCTTGAACACAATGGATCGGTATTCCTCAGTAGCAATGACAGCCATCTGATCCATCAAAGCGCGCCATTCTGGTTTTGGAGAAATGGGGGGGTTCATGCCATGTTCTAGAGTGGCAGCAGTGAAACGTTGTAGTGTTCTAAAACACAAGTGTCTTTCTCCAAATGACTGCTCAATAACTTCACCTTGGACTGTCACACGAAGTGATCCATGGATTGTGTCTGGAGGTTGAGACAGAATAGCAAGATGAGTAGGTCCACCTCCTCTTCCAACAGTTCCACCACGACCATGGAACATGGTTAGCTTGATACCAAATTTCTTAGCAACATTTATAAGTTCCTCCTGAGCTTTGTATAGCTGCCATGCTGCAGAAAACCTTCCAGCATCTTTTCCTGAATCTGAGTACCCAATCATCACTTCTTGCTTCCCATCGATCCTATTCTTGTACCAGTCTACAGAGAACAACCGTGCCAAAGCAGCAGGAGCAGCCTCTAGATCAGCTAGCCTTTCAAACAGTGGCACAACTCTTAATGGATGCTTGACATGGCATTCACGTTGCAGAAGCTCAACAGCAAGCACATCAGATGGTGCTGTTGCCATTGATATGATATAGGCTCCAAAGTTATCTGGTGGAAGTTCAGCTATCACATGAAATGTGTCCAAAACATCCCTAATTTCTTCAGTTTGAGGAAGGTCAGGTCCAAATAGTGGTCTTTTTCCACTTAATTCGGACAACAACCATTCCTGCCTTTTCTCTTCAGACCATTCCAGATATGAGCCAATTTCCAAGTGTTTGGTAATGGCATCCAACACATCAGTGTGACGATCTGACTCCTGCCTGATATCAAGCCTCACTATCGACAGTCCAAAAGTGGAGATTTGTCTCAAAAAATCAAGGAGGCTTCCATCAGCAATTGCTCGATCACCACAAGCACACAGTGATCTGTAACATAGTTCAAGAGGTTGCAGGAACTACACAAATTAACTATAGTTAGTGTCTGCAAAATTATCCAAGGATTAAATAAGTAAACGTTAACATGAAAACATAGCTAGCAATAGTACTGGAAATCAAAAACAATGGATGCACACCTCCTCAACACTGGTGAAAGTGTTTTCCTCTGGAATATCAGAGTACCCATTCGCTAGTAAATGGCGAGAACGCTCACGAGTCTGATAGAGCCTATCCCTCACTTCACCAAGTACCACACGATATGGTTCATTTGGGGGAACCTTTTTCCAAAATTCTGCACAATGAAGAAAGAAAAGATCATCACATAAGTAAACTAACCAATATATTTTCATCATGTAGAAAATAGACAGCAGTTTGTTCCATTGTGATTTGACCCTTTGTTTATAGCTTCATACAAAATAATAGTATATAACACATATCCATCGAGTTTAAAGTGGTAAACACCTATATAGTGTTTTGCAACTTCATCTCTGTTCGAAGACCGGTGAACCTCATCTGCATGAACGCGTAGTTCATCGTTGCAGCGCCACATAGAGAGCTACAGAAACAAGGAAAATCAGAAAAATGATTCAACAGTAATAAACCATCCACGATTATAACTTTTAAAGTATGAAAGAGCTGTGGATTACTTCAAACATGAGATCTTCTATCTGGGAATAGTACATATTAGCAGCCATCATTCTAGCCAGTAAGCAAACATCCCTTGTCACCTCAGGAGTTACTCTTGGATTACCTGTTTCATATTGAAACATAAAATTTGCATTTTCTTCCGTTTTTCCACTATTCCAAGATAATATGTAGTACTACTTTTTTTCTTTTATCTCAAATAAGAGTAATACCATCTCGATCACCCCCCATCCAAGAAGAAAATTGAATTAGGGGAGCATTATAAGGAACACGCTCCTTAATTCCAATGTTGTTCAAAGCTGTATCAACACGGCGCAGAAATCTGGGAACACCATTCCAAATTGTTTCATGGAAGTAGCTCATCCCTGCTCTCATCTCATCCTGTGGTGTTGGAGGGGTCCTCTTGATTTCATCTGTACGGAAGGCAGCTTGAATCTGCACAACATAGATAAAAGTAACAAAAGAAAATTGTCAACAGTGTCATTGACTCAACGAAGCCTTTGTTTCTTTTCACCTTGAACATTTCTTCTTCTGCAGAATAAACTCCAAACAAAGGCGCTGATGTGATAGAATGGTTAATGCAGTTTGCTAAACCAACGAAGATAATCCTAGTGGTTTGATACTTACCTCCCTTTGCAGGGCCTCATCAAGCTCCTGCTTATCATCAGGAGTTATGTCTTTGGCATACAATTTAGATAAAGAATTCCTTATCCTGCAACGCAGATCAAAACCAGAAAGCTACTTAAACAAAGAAAGTACAAAACAAAATTGAATACTGAAGCTGAAAAACACTATATTTTTGTAACAAACCTTGCATGCTTTTGAAGCAAAGATCTACGAACTGATTGAGTAGGATGAGCAGTAAGAACCAGATCAACAGTCTGGTTTTTCAGTGCATCAAAAACTTCCTGAGGAGACTTCTTCAAATCAAATACAAGTTTCTTGAGAGTTTCTTCAATGTCTGATTCTGTAGTTGCATTGTTCTCATCTGCAAAATCTCCTTTCTTCACCTTGTTCCTTCGGCGGCGAGAAATCTGGACCTCCTCAGCCAAGTTGGCCAAGTTTAGCATGTGGGAAAAGGACTTGGCAACAACAATAGAATCCCCTGCATCCAAACTAGTTATCATATTTCCAAGTTCTTCCAGTTTCTTAGGGTCACGCTTTCCTTCATATTCAGCTGAAATTTCGTACACTTCTTGAACCTGCATAAAAACATTTACATAAATGTCGAAGAGAAGTGAAAGAACATAAAGATTTTGACGAGATATCCCCAGATTGTTTCCTTTATTTCACTGATCGCATATCTACCTTCTACATAGTACTTGACATTCAATCACTAAGACAAAAAGTGCACCCCAGTCAAAATCTAGTAGCTCAAGTTTTGTACTTTTTTTATCCTTGGAGTTAAGTCAAACACATATTCAAACACAAACAATGTATACAAAACTTGTTATTACTGGGTCTACTGAATCAAAGAGATGTTTAATTCTTTAAATTTTAACCTCAAATGTATGTTGAAAATCCTACATTGAACAGTGTGATATGACTTAAAAGTTATTGAGAGTGAGTTAGATTCTATGTCAAATAAAAAATAAAAAGTTATTGTTTACATGATTTCGATCAATGAATATACCCCTCAAGAATCCATTATGAGAAGAAAGACCTTTCTCATGACTACAAGAACATATCAAGACTTATTTTTCCATAAAACTCTCCAAACCCACACCCCTGAACCAGCAATCAAAATCTGTGCATACAAGTTCCATGTTTTTTCTCAGCAAACCAGTTTTCACAATAAATAGAGAGACAAGAGAGACCAAGCAATGTGCAACCAAATCAAACCAAAATCTAACAACAAAGACATCAAAGTAGGATAGTGAAAAAAAACTCACTGTTTCTTTCAGATCCTCCCCGTGTAAATCCTGCAGAATATCAAGGAACCGATCCAGCAGAAGAGCATCGTACTCAATGAGTTTGTCATCCTCACTCACTTTTGAAGGAGCTAACAGCCGAAGCTGAGCATCAATGGATGCCATCTTTTCCATGTTCCGGTTCGCCATTGTTAACTTTCAGTCCCTTCGCCTGAGATCATGAAAAGCCAACCAATAACCCCACAAGAACAAATAAAAAAACAAACAACACCAACGAAAAGTATGAAACTAAAACCAAGGGACGAATCAACACAACATCCATATGTTCTTTCCACGGCCCGCATTTAATGATGAAATTGACTTGTATGATACGACGAATGAATGACACGTGCAGGGTGATGATACAAATACTATTACTACAACCACACTGAAAAAACTGCCCTTTGAAACACAACACGTGGGGAACCAGAAAGCATGAAACATAAGACTTCGACACTACCCATGAAATGAACAAGTGGTTGGAATCCAATATGGTACCTGTGTACGAGGAAGAGGAAGATCACAGCGAATGAAAAATGGATCAAAAAGAGTCACAGGGTTTTATCATATCGAGGTGGCTTTATATAGAAAAATAGAGTCATTTTTACGACCCTAAAATATACTTTTTTTTCTTCCTTTTATTACTGCAGAAGATGGAATATGCTTTCCATCTCTCAGATTCTCTCCATCTGTGTTGGGTAAACATTTTTCTTTCTCAAATGCCATACTACGTTGGATAAGGGACCACATCGAATCTTCACCTTTTCCTTTTTTTAAGAAACATTTAAATTAAACTAAGATATTCTTAAAAGAAAGATCTTTAGACATCTAACAATTATTGAAATAAACTTTGTCTCTTTCAATGATTTTTTTCAAGAATATAATCTTGTTTAACATAATTCAAGTATAGACTGTTGTTCAAGAAAACAAAATGTCTACCTCTCATAGCAATTATATTAATCTCTCTATTTAATGTCATCCAAACTCTTTCAATTATTCATGTAAACATATTTTTACAAACCTTCTAACCTATCAACTTTGAAATATATTAATGAATGGTCCATTGTTCATTTTATAAAATAAATATTTGGATTTATACAACTACCACAGACTCCAGGATTATTTACTTGTCATAAATAATACATTTATTCACTAATCTAATTGGAAAGTATTATATTATGCTAACAAGTGTCTAAGATATTATTTAAAGTATAATTAATGATTTTTTATTTTACTATATTTATGTTGAAATCTAGAATAATTAAATTCATTCATTAAAATAATATAAACTTATATATAAGGTTGGCATTCTTTAATATATAATTAATGATCCTTCATTCTATTATATTTATGTTGAAATATAAAATAATTAATTTCACTAATTAAAATAATATAAATTTATATAAAACATTTTTTAAAGACAAAAATATTCTTTTCATCTTTTATTTTTATAATCGTTTTCTAATTATATTTAGAATTTCTAATATCCTATCAAGAAGTAAACACAAATATATTTTTGTGACGCTCAAAATCTAGTAAAAAGTTAAAATAGAAAGCTTGAAACCTTTGATCGGTTAAACATACTTTTTCCTTTTTTTTTTTTTAGTTTCTATCTTAATTTAACCTTTTTTTTTGTTTAATTATATAATTTTGAGAAAATTTTTAGATAAAAATCTTTTGTCTTTCATGTATGATTGCGAAACTGACTTCCAAAAGGAAAAGAACATCTAATACATGGCACACCTTCCATCACAAACATCCATTCAACAATCAAAATTGGAGATGTGCTTACATTCTTTTATTTCAACGTTTCATAATCACTTTTGGATTACTTTTTTACGTTTCAATTTTATCTCTGTCCCCATTTCACTTGATATTGTTTTTGGTGAACAAAAAGGGTTTGATTATTATATATAGAAAATGTCATAAAAGTTATTGTATTTCACTTTTGTTTTCATCTGATTTTTTTAATGTTTTTAAATTTTGCATTTAACATAAAATAAAGAAAGCAAGCACACAGATTAAGTTTTGGTAGGCATGATGATGCATCATGAGTCAACATAAATTAACCTTAGTGTTTTATATTTTATTTTTAATTACTCTGATTACGTTGGAACTGCCAAGAAGTAACACAGTATGAGTCACAGAGCATGTGAGGACACATTAAAAAAAAATTGATTATTAACAATTTGGTACTAATCAGGCATGTTTAATGACTATTAGCATATTAATTTTAATAATGATCAGGGGCAAGGAGGGAAGCATATTCCAATGTTATTTTGGTTTAAGTTTTTTTTTAATTTTTATTTTCTATGAAATATCTCCCATATTTGGATCAACTTGCTTAGATCCAATTACAATATAAACTTTCCGTCCCGATATTTTGACATTAAAATATTAACACCATTTTGACACTATCAGGTGTCAGCAGGGGATTGGTTGTTTTTTTTTTTTTAAATCGAATTTGTGACGTCACTGCAGAGGTTTAGATTTGAAATTTTCACTTCCTGTTTTTCCCTTGACCTGTTTCATAGGAACTTCAACGTTCTCTTTCATCTCATTTCTCTGTCTCACTCCGTCTCACTGCCGCCATCTTCGTTCTTCCAATTTTTCGATTTCTCCATCTCTTTTGTTCTGATTCCGGTGCGGTTGGGCTTCGTTCTTGCCATCTCTTCGTTCGTTACATCGTTCTTTGTCGTTGGTGTTGGCGTGTCATCTCGTCGATCTTGATGTGGTTGTGTCATCCCTTCGTTTCGAAATGGCGAGTTCTTCAACGAAGGTAAGCGGCATTATCCTTGGGCTATTTTAGTTTTCTCCGTTTTGTGTTGGGCTTTTGTTTTAGGGTTTTGAGCATTTGTGGTTGATGCAGTTGACGGTTAGGCACTCATTTTCCACGATCTATATATCAACTTTGAACAAGGAATTGACAGAGGAGCAGCGATCATTGATTTTTGGGACTCCTTTTGGTTGGTTCCTAGATTTGAGTACTAAAGTTAGGTTGGCTAGGAATATATTGAGTGAATTAGTTTTGAAGTGGGTTGACTCTAATGGTTGTTTTGTAATCGGAGATAAAGAAGTCCCTATGANTGAGAATGAGTTTTGTTTAGGTCTGGGGTTGAGTTCAGAAGGTAAGGACTTGAACTTGAAAGAAAATTTTACAAAAAGTTCATGTGTTAAATATGTAGGGAAAGGCACAAAACATTTAAACTTGGTTTATAAATGTATGATGAGGAAACGTAAGAAGAAGATTCCTTGTTCTGATTTTTGTAGTTTGTATATTTTAGTTGGGATATCTGAGTTATTATTTCCTAATCGTAGTGGAAGAGTGTTTCAAGTTTTGTATGAAATTGTTGATAATTTAAGTGGGTTGGGTAATTATTGTTGGGGTAGTTTAGTGTACCGTTACTTGGTACATAGTTTGTGCAATGCTTCAGATGGATTGAAGAAAGGAAAAGGCACAAGCAATGTTTACATTGATGGATGCACTTACATGCTGCAGCTAATATGAGTAAATTTATTTCTAATTGTGTTGTGAGTTGTGGATTGAATTGTATTTTTGAAATGCGTTTGTGATGATGGATTTTTTGTAGGTTTGGTTTTGTGAGAAATTTTTACCTCCGAAAGGTCAAATACATAAATCTCCTAGAAATTTGCATTGGATGACTGTACATTTGGGAGACAACATTGTGAAACAAGCTTAGCAAAGTGGTGTGGTATGATGTTTAATGTTTGAGTTATTTATTTTTTGATGTATGTGTTGCTGGTATGATATTATCTGTTGAATTTCAAGTTGTTGATGATTTTGATGTTGGCGCAACGAATGATCACAAAGATGACGAACCTAGCCTGAAAAGTAACGTTGATAAACCACCCTCGGCAAAGAAAATATTGAAACGAAGCCTGAAAGATAGTGTTATGCGGACCTTGGTGCATCAACAAAAACTAGTTGCAGGGCTTAAAAGGGAGGTTGTTAAGTTGGACGACGGAGTTGCTTTTGAAAAATCTAGACGAAGAGGATCACAGAAAGGTGGACCGAGTGTGGGACGTGAAGATCGTTCCTTCTCCCCGGGAGGCATTTCCCGGGGAGGCATTTCCCCGGGAGGCATTTCCCCGGAAGGCATTTCCTTCACAGCCATGACGACTGATGCAGCTGCATTGAAGACTTATGTCAGGAAGGGTTCACGACCGCGGTTCAAGAGCAAAGCTCTTAAAACTCCTTATACTGGAACTCTAAGAATAAAACATGTGTGACCTTATGATATGTTGAACGATTTTAAACTTTCCTTGTTGTTGAGATATGTTGTATTGTTGAAACATTTGTTTAGTAATTTGAATTGTAATGAATGTTATATTGAACTTCAATTTTGTGACATGGTATTGAAGTGAAATGAATGAGTTATGTCATTGGCCTTGGGAAATAATGTTACGATACAATTGTTAAATATTATAGTTGACAGGTGGTGAAGGTGTTTTCGGCTGAAATTGGACCACCTACGATTGAACTACTCAAACAAACACCAAAACCTGTTATTCGACTACCTATGTGGGCAGAAAACAACATCCATGTCAATGAAATCCTCAAGAAATTCATTCCACCACCATCTGACCAACCATCATCGTCCAAAGAACCAAACAACAACTAGTCTAATTAAGATATATTTTGTTCAATGTTTTGTTATGCACCTGAACTTTTAATTTCTATGGATAACTGTAAGATCCTATTATGACAACTTGAAAAACTTAGTCACCATTACTTTTATGTGATAGCTGGCTTGATGGTTATCATTAAGATGTTATTCTGTAATATTATTCATTAAGGTAAACTAAATCCAATGTTCGACATTGCTTTCTGCCATAAATCATGTGACAAAATAAAAAAAAAAACAAAGTTGGACCCCTGTGTTATAAAAAGTGGCTCTCTATGAAGGACTTTCTATACAAATTCACAAAAACTCTCGTGTAAACGTTTACACTGCCCTGTAAACGTTTACAATGACCTGTTTTCACTTAAGTTGCTCAAGTGACTAACAAGGACACATTCCATGAACCTAGGGTGCCCAACCATGACCTCCAACACTCCTAACACACTTTACCAACCATTCCCAATAACAACGAATGTCCTCATGTGAAAAAATAAA